>NW_019721160.1:0-13469 GCF_002891405.2 Cryptotermes secundus | reverse complement strand
GATTGTTAGATTTGCGTTACCGGACGGCTAGCTTTGCGTTGCTAGATTGCTTGCTCTGTGTTTTAAGCTTGCTACCTTTGCTTTGCTAGCTTGCCAGTTTCGCTTTGTTAACTTGACAGTTTTGCGTTGCTAGCTTGCCAGTTTGCGTTGTTAGTTTGCTAGATTTGCGTGGCTAGATTGCTACATTTGCGTTGCTACCTTACTAATTTTACGTTGCTAGCTTGCTAGCTTTGCGTTTTTAGCTTGCTAGCTTTGCGTTGCCAGCTTGCTAGCTTTGAGTTGCTTGCTTGCTTGCTTTGCGTTTCTTACTTGCTAGCTTTCGTTAGTAGCTTGCTAGGTTTGAGGTTCTAGATTTCTAGACTGCTAGATTTGCGTTCCTAACTTGCTAGCTTTGCGTTTCTAGCTTACTAGCTTTGCGTTTCTATCTTGCTAGATATTCGTTGCTAACTTGCTAGATTTATCTTGCAATCTTGCTAGCTTTGCATTGCTAGCTTCCTAGCTTTGCGTTTCTAGCGTGATAGATTTCTTGATTTGCGTTGCTATCTTGCTAGCTTCGCGTTGCTCTCTTACTAGATTTGCGATGCTAGCTTTCAACCTTTGCGTTGCTAGCTTGACAGCTTTGCGTTGCTAGCTTGCTACCTTTGCTTTGCTAGATAGCTAGCTATCCATTGCTAGATTTCTAGCTTGCTAGATATGCGTTGCTATCTTGTAAGCTTTGCTTTTCTAGCTTGCCTGTATGCGTTCCAAGCTTGCCAGATTTGCGTTGTTACCTTGCTAGTTTTGCGTGGCTAGCTTGCTAATTTTTGCTTTGCTACATTGCTAACATTCAGTTCCCAGGTTGCTAACTTTGAGAGCTAGCTTGCTAGCTTTGTTTTGCTTGCTTGTTTTACGTTCTTTGCTTGCTGGCTTTCGTTGCAAACTTCTTAGATTTGTGTTGTTAGATTGCTATGTTAGCGTTGCTATCTTGGTTGCTTTGCCTTCCTTGCTTGCTGGCATTGCGTTGCTAGCTTGCTAGCTTTGCGTTGCTAGCTTGCTAGCTTTGCGTTGCTATCTTGCAAGATTTGCGTTCCTTCATTTTAGGTTTGCGTTGCTACATTGCTAGCATTCGGTTGCTATCTTGCTATCTTAGCATTGCTATCTTGCTAGCTCTGCGTTGCTAGCTTGCTAGCTTTGCCTTTCTTGCTTGCTTGCTTTGCGTTGCTATCTTGCTATCTCTGCGTGTCTAGCTTGCTAGCTTTGCGTTTCTTGCTTGCTTGCTTTGTGTTTCTTTCTTGCTATTTTTGCGTTGCAACTTGCTAGCTTTGCGTTGCTAGCTTGATAGTTTTGTGTTGTTTGCTTGGTAGCCATGCGTTGCTAGCTTGCTAGCTATAGGTTGCCACGTTGTTAGGTGTGCATTGCAAACTTGCTAGCTTGGCGTCGCGATCTGGGTAGCTTTACTTTTCTAGCTTGCTAGCTTTGCGATGCTAGCTTCCTAGATTTGCTTTGCTAGCTTCCTAGTTTTGCATTTCTAGCTTTGTAACTTTTCGTTGCTAGCTTGCTAGCTTTGCGTTCTAATTTGCAACCTTTGCGTTGCTAGCTTGCTATATTTGCCTTTCTATCTAGCTAGCTTAGCGTTGCTAGCTCCGTAGCTTTTCGTTGCTAGCTTGCTAGATTTGCTTTACTAGCTTCCTAGCTTTGTGTTGCTAGCTTGCCAGAGTTGCGTTGCAATCTTGCCAGAAGTGGGATGCTTGCTTGCCAGCTGTGCTTTGCTAGCTTGCCAGCTCTGCGTTGTTATCTTGCTAGCTTAGCGTATCTAGCTTGTTATCTTTGCGTTTCTAGCTTGCTAGTTTTGCGTTGCTTGATTGCAAGATTCCCGTTGATAGCTTGCTAGCTTCGGGTTACAAGTTTGCTAGCTTTGAGTTGCTATCTTTTGCTAGTTTTGCGTTACTTGCTTGCTTGCCTGCTTTAGCGTTTCTTGCTTTCTAACTTTGCATTTCTAGCTTGCTAGGATTGCTTTGCTAGCTTCCTAGCTTGGCGTTTCTAGCTTGGTAGCTTTCCGTTGCTAGCTTGCTAGCATTGCGATGCTAGCTTGCCAGTTTTGCGTTGCTAGTTTGGTAGTTTTCTTTGGTAGCTTGCTAGATTTTAGTTCTAACTTGCTAGCTTTGCGTTGCTACCTTGGTATATTTGCGTGGATAACTTTTACCTTTGCGTAGCTAGCTGGCTTGCTTTGCGTATGTAGCTTGCTTGGTTTGCTTTTCTAGCTTGGTAGTTTTGAGTTGCTAGCTTGGTAGCTTTTGCGTTGCTAGCAAGCTAGCTTTGCGTTCTAGCTGGTTTGATTTGGTTGCTAGCTTGCTATTTTTCCGTTGCTAGCTTGCTAGTTATGCGTTGCTAGCTTACCAACATTGCGTTGCTGGCTTGCCTGCTTTGCATTGTTAGCTTGCTACTTTGCGTTACTAGCTTGCCATTTTGCTTTGCTAGCTTGCCAATTTTGTTGCTAGCTTGCCAGGTTTGCTTTGCTAGCTTCGTAAATTTGCGTGGAGAGCTTGCTAGCTTTGCGTTCCTACTTTGCAAGCTTTACGTTGCATCTTGCTAGATTTGCGTTGCTAGCGTGCTAAATTTACGTTGCTTGCTATCAAGCATTCCGTTGCCAGCTTGATACGTTTTCGTTTGCTACCTTGCTAGCTTGGCGTTGCTTGCTTTCTAGCTTTGTGTTTGCTCTCTTGCTAGATTTCTCGATATTCGTTGCAAGCTTAATAGCTTTCCGTTATTATCTTGCTAGTTTTTGTTGCTAGCTTGCTATCTTTGCGTTGCTATCTTGCTAGAATTGCGTTGCTACCTTGCCAGCTCTGCGTTGGTAGCTTGCCTGCTCTGCGTTTCTAGATTGGCAGCTTTGCGTTGTTATATTTCAACTATGCGTTGCTAGCTTGACAGCTTTGTTTGCTAGCTTGCCAGCTTTGTTTTCTAGCTTGTTAGCTTGCTATATATGCGTTGCTAGCTTACTAGCTTTGCGTTCTAGCCTGCTATCTTTGCGTTGCTAGCTTGCTATATATGCCTTGGTAACTTGCTAGCTTAGAGTTGCAGCTCCGTAGCTATTCGTTGCTAGCTTGCTAGCTTCTCTTTGCTAACATGCTGGCTTTGTGATGCTAGCTTGCCAGATTTGCGTTGCTATCTTGCAGCAGTGCGTAGCAAGCATGCCAGCTGTGCGTTGCTATCTTCTCAGCTATGCGTTGTTAGCTTGCTAGCTCTGCTTTCCTAGCTTGCTAGCTTTTTCTGTTGCTATCTTTCTAGCTTTCCGTTGCTAGTTTTCTAGCCTTACGTTGCTAGCTTGTTAGCTTTCCTTTCTAGCTTGCTAGCTTTGCGTTTCTAGCTTGCTATCTTTGCCTTGCTAACTTGCTAGCTTAGCGTTGCTAGCTTCGTAGTTTTCCGTTGATATCTTGCTAGCTTTGCTTTGCTAACATGCTAGCTTTTTGTTACTAACTTGCCAGATTCGCTTTGCTAACTTGCAAGCAGTGAGTTGCTAACTTTCCAGCTTATCGTTGCTAGCTTGCCAGCTATGCGTCATAACTTGTAGCTACCGTATCCAGCTTGGTAGCTTTACTTTGCTATCTTGCTAGCTTTCCGTTGATTGATTGCTAGTATCCCGTTGATAGCTTGCAAGTTTCGCGTTGCTAGCTTGCTAGCTTTGCGTTGAAATCTTGATAGTTTTGCTTTGCTTGCTTGCTTGCTTGCCTGTTTAGCGTTTCTTGCTTGATAGCTTTGCACTGCTAGCTTGCTAGGTTTGCGTTGCTATCTTGCTAGTTTTGCGTTGTTAGCTTCGTAGCTATGCGTTGCTAGATTGCTAGCTTTGCGTTGCTAGTTTGCTAGCTTTGCTTTGCAAACTTGCTAGCTTGGCGTTGCTTGATATCAAGCTTCGCGTTGCCAGCTAGATTGCTTTGATTTTCTCGCTTGCTATCTTTGTTTGCCAGCTAGCTAGATAGGTAGATTTTGTTGCTAGCTTGCTAGCTATCTTCGTTGCTATGTTACTAGATTTGCGTTGCTAGCTTGCTAGCTTTGCGTTGTTAATTTGATTGCTTTGCTTTCCTAACTTCCAAGCTTTCGTTGCTAGCTTGCTAGATTTGCGTTGCTAGATTGCTAGATTTGCGTTGCTAGTTTGCTACCTTTGCGTTGTTAGCTTGCTATTTTTGCGTTGCTAGCTTGCTAGCTTTCCTTTGCTAGATAGCTAGCCTTACGTTGCTAGCTTTCTAGCTTGCTAGATTAGCGTTTCTATCTTTCTAGCATTGCGTTGCTAGCTTTCCAAATTGTGTTTCTAGCTTGCCAGTTTGCCTTGCTAGCTTGCCAGGTTTCGTTGCTAGATTGTTAGTTTTGTGTTGCTAGCATGCATGCTTTTCGTTGGTAGCTTGCTAGCTTTGCGTTGCTAGCTTGGTTACCTTGCGTTTCTAGCTTGCTTGTGTTGCGTTGCTAGCTTGATATGTTTGCGTTTGCTTTCCTGCTAGCTAGCACGGTTGCAAAGCAAATCAAGCAAACTAGCCACGCAAAGCATACAAGCTAGCAACGGAATGCTGACAAGCTATCAAAGCAATGCTAGCAGCTAGCAATCTAGCAACGCAAAGCTAGTAAACTAGAAACGCAAATCTAGAAAGCTAGCAACGCATATCTAGCAAGATAAAAAACTAGAAACAGAAAGCTTGCAAACTAGCAAAGCAAAGCATGCAAGATAGCAACGCAAAGCTGGCAAGCTAGCAAAGCAAAGTTTGCAAGCTAACAACGAAAAGCTGGCAAGCTAGTAACGGAAAGCTAGCAAGTTATCCGCGCAAATCTAGCAAGTTAGCAACGAAAAGATAGCAATCTAGCAACACAAATATAGAAAATTAATAAGCCAACAATGCAAATCTTGCAAGCTAGGAAGCTAGCAAAGCAAATCTAATAAGCTAGCAAGCTAGCAAGGCAAAGTTACCAAGCTAGCAACGCAAAGCTATTGAGCTAGCAACTCATAGCTAGAAAACTAGCGACGCAATAATAGCAAGCTAGCAACGCAAAGACAACAAGTTAGGAACGCAAATCTAGCAATCTAGATCGCAAAGCTACCAAGCTAACAACACAAAACTAGCAAGCTAGCAACGCAATAATATCAAGTTAGCTACGCAAAGCTACCCAGCTTGCAACGCAAAGGTATCAAGGTAGCAACGCAATACTAGCAAGCTAGCAAAGCCAATTAACAAACTAGCAAAGCAAAGCTTGAAAGCTAGCAAGGACAAGGTATAAAGGTAGCAACGCAATGCAAGCAAGCTAGAAACACAATGCTATCAAGTTAGCAACGCGAACCTAGCAATCTTGAAACGCAAAACTAGGAAGCTAGCAACGAAATCTTGCAAGCGAAGAATGCAAAGCAAGCAAGCAAGCAACACAAATCAAACCAGCTGGCAACACAAAGCTAGCAAGCTAGCAACGGAAAGCTAGCAAGGTAGCAAAGCAAACCTTGCAAGCTAGTCACGAATAACTAGCAAGATAGCAACGCAAAGTTGGCAAGCTAACAACGCAAAGCTAGCCATCTAGAAACGCAATTCTAGCAAGCTAGAAACGCAAAGCTAGCAAGCAAGCAACGCATTTCTAGCAAGCTAGCAACCTAGAAACTGAAAGTTAGCAAGCTAGCAACGCAATGTTAGCAAGTTGAAACGCAATTCTAGCAAGCAAGCAACGCTTAGCTAACAAGCTAGCCACGACAAGCTAGCAAGATTGCAAGCAAAGCTAGCAATATAGGACCGCAAAACTAGCAAGATAGCAACGCAAAATTTCGAAGCAAGCAAGCCAATATTTAGCAAGCTAGCAACGGGAAGCTAGGAATCTAGCAAAGCAATGCTAGCAAGCTAACAACGTAAAGCTAGCAAGATAGCAACGCAAAGCTGCAAGCTTGCAATGCAAAGCTGGCAATGTAGCAACAAAAATCTAGCAAGCTAGCAACGAAAATCTAGTAAGATAGCAACGAAAATCTAGCAAGCCAGCAAAGCAAATCTAGTAATTTAGCAAGCTAGCAACGCAGAGCAAGAAAGCGAGCAAAGAGAAGCGAGCAAACTAGCAACGAAAGCTAGAAATCTAGCAACGCAAAGCTACCATGCTAGCAAACCAATTCAAGCAAGAGAGCAACGTAAAGCCAGAAAGCTAGCAACGCAAGTCTACCAAGAGAGCAAGCAAAGCTATAAAGCCTGCAACCCATATCGAGCAATCTAGCAAGCTAATAACGCAAACTTGCTAGATAGCAAGAAAACCTAGCAAGAGAGCAACGATAAATAAACAAGGTAGCAAAACAAACGTATAAAGCAGGAAACGCTAAGCTAGCAAGTAACATCGCAAGGCCAACCAGCTAGAAACATAAAGCTATCAAGCTAGAACCGCAAAGAAAGAAAGTAAGAAACGCAAAGCAGTCAATATAGCAAAGCAAATGTGGCAAGTTTGAATCGCATATTTAGCAAGCTAGCAACGGAAAGCTAACAAGCTAGCAACGCAAAGCTAGGAAGCTAGAAACGCAAGGCTGGCAAGCTAGCAACGCACAGCTAGCAAAATAGCAACGCAAAGCTGGCAAGCTAGCAACACAATGCTAGCATGATAGCAAAGCAAACCTAGCAAGATAGCAGCACAAAGCTAGCAAGACAGCAACGCTAATCTAGCAAGCTAGCAAGGAAAAGATAGAAGCTAGCAACGCAAATTTAGCAAGCTAGAACGCAAATCTAGCAACCTAGCAACGCGAAACTAGCTAGCTAGCAACGCAAATCTAGCAAGCTAGCAACGCAAACCTACCAAGCTAGGAACGCAAAACTACCAAGCTAGCAACGCAAAACTAGCAAGCTAGCAACGCAAAGGAGCAAGGTAGCAACGCAAAGCTAACAAGTTGGCAACGCAATGCTAACAAGCTAGCAACGCAAAGCTAGCAAGCTAGCAACAGAAAGCTAGCAAGCTAGCAACGCAAAGCTAGCAAGATATCAAAGCAAAGCTAGCAAGATATCAAAGCAAAGCTAGCAAGTTAGCATCGCAAATCTAGCAATTTATATTGCTAGCAACTGAAAGTTAGAAAGCTAAAAACGGCAAGCTAGCAAGGTAGCAACGCAAATATATCAAGCTAGCCACGCAAATCTAGAAAACTAGCAACGCAAATGTTGCAAGTTAGAAACGCAAACCTGGCAAGCTAGCAATTCAAAGCTGGTAAGTTAGCAAAGCAGAGCTTACAAGCTAGAAACGGAAATCTAGCATGGTAGCAAGGCAAAGCCAGCCAGGTAGCAACGCAATTATAGCAAGATAGGAAGGCAAAGCTAGCCAGGAAGCAAGGCAAAGCTAGCAAGCTAGCAACGCAAACCTGGGAAGGTAACAACGTAAGCTTGCAAGGTAGCAACGTAAAGGTATCAATTTAGAAACTCAAAGCTAGAAAATATCAACGAAAATCTAGCAAAGTTAGCAACGAATATCTAGCAAGCTAGCAAGATAGCAACGCAAAGCTAGCAACCTATTGCAAGCTAGCAACGCAAACCTGGCAAGTTAGCAAAGAAAAGAAGGCAAGCTTCAACGCAAAGCTAGCAAGGTAGCAACGCATATTTAGCAAGCTAGCAAGCTAGCAACGGAATGCTAGCAAGCTAGTAACGCAAAGCTAGCTATCTAGCAACGCAAAGTTAGGAAGTTAGCAACGCAAAGTTAAAAAGCTAGCAACGAATATCTAGCAAGATTTCAAGCTAGCAACGGAAATCTAGCAAGTTAGCAAAATAAAGTTGGCAAGCTTGCAAAGCAAAGCTAGCAATCTAACAACGCAAAGCTGACAATATAGAAACGCAAAGCAGGCAAGTTAGCAACGTAATGCTGGCAAGCTTTCAACGCAATGCTAGCAAGCTTGCCACGTATATCTTGCAAGCTAGCAACGCAAATCTGGCAAGCTAGCAACTCAAATTAGCTAGCTAGAATCGAAAAGCTAGCAAGCTAGCAAAGCAAATCTGGCAATCCATTAACGCAAAGCAAGCCATCTAGAAGCCAAAGCTAGCAAACTAGCAAGGCAAAGCTACAAAGCTAGCAACGCCATACTAGCAAGCTAGCTACGCAAAGCATGAAAGATAAGAACGCAAAGCTAACAAGCTAGCAACGCAATGCTACCAAGCTAGCAACGCAAAGCCAGCAAGCTAGCAACGGAAAGCTAGCAAGCTAGAAACGCAAAGCTAGCAAGATATCATAGCAAAGCTAGAAATTTAGCAACGCAAATCTAGCAATCTCTCTTGCTAGCAACTCAAAGTTAGCAAGCTAGAAACGGCAAGCTGGCAAGGTAGCAACGCAAATATATCAAGCTAGCTACGCAAATCTAGAAATCTAGCAACGCAAATGTTGCAAGCTAGAAACGCAAACCTGGCAAGCTAGCAACTCAAAGCTGGTAATTTAGCAAAGCAGAGCTTACAAGCTAGAAACAGATAGCTAGCATTGTAGCAAGGCAAAGCTAGCCAGGTAGCCACACAAATCTAGCAAGATAGGAAGGCAAAGCTAGCAAGGAAGCAACGCAAATCAAGCAAGCTAGTAACGCCAATCTAGCAAGCTAGCCACGCAAAGCTAGTCACCTAGCAACCGAAAGATAGCATGGTAGCAACGCAAATCTAGCCAGGTAGCCACGTAAATCTAGCAAGATTGAAAGGAAAAGCTAGCAAGCTTGCAACGCAAACCTGTGAAGGTAACAACGTAAACAAGCGAGGTAGGAACGCAAACGTATCAATTTAGAAACGCAAAGCTATAAACTAGCAACGAAAAGCTAGCAAAGCAAGCAACGCATATCTAGCAAGCTAGCAAGCTAGCAACGCAAAGCTAGCAACATTTTGCAAGCTAGCAACGCAAACCTGGCAAGCTAGCAACGCAAAACAGGCAAGCTTCAACGCAAAGATTGCAAGCTAGCAACGCATATTTAGCAAGCTAGCAAGCTAGTAACGGAATGCTAGCAAGCTAGTAACGCAAAGCTAGCAATCTAGCAACGCATATTTAGGAAGCTAGCAACGCAAAGTTAACAAGCTAGCAACGTATATCTAGCAAGCTAGCACCGCAAAGCATGCAAGATTACAAGGCATGGCTGACAATATAGAAACGCAAAGCAGGCAAGCTAGCAAAACAATGCTGGCAAGCCATCAACGCAAATTTAGCAATCTAGCCACGTATATCTTGCAAGCTAGCGACGCAAAGCTGGCAAGCTAGCAACGCAAATTAGCTAGCTAGAATCGCAATGCTAGCAAGCTAGCAACGCAAAGCTACCAAGCTAGCAACGCAAACTACCAAGCTAGCAACGCAATACTAGCAAACTAGAAACGGAAAGAAAGCAAGATTACAACGCAAAGCTAACAAGCTAGCAACGCAAAGCTACCAAGCTCTCAAGCAAAGAAAGCAAGACAGCAACTCAAATCTAGCAAAATAGAAACGCAAAGCTAGCAAGCTAGCAACGAAAGCTAGCAAGTAAGAAACGCAAAGCAAGCAAGCAACGCAAAGCTAGCAAGCAAGCAACGCAATGCTAGCAAGCTAGCAAAGTTAAGCTAGCAAGGTGGCAAAGCAGAAATTGTAAGCTAGCCATATAACTCTAGCAAACTAGCAACGCAAATCAAGCTAACTGGCAACACAAAGCTGGCAAGCTAACAACGCAGTTCTGGCAAGCTAGCAACGCAAAGCTAGCAAGCTAGCAAAGCAAAACTATCAAGCTAGCATCGCAAAGCTTGCAATCTAGAAACGCAAAGCTAGCAAGCTTGCTACGCAAAGTTAACAAGCTAGAAACGTATAACTAGCAAGCTAGCCAACTAGCAACGGAAAGCTAGCAAGCTAGCAACGGAAAGCTAGCAAGCTGGCAACGTAAATCTGGCAAGCTAGGAAAGCAATCCTAGCAATCTAACACCGCAAAGCTGACAATATAGAAACGCAAAGCAGGCAAGCTAGCAACGAAAAGCTGGCAAGCTAGCAACGCAAAACTAGCATCTAGCAACGAATATATCTAGCAAGCTAGCAAGCTAGCAACGGAAAGCTAGTAAGCTAGCAACGCAAATCTATCAAGATAGCAACGCAAAGCTAGCAAGCTAGCAACACAAATCTACCAAGTTAGCAAGCTAGAAACGCAAAGCTAGCAAGCTGGCAACTCAGAGCTAGCAAATTAACAACGCAAATCTAGCAAGCCAGCAAGATAGCAACGAAAATTTATCAAGATAGCAACGCAGAGCTACAAAGCTAGCGACCAAACCTAGCAAGCTATCAACGCCAAGACAGAAAGCTAGCAACGCAAAACTAGCAAGCAAGCAACGCAAAGCTAGCAAGTTGCAAAGCAAAGTAGCAAGCTAGCAACGCAAAGCTACCAAGCCAGCAACGCACACGTAGCAAGCTAGCAAAGCAAAACAAGCTAGCTAGCAACAAGAAGCTAGCAAGCTAGCAACGCAACGCTAGCAAGAATGCAACGCCAATCTACCAATCTACCAACCTAGAAACGCAAAGTTAGCAAAGCTAGCAGGCTAAAAAGCCAAGTTAGCAAGGTTGTAACGCAAAGCTAGCAAGCAAGCAACGCAATGGTAGGAAGTTAGCAACGCAAAGCTACCAAACTAGCAACGCTAACCTAGCAATCTAACACCGCAAAATTAGGAAGCTAGCTACGAAATCATGCAGCAAAAAACGCAAAACAAGCAACCAAGAAACGCAAAGCTAGCAAGCTAGCAACTCAAATCTAGCAAGCTAGAAACGGAAATCAAACAAATATAGCAACATAAATCTGGCAAAGCTAATAATTTAAACTGCAAATTAGCAACACAAAGCTGGCAATCTAGCAACGCAAAGCTAGCATTCTAGAAACCCAAAGCTACCAAGCTAGCAACGCAAACGGAGCAAGTGAGCAACGCAAACTGGCAAGCTAGCAACGCAAATCTGGCAAGTAACAACGCAAAGCTCGCAAGTTTGCAACGCAAAGATACCAAGCTAGCAACGCAAAGATAGCAAGCTATCAACGCACACTGGCAGCTAGCAAAGAAATGCTGGCAAGATAGCAACGCAAAGCTGGCAATCTAGCAAAGCAAATGTAGCAAAGTAGCATTTGCATCTAGCAAGCTAGCAAGCTAGCAGCGGAAAGCTAGCATCGGATAGCTAGCAACATAAAGCTACCAAGATAGCCACGCAATATAGGCAAGTTAGCAACGCAAAGTTAGCAAGTTAGCAACGCGTATCAGGCAAGTTAGCAAGCTAGTAACGGAAAGCTGGCAAGCTAGCAACGGTAAGTTAGCAACCTTGAAACGCAAAGCTGGCAAGCTAGCAACGCAATGCTGGCAAGGTAGAAACGCAAAGCTGGCAAGCTCGAAAAGCAAACCTGGCAAGCTAGCAACGTAAAGCTGGCAAGCTAACAAAGCAAAAGTAGCAAAGTAGCATTTTATATCTAGCAAGCTAGCAAGCTAGCAACGGAAAGCTAGCATCGGAAAGCTAGCAACAGAAAGCTAGCAAGCTAGCCTCGCAATATAAGCAAGCTAGCAACGCAAAGCTAGGCAGTTTGCAGTGCAAAGCTAGCAAGCTTGCAACGGAAATCTAGCAAGCTAGCAACGCAAAGCTACCAAGCTAGCAACGCAAAGCTAGATAGCTAATATCGCAAACCTAGCAAGCTAGCAATGCAAAGCTAGCAAGCAAGAAAAGCTAAATCAGGAAATCAAGCAAGCAAGCAACGCAAAACTAGCAAGATATAAACGCAAAAGTAGCTAGCTAGCAACGGGAAGCTATCTATCTAGAACCGCAAAGATAGCAAAGTAGCAATGGAAAGCTTGCAAGCTAGATACGAAAAGCAAGTAAGCTATCAATGTAAAGCTAGCAAGCAAGCAACGCAAATCTGTCAAGCTAGCAACGCAAAGCTGGCAAGCTAGCAACCCAAATGTGGCAAGATAGCAACGCATAGTTGGAAAGCTAATAACGCAAATCTGGCAATCTTGAAACGCAAATCAGGCAAGCTAGCAACGCAAACCTGGCAAGCTAGAAGAGCAAAACTGGCAAGATAGCAACGCAAAACTAGCAAGCTAGCAACGCAAAGCTAGCAAGATAGCAACGCAAGCTATCAAGCTAGCAATGCATATCGAGCAATCTAGCAAGCTAACAACGCATAGCTAGTTAGAAACGGAAAGCTAGAAAGCTAGCAACTCCAAGCTAGCAAGGTAGCAAACGCAAACCTATCAACCTGGCAACGCAAAGCTAGCAAGCTAGCAACGCAAGGCTAACAAGCTAGCAACGCAAAGTTATCAAGATAGCAACGCATAGCTAGCCATAAAGAAAAGCAATGTAAGCAAGCATGCAACGCAAATCTAGCAGGCTAGCAACGCATAGGTAGCATGCCAAAAACGCAAACCTAGCAAGTTAGCAACGCAAAGCTAGAATGTTAGACACGCATAACTATCAAACTAGCAACGCAAAGCTGGCAAGCTAGCAACGCAAAGCTACCAAGCTAGCAACGCAAAACTAGCAAGCAAGAAAGACAATTCTAGCAAGCTAGCAACGCTGAGCTACATAGCTAGCAACGCCAAAGTAGCAAGTTAGAATCGCAATGCTAGCAAGCTAGCAACACAAAGCTAGCAAAATAGCAAAACAAAGCTATCAAGCTAGGAACGCATATCTAGCAATTTTACAAGCTACCTACATAGCAGCACAAAGCTAGCAAGCTAGCAACGCCAAGTAAGCAAGTTAGCAACGCACACCTATCAAGCTGGCAACCAAAGATAGCAATCTAGCAACGTAAGGCTACCAAGCTAGCAACAAAAAGCTAGCAAGCTAGCAACGCAAAGCTAGCAAGTAAAAAACGCAAAGCAAGCAAGTTAGCAACGCAAATCTGGCAAGCTTGCAACCAAAACAAGCAAGCTCTCAACGCAAAGATACCAAGCTAGGAACGCAAAGCAACCAAGCTCGAAAAATAAAACTAGCTAGCTTGCAACGCAAAGCAAGCAAGCTAGCAACGCAAAGCAAACAAGATAGCAATGTAAAGTTAGCAAGCGAGCAATGCAAAGCTAGCACGCTAGCATCGCATTTCTAGAAAGCTAGCAATTTAGCAACGGAAACTAGCAAGCTAGCAACGCAAAGATGGCAAGCAAGCAACGAAAAGTTGGCAAGCTACAAACGAATAGCTGGAAAGCTTAAACGCAAAGCTCGCAATCTAGAAACGCAAAGCAGGCAAGCTAGCAACGCACAGCTGGCAAGCTAGAAACGCACAGAAGGCAAGATAACAATGCCAAGCTGGCAAGCTAGCAACACAAACCTAGAATGCTAGCAAAGCAAAGCTAGCACGATAGCAAAGCAAAGCTAGCAAGCTAGCAACACTAAGCTAGCAAGCTAGCAAAGCCAAAATAACAAGCTTCAACTCTAAAGTAGGAATCAAGAACGCAAAGCTAGCATGGTAGCAACGTAAATGTACCAAGCTAGCAACGCAAACCTAGCCAGCTAGCAACGAATATCTAGCAAGATTGCAACGCAAAGCTAGCAAGATAGCAACGCAAAGC
>NW_019721159.1:0-390 GCF_002891405.2 Cryptotermes secundus | reverse complement strand
GGCAATATCTTACGATTGAATGCAACTCACAGCGTATTAAATCATGATNTATATATTTTTACGGGACATTTTATTTCAGAAATTTCTCACGTCATAAACACTTGCATAACTTTTCTGTTAAACTCTACATAATCTATGAAACCTGGAATATACTACGATACTTATAGTGGACGTAAATGCATTTTTCCGAAATACTGATATTTCAAAATTCTCTCAAGTGCATGATATCACAATTATCTTGATTTACTCTTACAATTTCCAAAAGTTTTCGGCATATAACAAGGATATACATATGCTTCATATGAAAGGTAACTACCCCACAACACTAGTGCTCACATAGTATACAGGGAAAATCATTGATTACGATCTGAACATAACAATATATCATTC
>NW_019721158.1:0-549 GCF_002891405.2 Cryptotermes secundus | reverse complement strand
TGCGTTGCTAGCTTGCCAGACTTTCTTTGCTAGCTTGCAGCATTGTGCTGCTAGCTTGCTTGATTCGCGTGGCTAGCTTCTAGCTTTGCGTTACTAACTTACTAGCTTTCCGTTGCTAGCTTTCTAGCTTTGGGTTGCTAGCTTGCTAGCATTGTTTGCTAGCTTGCTAGCATTGTTTGCTAGCTTGCTAGCATTGCNTAGCATTGCGTTTCTAGCTAGATAGCATAGCGTTGCTAGCTTTGCGTTGCTAGCTCCCTAGTTTGCGTTGCTAACTTGCTAGCTTTGCGTTGCTATCTATTGAGTTTTGCGTTGCTATCTTGCCAGTTTGCGTTGCAAGGTTCCCAGCTTTGCGTTGATAGCTTCCTAGTTTTTCGTTCCATCTTGCTTGCTTTGCGTTGCTAGTTTGCTATGCGTTGCTAGTTTCCTCTCTTTGCGTTTCTAGCTTGCTAGCTTTGGTTGCTAGCATGCTAGTTTGCGTTGCTAGCTTGCTGGCTTCCCGTTGCTAACTTGATAGATATGCGTTGATAGCTTGCCAGTTTTTCGTTGTTC
>NW_019721157.1:0-526 GCF_002891405.2 Cryptotermes secundus | reverse complement strand
ACACGTGCCTTCAACTGCCGTAACTAGTTCTACCAACGATCACCCGCAACTAAGGGGGACCACGGACACTATGGAGCTATGGAGTACGGAAGTAGTCGATAGATTCTGCAACTAGACAGGCTTAGTGTGAACCCTGGAACAGGCTCGTCAGCAAGGGGTAGCAACTGGAATAGGGGAAAGGGAAACACGGTAACTACTGCCTCTAAGAGCGGCGGACGAAACTCACGCTGGGCTCGACCAATCAGAGAGCCTAAACAAACCTGAAGAAAGCAGTCTTCTGGGATTTGGCACCGTGTATATGTGGTGTTAACCGACGTTTCGGGGCTCTGCAGATTTCTTATATTTTTCTTCTACCCTGAAGATGGAGGCTATACGTTCCTCCGAAATGTCGGTTAACACCACATATACACGATGCCAAATCCCAGAACACTGCTTTCTTCATAGTCACCGCCGTGAAAGCCTCAAATCTTACATACTAGACAAACCCATTTGAATACCCATAATTACGTGCGGTTATGGTGGTGCA
>NW_019721156.1:0-412 GCF_002891405.2 Cryptotermes secundus | reverse complement strand
GGCACTCTTCGACCGACTGCAGAAGTATGGGATCCTCATCAACCCCTCAATCAGTTTACGGACTGNGACTGAAACAAGCCGCTAGGTCGTGGAATAAGAAAGCAACAGAAGTTCTAAAAGGCCTAGGCTACAGGAAAACTTGTTCCGAACCATATATTTATACCAAACAAAACGGTAATTCTATAATTAATATAGCATTGTATGTTGACGACTTCTTCATATTTCACAATGACAATGTTGAAGTTGAGAATTTAAAAGGAAAATTGCAACAGTGTTTTAAAGTCAAGGATTTGGGACAAGTTAAGAAATGTTTAGAAATTGAAGTGAAAAGAGATAGGACAAAGAAAACTATAAAGTTGACCCAAACTCAATCTATATAAATAAAAATGTAAATGTTCGTTTGAGTCTTACC
>NW_019721155.1:930-1006 GCF_002891405.2 Cryptotermes secundus | reverse complement strand
GGCAGGATAGCAACGCAAAACTGTCAAGCTAGCTACTCAAAGATATCAAGCTAGCAAACAAAGCTAGCAAGTTAGC
>NW_019721155.1:230-520 GCF_002891405.2 Cryptotermes secundus | reverse complement strand
CAAAGAAAATGTAGCAAGGTAGCAATGCAAAACTAGCAAGGTAGCTACGCTAAATCTAGCAAGCTACCAAGCTAGCAACGCATAGCTTGCAAACTAGCAACGCATAGCTTGCAAACTAGCAACGCATAGCTTTCAAACTAGCAACGCAAAGCTAGGAAGTTAGCAACGCAAAGCTAGAAAGCTAGCAACGCAAATCTAGCAAGCTAGCAAAGCAAAGCTGGCAAGCTAGAACGCAAAAGGGCAAGCTAGCAACGCAAAGCTAGGAAGATAGCTACGCATGATGTTAGCAA
>NW_019721155.1:0-215 GCF_002891405.2 Cryptotermes secundus | reverse complement strand
AAGAGAAAAACGCAAAGGTGGCACGCTAGCAACGCAAAGCTGGCAATCTAGGAACGCAAAAATAGCAAGCTTGCAACGCAAAGCAAGCAAGCTGGAACGCAAAGCTAGCAATCTAGCAACGCAAAGTTAGCAAACTACAACACAAATCTAGCAAGCAAGCAACGCATATTTAGCAAGATAGCAAGCTGGAAACAGAAAGCTAGCAAGCTTGCGAA
>NW_019721154.1:332-496 GCF_002891405.2 Cryptotermes secundus | reverse complement strand
GAAAACTTGGAATAGGGCACAGTGCAATACATGAGATGATTGAAAGCTTGGTCTACAGGAAAGTTTGTGCTCGTTGGGTCCCGCGATTGTTGACCGAAAACCACAAAGGTCAGTGAAAAGCCATCACCTCAGAACTGCTACAGAGATATTGACAGCGATGATTT
>NW_019721154.1:0-174 GCF_002891405.2 Cryptotermes secundus | reverse complement strand
TGGGATGCAGAGGGGTTTATTCTGACCGAATTCCTGGAACCTGGGCAAACCATCAATGATGCTCATTATGTCCAGACGCTGCACAAGCTCCATTGTGCATTGTGCGATAAACGTCGGGGACGAAACATTATTATCCTGCATGACAACGCTCGTCCCCACACCGATTGCCTCACA
>NW_019721153.1:367-472 GCF_002891405.2 Cryptotermes secundus | reverse complement strand
CCAGCTTCCTAGCTTTTCGTTGATAAATGGCTAGCATTGCATTGCAAACTTCATAGCTTTGCGTTGCTATCTTGCTAGCTTTGCGTTGCTAGCTTGCTAGCTTGA
>NW_019721153.1:0-306 GCF_002891405.2 Cryptotermes secundus | reverse complement strand
ATTTGCGTTCTTAGCTTGCTAACTTTGAGTTTCTAGCTTGCTAGCTTTGCGTTTCTAGCTTGTTAGCTTGCTAGATTTGCATTGCAAGCTTGCTAGCTTCGCGTTGCTAGCTTGCGAGCTATGTGTTGCTAGTTTGTTTTCTTTACGTTCCTAGCTTGTTAACTTGCTAGATATGCGTTGCTAGCTTGCAAGCTTTGCGTTTTAGCTTCTTACCTTTGCGTTGCTAAATTGATAGCTTTGCGTTGCTTGCTAGCTTTCCTATGCTAGCTTCTTAGCTTGCTAGATATGCGTTGGTAGCTTGCTAGC
>NW_019721152.1:0-11204 GCF_002891405.2 Cryptotermes secundus | reverse complement strand
CGTTTCGTTAGTCGACTCATATAGAACGGAAACTAAGAAGAAGAATTTTTGTTCCGTCTAGTAAGCATAAATAAAATGATTAATGTAAAAAAATACATATGTGCTAGAAGTGTTGAAGTGCATGGTCACCACTTTGTGAAGTTGTTCAAGATGAGTTATTCCTATTAAGAGCTGACAGAATATAGATAAAATTGTACAGGGCGAAACGAAATTCGCGCACAAGCTCCTCATAATGTGGTTCCTTGCTGATACAAATTGTCGGAAATGTAGCACAACGTATGTTCCGAGGTGCACGTCACTGTCAAATGGGGCAACATACTTCGGAGAAGTGTTGTCACGATGATACACAGTGCATTGTTAGGTGCAGTGCAGGGCCGTGATCGAATGATACTGACGAATCCTCGACTGGTACAGGCCGGCCAATACTTTTTGGCCGATGTCCTTCACTGTCAGCGCATGAGAGCCAGTCTATACTACGAATTTACTTCTGGAACTTTAGTCCTATCAGTAATAATTCAGGCTTTTTAACATCCTATTATGATGAATTAATTTACTCGCAGTATGCTGCACTACACTAGCAACGTTAAATTAAAATACACATAAACCTAACACAATACTAATTATTCGTCTAACAGTTCCACTCCAGACAAGTCCCTGTTTTCACCGAGTTCAGTTGTATCATTATCACTGGAGTCGCTGTCACTGCTGTCTTCAGAACGTCGGATGATAATTCTTTCTATAGCGTTCTCTCTAATTCCCTCTTTTACGATATATTCCTTTTCATTCTTTTCGGTGCGGTCGCAAACTTTTCCCCAATTCTCTATTGCAAATTCACTGAACCATTTCTCACACTTCTTTGCCACGTCATCCAAATGAAATGAAACATTTTCTGCCCCTACTGACTGCTTAACATGAGCCCAAACAAGTTCAGTCGGATTCAAGTCTGGATGATAAAGTGGAAGTCGTAATGCCGTGTGTCCATATGCAGCCATTATGTTGTCCATTACAGAGTTTTTGTGGAGGGGTTTATGTGCCTTTATCAGGTCATAGAGCTGAATTTTGAGCATTCCGTCATGAAATGGCACATTGTTCACTGTAAGCCACTCCATCATCTTGGCCTTCGTGGTCTGGCTGGTTGGCACCTTATTAACCTGCACGTTGTGATATAGGGCATTATCTACAACAAGAACTGATTGTGGAGGCAAATTCGGAATAAGTTTTTCTGTTAGCCACTTCTGATAATTTGTCGCCTTCATTTCGCTATGATAGTCCCCGGTCTTGAGAAGAGATTTAAATATCAACAATGACCCGGAAATGAAGCCGGTTCTGTCTCCCGCGTGCACAATAATCAGCCTCTGGCCCTTCGATACAGGTGCCATGTACCCTGATGGAGTGTCATCCGTCAAGTTTTTAGGTCTGGTGTGACTGCTGTGAATGAAGGGTCTCGTCCTCATAAATTATAATCCGATCTTCCCTGTACTTCATTATTGCACGCAAATATGCTACTCTCTTCGACCTAATGTTGTCCCTCTCGATCAAGGCACCCCTGTTATTTCGCCTTTTCTTCCATTTAAACCCCTATCTTCCGTAAAATCAATTTCAGGCTGGTACTACCTTCCTTGAAATTTATGATTTCCCAGAGTTTTGGAAGTAGTTTCCTCACAGGAGGCACAGTTTCTTCTTGGGTGTGGAAATCATACTTTTTTTATTTGTTTCACTCTGGTCCGTCACACTAACAATTACAACGTCAAAAATAATACCGTCTAATGTGACTATTTAAGTTTTATCACTTGAGGATTTATTTCCCTTACATGTTTCGATCCTTACGGATCATTCTCAGAGGGTATCAGTACTTTCGGAAACTACTATTACAATAGATGTTAATTGTATGGATACACATATGATGTCTAAAATGCACAATATACGCAATGTTCAATCTTCCACATTCACGGCGACCTTCGTGGTGTTAAATCTTTTAAAAAAATGTGTTTTAAAAACTTTCAAGATCGGGCTTAAAATTTACGAACCATACAGTTTCGCGTCAAATTTCCTCTTGTTATTCGTGGAGGTGGTTGGTCCTGTGCCGTCTGTCTATCTTGCGAAAGGAGATTCTTAGTATTTCCGTGTTTATGCGTGGCCTGCTGTGTTGTTTACACTCATACATTGTCCGACGAATCACAGATATATCGAAATCACCTGGATTTATTATCCGTTTAGATACAGAATGGTGTTTACCGGGAGTTCCGAACATAGCACCTTGTTTTTCATATCGAGAACCTTCATTCAGAATACTCCGTAAAATTCTTTCTGTAACGCCGGTTGACCTTACCACTCTCTCTTGTACCCTTCTTAACGGTATCAATACATGACCTGCAGCCGCTTCACTTTTCATAAATGAGTGATCGTTATTTACAACCTCTCGCGTCTGGCTATGCAAAATTTTGTTACCAAGTTTTGACTGAATATGTGTCATTTGTTTTCTTTTTAAATGTGTTACTGCCCTAAAAGAAATATATCAATTAAAAACAAGCAACTGGCACGTGGGAAAAGCATACAGTATCTACTAATAACAGCGATCCTATGAGCTCAACGTCTACCTTCTTACTGAGGCAATATAGTGTCGCTGCGATTGCACACCAATCTTATCACCCTCACCTATCATCTGGGGCTGGTACAACAGGCCAGAAGTGGCCGCAGTACAAGGGACTTAGTCCCACCCCCGAGCAATAAAAAAAAATACTGCTGCACGGAACACGCCCCGTTATCCTGGTCGACTTCGTCCAGATGCTGACGTGTTTCGACGACTGGAGTAGTGTTTCTATGAGAAAGGCAGTGGTCTACGACATGCGTGAATGCAGGCCGCCCACGGATTATACGTACGTGAGCCAATGAGTATGCCATAATTGCAACTGTCGAACTAGACATCACACGAGAATCGGGACTGTTCTAGCCGAGGGTCCTCCAAGTACTTAATGACGATCAGTTGCAACCATACCAGCATTCGTGGAGCGCACATCTGTTCCACACTCTCGTCTTCTACAGAGACATTTTACAAATGGCTACATCATCACACTGATGAGAGCGCTTTGTACAAAGCATGTGAACAGACGAAGCGTGTTCAGCGCCCACAACCACCACCACTGGACACGGGATAATCCTTATACTATCCGCAAACATGCATATCAATTCCGCTTCGGCGCCATCGTTCGGGCTGAAATCGCCGGGCACAATATGTGCTACTTGACAGGCTGATTCATCGATGTCATGACTTTCTGGAAACTGTTCTACCCGGGCTGCCCATAGCTGTGAGGTAGAGGTTGTGGTTCAGCACGGGAAAGATGTCTGGCAGTAGCTCAACGCGACATATCCACTAAGATATATTGGGCATCGAGAGCCGATTGCATGGCCTCATCAATCGCCGTATTTTACTCCCATGGATTTTTCCTATGGGATCACCTGAAGGAGCACATTTGTACCTTCCCTCGCAGTAGGGTAAACTCGCCATACTTCGAATACTTAAGGTAGGACACATGTTTTTGTTGATAGAATCACCAGCCCTTAGTACATCATTGTGTTCGGGTAGCTTAATATGTCTAATACTAAAACTGGTACTTATTATGATCCAAAATGCAGCGTGTTATCACATGCGTGACGAATAATAATGGGTTCTGGATTTCATGATTGGGTTTATTGGCACTTATATACAATTATAGTTCATTGTAACAGCTCACACACTGAAATTCTTGATGCGGTATGAAGAACATCTCACAGCCTTGAACGACGTCTTTCTCACGAAAGAATGAATGACTGAATCCTTAAAGAGTCTCGAAAGGTCCCAAGGCTAGCTCGTATCCATGGAAATTCATTGTCATGAACACGTGCTTACCGAAACGTTCGCTACAAAGCAGCCGAAGTTGTACTGTTGACCACGTACCTCGGGAATCTGTTTACCTAGCAACGGTTTCTTCTGGCTCCGTAGCTTGATGCTTCAAGCAAATCCGTCACATTGCTCCCTTCTTAAGATTCTTCGGCCTGAATAGCCGATCCTTCACTGTTTCTTCTCGTGACGTCTTCTTCTGGCTCGTTTCTTTCCTCAGGCTGTGTTCATTGTCCAACCGCTCGTACTGCTCCCTCCTTACGGCAGCACGTCCCAGCTGACGCCACCTTCCGAACATCCGTCTTTTTAAGGTTCCTCGTACCAGGTCCCTGTTTTGTTCCGACGATGTTTCGCTTGCGCCGTGCCACTTTTGCGTGGTCGGTCGTCCTATTGCGGGTGACGACCATTTTCCTCCGGGATCCACAATTTCCCCGGATCAGTTCCTTTGGCATCTGGCGGCGCTCTGTGGCCAGATTACGGCCTCTATGTCGCTTCCTGAGTCCTCCGACAGGTTTCACTGCTGCTCGTGCCTTCGGGACCTCCCGATGCTCCACCTCGGACTGAATTTTCTCTGGATTTGTCTTCAGGTCCGTGATCTCCGTCTTTCCAAGACAACCCATCATCCTTTCCTGGTGGGCATCCATCCGGGAGACGAGAGAGCCATTTGGGTTTTCACCTCCTCTCTCAGATGTTCTTGGCCGGCTCCCCTTGTTTCCTCTCTTCCCGGTCGGCATCTAACTTGGCTATTATTTCCTCGTGCGTGGCTCTCATTTCGGCTCGGTGGGCGTCTGCTTTTACTTGGTTCTTATGTCACTCTCAATTCAGCCAGAATTTCCTTTACCTGTTGTATCTCCATAATGTGGCGATGTAACTACACGATGCAATCGCAGATTCAATAATTCGGTCCAGTCGATCAAATCCGACCAATTCTGACACCAAAATGTCAAGTACTAGGGGTTTAGCATGGAGGAAAATAAGGGGTTCTGGATTTGATGATTAAGTTTATTGAACACTGACAAGTCACTACAAATAATTATACCACTCCAAAGATTGCTGTATAGCACATGAAGTCGTCAACGTCTGCTTACTAGACGTTGCTTCATAATCTCTCTCAGCCTTGAACGACGCTTGTCTCGCGAATGAATGAATGAATGAATGGATACTTGATGAGTCTCCACCGAAGTTCTGTTGATCGCATTACCTCGGGAATGTGTTTACCTAGCAACAGGGCTTTCTGACTCCATAGGTTAATGCTTTGAGCAAATTCGTCACAATATATTCAAAACTAAATTAAAGGAACCCCCCCAAAGAAAACTATGAGGTTCTGCAAATATATTATGGGTATTTACTATTTCAATGTAACCTCCACATCAAGTTAGCCAGGTGGCACACTATCTGCCCCATATAAGGGAGACGAGGGGAGGACGAACACGAGCCTGCATGGTTTACGAATTTTAATTATTGACAATCTAAGAAACTTTTAATTAGCATCAAGGAATTTTATACATTTTTTTTAAACTTACATTACCAGGAAACTGCTGTGTTTGTGAAATGTTCTATTTTATGTACTGTGTGCTGTAACATATAAGTGTACGTACTTTGCATGTAAACAAATTATGTGATAGTGGTTTCCTATTTGTAGTGATGTTTACCCTCTGAAGATGATCCACAGAGACCGAAACATGTAAGGGTGTTAAGTTTTTATGCAGTAAAAAACTTACAGGTCACATTGGACGGAGTGATTTATAATTTGTAATTGTTACTGTGACGGACCAGAATGAAACAAATCAAACTCATATAGTTAAGTTCATATAAAAGACGTGCAAGTTAAAATTCACCCTTCGTTTCGAAACCTTACCCCTGTAAGCGAAAATATTGCATCAGAATTGGTAGAAGCACATGCACTGACGGAAAAGCAACGTCAGATCTAGAGCTGCTGCAAAATTGGTCGGGTACGAGGTGAAAGATCCTGCGGCCATCACCGCAGCGCTGCTGTTACTTCCTGAGAAGCTACGCTATTCTTTAGCCTACTATTGAAGATATCGTGCAAGACTTCAGACGGCTGTGACAACGGTCGATGCCAGCATGTTGAGGCATGTTCGAGAGCTTTGGGAGAATGCCGTGGGCGCATTGTCGTCTTGCCGTGAAATGGACGGAGGCCTCTTCGAATACGTGTTGTAACTATGAGGTGCCATGGTTTGATCATTCGGTAGCTTGAAAACGAAACAGGACATATGCTTTATATATTTTTCGACTTATTATGTACGAGAAGGAATCACGCCGTGGGCAGCTTGTGTCCGAATTTCATTTCATTCTGTGTAATAGTGGTTTCTTAAGTTTGTTGGAGTGGGGTGAGACTTAGTCCATTTGGTAAGGCCGCGCCATAGCTCAAGCGGTTAATCGCTGGCTTCCCACCAGCCCGGGTTCGATCCCGGGTCTGATCAAGTGGGATTTGTGGTGGACGAAGTGGAGCTGGGGCGGGTTTTCTCCGAGTACTTCGATTTCCCCTGCCAGTCTTAAATCCACCAAATTCTCGATCATCATAATCACCCGGGGCCAGCTACAATAGGCCAATCAGTGGCCGCCGTGCCGAGTGGACCCAGTTGGACTCAACCCCTACTAGCGAATTAAAAAAATTAGACCATTTGGTACGTCGGCCACTAATTGGCCTGTTGTATCAGCCCCGAATGATAGATGAATGTGGAGCAATCGGTGGAATGAGGCTTGGCAGGGGAAACCGAAGTACTCGGAGAAAACCTGCCCCAGTGCCACTTTGTTCTCCACAAATCCCACTTGACCTGACACGGGCCACCGTTATGGGAAGCCAGCAATTAACCGCTTGAGCTATGGCACGGCCAACCTCTGTAATAAAATTAGCTTAGTTTCCTTCAAATTGTCTTGTTTAATGCCAGAGTACCCCTGTCTTCAGAGTTCCAGGTTTACTTGTACGTGTATGTCAGTAAGTTTCCTCTCAGAATGCGCTACTTAAACTTATGGGCAAAAACTATGTCCCTGTTTGATGTGCCTCCTGCTTTTAGCCGGTAAACGAAGGTGAAGTGGCCTTAAATCTCCCCCTTTGAACCCCTTGTCGCACACTTGTTCTGCAGAGTCGTATTGTCAACGTTTGTAGTTTCAACCACTGTGTTCTGTGAGCACAGCAAGCAGTTGCTGAGTGCATGCTCATTTATTTTGAAAGTCTCCGATTTTGATGACCTTTGATAACAGAATTATTTTGTATACAAGACGCCGAAAAACAGGAAGTTGGTAGATTTCCAGATAAGATAAATTTTCCGAGTGTTAAAATCCGAGCAATGTTTTAGGTTTCGATGAGTTTGCATATCGAAAGTTTTCTTTAATGCAGAATTCGCAATTTGTGATGTAACGCTACTAATATGAAATGATAATCTGTTACTACAGTATTGAATTCAGGATGAGAGACGTGATTAAGAAGGAGACACTCAGCGTACTACAGCTCAAGACTTGGAATTGTAGCATTTCCAGACTGCATGAAAACATTTCACGATCTGTCTTAATGCAGACTGTGACGTACGTGTTTATGTGATATTGTCCCATGTTCTGAAGAGGAAACATGAATACGCATTCCCTCCTCTTTTTCTTTTCCTTGGCACTACAGCCCCAGTGGGCCTAGGCCTACCTCCATGAACTTCTCCGTTCACTTCGGTTTTTCTAGATCTTACACATTCGGTAGGACTCCTTGGGCGGGTGATCAGCTCGTCGCAAGGCCTCTACCTGTACACAAACACAGAAAAACGCACACACACAAACTAAACATCCATGCCCTGAGTGGGATTCGAACCCACGATCCCGGTTTCCAAGCGAGCGAAGACAGTGCATGCCTTAGACCGCTCGGCTACCGTGACCGGCCATTCCCTGTTTAGTTATCTCTAAACTTATTTTAAAAAATCTTTCCATGTTCCGTTCCCTGTTGGGCTTTTGGTAATGATTAGAGTTTCATAGGAAGTAGCAATTATAATAAACCGATAGCCCAGAGACAAAGATGAATTTTACTTGAGATCTTATAGCTTAATACACCGAAATAAATCGATACACCATGATTGGTTGTAGGATGAAAAATTTGGAATGATAGGAGTTGACCTCCCATTGTACAAAGAACATATAAAATTGCTGTAAATCACAACCGGTGGGCTGCTGATTGACGTCTGACTACATCCCGGAGATGTGGCGTGGTATTTTCCATGGTTGTATTGTTAACCTTATATAGGGATGTGGTTAGTAGTTTTGCTTGCTACAGATCAGCATGTGTCCCTGGTAGGATATATGACAACAGCAATGCACATTTAAGTACGTGCATCCTAGGACTCGATGACTCTGCCATAACCTCGGAGACGCGTTTCAACAAGCCGTTCCCTAGCAATGGATTTATACGTTACAATACCTTCGAATTTTAATGACCACATTACATCAAGAGGTACGTACATGCATTTCTTCTGGTGTCTCGGGCGTAACGTGCTCATAACTCATTAGCTGTTTCTTACAGAATCTCCACAGGGCCTTGTTTTGATCATGAGTTCATTCGATATATACATATTTAATCGCCATCCCCCATTAGTCAGCACCTGTACTATTTACTCTCTGCTGATCATGTACACAGTCATTATTGAGTGTGTAATGTAGGCTCCTACAATATGCGCGTAATGCCATATAATAGTTGACCTATAAATTTTGTCACTAGGCAGGCAATGTTAGTAGTTGATTACACATTAGTTTTTTAAATACTCGTAGTTCTTTACGTGACGACGTAAGTGAACTGGTGGGACACACTAAGTCGGTCTGTCGCCCACTCCGTATGGGCCTAATGACTAATGTAGTGAGTCTTTACGTATCATACCTATTCAAATTTATTACCCTAACAACGCAGGTGAAGTCGCGGGGATCTCTTGGTCTAGGGGTAAGGTGCAGGTCCTCTGTGGAGAAGTTATCGGGCTGGAGATAGGCAAGATAATGACCACAGTGTGTTCACGTTCTATTATGACTGTTCATTAAAAATACAAGACGTGAATTATTTTCAAAATTTCACTCTTTTTATTCAAAATAGTCTCCTTCTGAATCAATAAATAGCTGGAATCGTTTGAAAAGTTTTCGAAAACAGTCACTGTACTCCTTTTGTGGAATCGCATTTAAAACTCTGGTACATTCCCTTTGGATGTCCTGGAAGGTGTAGTGACGGTCTCTTTTCATCGCCAACTTAACTTTAGGGAACAGTCAAAAATCTGCTGGAGCCCAAATCTGGCGAATTCGGAGGATGATCAAGGACTGTGATCCCTTTCCTGGCCAAAAAGTCGCGTACGATCTTCGATTTATGGGGTGGGGCATTGTGGAGGAGCGACCAGGAACCTTGCTCTCGATATTCAGGTCGAATTTGAAGAATTCTCGCCCACAAAAGATTGAGGACTCCGAGATAATAATCAGAATCCACTGTTTGACCTTCTGGCAGAAATTCCTTGTGAACGATTCATTTGGAATTGAAGAAAACTGCTAGCAGAGTCTTTACTCGACTCTTTTGCATGCGCACTTTCTTCGGTTTCGGCTTCTTTGGGCCCAACCACGCTGCACTCTGCCTCTTTGTGAGAGTCTCATATTAAAAACACAATGCCTCGTCTCCTGTAACAATGGATTTTGTAAATTTTGTATCACATTGGGCCGACCGTAACATGTCTTAGCAGTGTTCCACTCTAGCATGTTTTTCATCGCCTGACAGCGCGTGCGGTACAAACCTCGCACAGACCTCTCGTTTGCCCAAATCCTCGGTCAAAATTTTATGCACAGGACTTTTTGGTATTCCCAAAAGATCCTCGATGAGTCTTGTAGAAACACGTCTGTCTGATGCAAGGATTAAGTCACTGTTTTCAAATTTTCTTCAGTGCTTTGTTCTCGGCTTTGATGCACGCAGAGCGACTTCAGTGTCCTCCCTGCCATCACGAAATACAGCATACCATCAAAAAATGTTCGAGCGACTCAAACAATCACTACCGTACACACTTGTCATCATTTCATACGCTTCTCCGGCTGTTTTGTCATACTTCAAACAAAATTTGATGTTGACTCTTGTTCAACCACCATTTTCCGACGAGCGTCGAAAGAGTACTGTTACATTCAAGGTGAGACACATGATGCCGGGATGCTTGCGCTATGAAATTATAGACATCCACAGCTGAAACTTCAAGAATCTTAATGCCACAACTCGTCAACAGATGGCACTGCAAGGCAAAATAAAAAAAAAGAGTCCTAACGGATCCTGGACACACCATGTATGTCTGACAAAGTCCCTTACAATGTGTGGTGTGTCGCGTACGGAAGGACGGGGAAGCGTTACTGAGTGCTGTTTTGTGGACTGTTGCTAAAGTCAGACTGCTTAGAGGTGAGGCAGTTGCAAGAACATGTCTGCAGGCAGCTCAGCGCGGGAGCACGCTATCACCTGACGTTTTTTATGATGAGAGGAAAATATTGTAACGTGTCGGGAATCCAGAAGAGTCACTTCTATGTAAACGCTAGAACAGACCGTTGCATAAGAAGTAACAATAGCGGCACTGTGATCCCAACAGTGAGCCGTTGTGTAGAAAACATCGGTTACGACGAATACGGGAAGCGTTCCCACAGAGAAAACGCAATAATAATGGGTCATTGCGTAGGAATCGCGGAACCAACAAAGCAACGTTTTCACTGCTATAACATAGGGTTCGTTTAACTAGCAGCGGCCGAGGAAATAAATAGCCCAGCTTCGGCGAGAAGCAGTCAGTCTTTATCCAGCCGTCTATGAAGACAGTCTTTGTCCAGCCGTCGAAGAAGAGAGTCTGCTATAAACCGCCAGGGAAGGCAGTCCAGTACTGCCGCGATATTGTAAGCAGTAATTGTAACACTGCAAGTGGAAATGATTGTAATGTGTGTGTAAGGCGAGCGAACGGAATAAATTCGCTATATCAGACAACGGCGTGAATTTATTTGTAGCGTGACACACGCAAAACACGCTACAATATTTTCTTCTAGTGTATCTGATCTGGTATTACACATAATAGTGACATATACTTAGCGATTTTTAAGTTAAGTGACAAAATATTAATGCAGGCTTATTTAAACAATGTCATGTAATATTTACTCTTATGTTTTATTTGCAATTGTAAGTTCTAGATGAGAAACGTCAATTTATTTATTATTACCGAATTTGCTCCTTGGCACGGGACAACTTCGGCAGTGCCATTGTCTTCAAATGCATTTTTAACAGAAAATATATTACATCTTTTTACAATAACTACATTCATAAAATCTACATACACAGAACGATAAACAA
>NW_019721151.1:0-1843 GCF_002891405.2 Cryptotermes secundus | reverse complement strand
CTGATGGAATCCCAGATTTTCTTATAAAAATATGCATCACAAGTACAAAAAAACCACTCAATTTGATATTTAATGAATCAACAAATCAAGGAGTTTTCCCTGACTTATTGAAAACTGCAAAGATCAAGCCAGTTTATAAAAGAGGAAACAAACATGAAGCGAGCAACTATGGACCTATATCAGTGCTATCAGTATTCTCAAAAATCTTGGAAAAAATAGCATACAATAGGCTGGTGTCCTTTACAGCCAAATTTAAAATATTAACTGAAAAACAATATGGATTCCAAAAAGATAAATCAACAATATCAGTGTGTCAGTCATTTATCAGGAAGATACAAGGAGTTTGGATAAGAAATTACTACCAGTGGGTATTTTCTTTGATTTAACAAAGGCTTATGATGTTATTAACCATGATATTTTGCTACAAGAATTAGAGCATTATGGGTTAAGAGGGCAAATTAATACCTGCTAAAATCATATCTAACACTGAGGGCACAACATGTGAAATTAATTTCTAAGAGCAAAAGGGACTGTATGACTCATTTTAACTCAAAATTAAGGAATGTAAGGGTAGGGATTCCACAAGGGTCAACCTTGGGCCCATTTTTGTTTTTGATTTACATAAATGACCTGCCCTCCATAATACTAACAGGGAAGTGGTGCTCTTCGCAGATGACACCAGTATAATTGTAATAGAAAAGAACAAAAATATTCTTCAAGACAAAATAGATAAGGTAATGAAGCAACTCGAATCTTGGTTTTCAATGAATAATATGGTAATAATGAGAAAAGTACAGCAATGTATTTCCATATACAATAAACTACAAGATAGCATTGAGCCAGTAATTACCTTTAAAAATATAATAATTAATTACACAGCACAGTTTAGGTTTCTTGGTATTAATTTAACCCACAAATTAAAATGAAACATTCATATTCAGTCGGTCTGTACAAAGCTCAGTAAGGTGTGTTACATTATTAAAGCTTTGAAATGCGAAGTAAGCCCACATGTCCCTAGGAATGTGTACTTTGCTAAATTCCAATCTCAAATAAGTTATGGTTTAATATTTTTTTGGGGGGGGGGGAGAAACTGAAAGTAAAAAAATTCTGATTTTACAAAAAAAGGGTTCTTCGAATAATGAAAGGGGTAACAAAAAGAACATCAAGTAGACCTATATTTAGAGAATTAAAAATTTTAAAGGTAACATCTTTGTATATTTTAGAGGTGTTACGTTATTTCAAGAAATATAACATTTACACCACAAAAAACTCTGACCTACATAAGTATGACACGAGAAAGAAAGAAGACCTTCAGATGCAAAGTTATAATACCTTAACATATGAGAAGGGTGTAACAAATATGGCTATTAAGCTTTATAATAGACTGCCTTTGGAACTAAGAATGGTAAAAGCAGATAGAGAATTCCTACATAGACTGAAAAGATATTTACTGGAATGCTCATGGTATAATTTGCATGAGTTCCTCTCAGAAGGATAGTTAAACGAATAAGACTTTCCTTGATAAATAGATTTTAAGTGTAAATAAAATGACTAGTAATTAGGAGTATTTTTTAATATGATTCAGCCTAAAAAGGGAATGGAAGTTTTAAAAGACACTGCACTCCAAAGTATTTAATCATTATCTAAATTGAATTTTATCTTTTGTGGAGTATAACAGGTTTTAAATTTAAGAATATGACGGTGGTAATTAAGATGTATATAGTAAGGTGACCTAGTTTTTTATAATGGAAGATAGTTGTAAATTGACTGTACCTAATATATTTTAATTATACCGGGTGTGTGATTTTAATTGTAATTGAATGTTATGTTATAGTGATATTTG
>NW_019721150.1:0-541 GCF_002891405.2 Cryptotermes secundus | reverse complement strand
CTAGCAACGCCAAGTTAGCAATGTAGCAAACGCAAACTTATCAAGTTACCAACGCAAAGCTAGCAAGCTAGCAACGCAAGGCTACCAATACAGCAACGCAAAGCTAGCAAGCTACAACGCAAACTAGCAAGCTAGCCACGGAAATCTAGCAAGCTTGCAACGCAAAGCTAGCTAGCAAGTAACGTAAAGCAAGCAAGGAAGAAATGAAAAGCTAGCAAGCTAGCAACCAAAGCTAGCAAATTAGCAAGCTAGCAATGCAAAGCTAGCTATCTAGCAACGCAAAGATAATAAACTAGAAACACCAAGCTAGCAAGGTAGGAACGCAAACCTATCAAGCTGGCAACGCAAACTAGCAAGTTATATACGCAAGGGTACCAAGCTAGCAACGAAAGCTTGCAAACTAGGGAATCAAAGCTAGCAAGCTAGCAACGCAAACTAACAAGCAAGAAACGCAAAGAAGCAAGAAACGCAATGTTTGCAAGCTAGCAACGCAAATCTAGTAAGCTAGCAACCCAAAGCTAACAAGCTAGCAACGGAAAGA
>NW_019721149.1:259-436 GCF_002891405.2 Cryptotermes secundus | reverse complement strand
GTAGGTGAGTGGACAATATTAAAATGGTTCTTAGAGAGACAGGATAGGATGGTATAGTTTGCATTGGTCTGGCTCAGAATAGGAACCAGTGGAGGGCTCTTGTGAACACACTAATGAACCTTCAGGTTCCATAAAAAGCTGAGAAATTCTTGAGTAGCTGCAGAATGGGCGGCTCCT
>NW_019721149.1:0-200 GCF_002891405.2 Cryptotermes secundus | reverse complement strand
TTTTTTTTATTGCTAGTGGGGTGGGACTAAGTCTCTTGTACTGCAGCTACTTCTGGTGTATTGTACCAGCCCCAGGTGATAGGTGAGGGTGATAGTGGAGCAATTGGTGGAATGAAGATTAGCAGGGGAAATTGAAGTGCTTGGAGAAAACCTGTCCCAGTGACACTTTGTCCACCACAGATCCCGCTTGACCAGACCCG
>NW_019721148.1:0-360 GCF_002891405.2 Cryptotermes secundus | reverse complement strand
CTAGATATGCGTCGCTACTTGAAGATTTGCGTTGCTACCTTGTTATCCCTCCGTTGCTAGCTTGCTAGCTTTGCTTCGCTAGCTTCTTAAATTTGCTTTGCAAGCTTCCTTGCTTTGAGTTTGTAGCTCGCTAACTTTGCGTTGTTTATCTTGCTTGCTTTGCGTTTCTTGCTTGCTAATATTGCGTTGTAAGCTAGCTATCTTTTCGTTGCTAGCTTGCTAGCTTTGCGTTGCTAGCTTTGTAGCCTTGCGTTGCTAGCTTGCTATCTTTCCTTGCCAGCTTGATAGGTTTGAGTTGCTACATTGCTAGCTTGGCGTAGCTAGATAGCTAGCTTTGCGTTGCTAGCTTGCTAGATTTGC
>NW_019721147.1:4661-5769 GCF_002891405.2 Cryptotermes secundus | reverse complement strand
GTAGTAACAGCGGTTACGTCCGCTAGCGTTACATAGCAACACAGCAGAGGCAACAAGGGTGCATATCACGTGGCCGGATTCTCTATTGTCCGATCGAGGCTACATCAGGAGCAGCGAAGGCTATTCAGTTTAGTTTACTGTGAAAGTCGCCGAGTGTGTTATCAATAGTCCTAAGGGTAGCATCTTGGTATCCAGCCAGCGGCGTGGTGGTAGTGGAAGTGTGTAAATCAGGGAGACTTGTATAGCTTCCCGCGTTATTAGTACGTGAAGACAAGTGAAGATTGTGTTAAGAGATCTGGTTGTAGGGTTCGTAAATTGTGGACACCCGTAATAGTGTGATAATTAAGTGTAGCCGATAGTTGTAGATTGTTCAATAAACCAGTTAACGATCTCTACGGCGTATTCAGTAACGTAAACACGTTACATTGGTGTCAGAAGTGGAATTTGAACTTACACACGTGATCAACGAGCTTCGAACTCAAGACACGTGACAATTCTGTGTCAGAATTTTACGAGCTTAAACACGCCACAAATTGAATTATTGTGCATCGTGTACTCTACTGCGACAAGATGGAGATGCAGCAGTTGATGGAAATGCTGGCGAGGATGGACGCCGATAGGAAGAAAGAGAAGGAAGATTTGATAACAAAACTAGACGCCTACCAAGAGAAGGCGTCGGCCGATAGAAAAACCGACAAAGAAGAAATGCTGAAAGAGATTAGGGCAACCCAAGAAAAAGCGGAGATGGGCCTCAACGAATTACTGGCCAGAGTGGAGGATGTCAGACAGACCGACCAAAAGAACTGAAGGAGATGATGGACGTCAACCAAGCCAGGACGGACGAAAGGCTTCAGGAGCTTACAGAAAGTACTGGAAAAACACAACGGGAACTGGAGTCAGTGGAAGTTTGCCTCTGCGCGAGGACAAATAAATTACAGGAAGAAATAACGAAAACTGGTGCAGCAATTGAGGAAACTAAACGCGAATTCCAGTCCCGTTTGGAAGGGGTACAGACGAGGACCGAGCGGGGAACCACGGTCAGCGCGAACACAGCTCAGCCCCCGACATTTAACGGGAATTCAACATGGAGCGTGTTCCGGCGACAATC
>NW_019721147.1:0-409 GCF_002891405.2 Cryptotermes secundus | reverse complement strand
GCCGATGTTAGCCGAGTCCTAGCATCCTGGTCGCTAGGCAACGCAAGTCAACAGCGGTGACTTCACCAAGTAGTAACAGCGGTTACGTCCGCTAGCGTTACACAGCAACACAGCAGAGGCAAAAGGGTGCATATTACGTGGCCGGATTCTCTATTGTCCTATCGAGGCTACATCAGGAGCAGCGAAGGCTATTCAGTTTAGTTTACTGAGAGAGTCGCCGAGTGTGTTATCAACAGTCCTAAGGGCAGCAGCCAGCGGCGTGGTGCGAGTGAAAGTGTGTAATTCAGGGAGACTTGTATAGCTCCCGCGTTATTAGTACGTGAAGACAAGTGAAGATTGAGTTAAGAGATCTGGTTGTAGGGTCGTAAAGTGTGGAAACCCGTAATAGTGTGATAATTAAGTGTAGCCG
>NW_019721146.1:0-424 GCF_002891405.2 Cryptotermes secundus | reverse complement strand
AGCAAGGTAACAACGCCAAGATAGCAAGTTAGCAAAGCAAAGCTACCAAGCTAGCAAATTAAAGCTAGCATGATAGAAACGCAATGTTCGCAAGCTAGTAAAGCAAATCTGGCAAGCTAGCAACACAAAGCTAGCAAGCAAGAAACGCAAAGCAATTAAACAAGCAACGCAATATTAGCAAGCTATCAACGCAAAGGTAACAAGCTAGCAACGCCAAGCTAGCAAGGTAGGAACGCAAAGCTATCATGTAGGAAGGCAATGTTAGCAAGCTAGCCACGCAAGTCTAGCAAGCTAGAAACGCAAAGCTGGCCAGCTAGGAACGCAAAGTTGGCAAGCTAGCAACACAAAGCTGTCAAGCTAGCAACACAAAGCTAGCATACTAGCAGAGCAAAGCTAGAAAGGTAGCAACGCAAAGCTAAAAAGC
>NW_019721145.1:0-1709 GCF_002891405.2 Cryptotermes secundus | reverse complement strand
TAGGGTCTTCAGTATATAGCCTCGGAGCGGTCAACAGAAAACACGCCCTCAAACAGTTCCTTTATTGTTACTATGGGCGGTTGCCTAGCGATATTTCAGATATTTCTGTGTTCACTTGCCGCTATCAAGCAACAACTGTTGTCTCATTGTCTGCTTCGAGGTCTTTGACTAGCAACGGGTCTGGACATCATAATATTTATTCTTAATGGCCTGAATCTAACACATGTTAAGGTCAAGTTATCACTGTATTTAATTAAGTACTAAGGCATGGAGCCCGGTGGGGGAGTGGAGGAATAACTCCACCATTCTTTATACTGGCATTGGCTGGAGGTGAGCGTTCAGAGACTTACTCCGACTGATTTACTCAAGGGAGATGTACCTCAGTACCAACAGAAGAGGCTGGGTGAACCCCACATGCTATTAAGAAAAAATCGTTTGGATATGCTTGGGTCATTAAGCCGGTAGCCTAGTCGCTATACCGACTGAGCCATTGCAGTTCATTTCAATAAAACTGACCTGTGCAAGAATTATAACTGATATTGACACAATAATATGTATTGTGTGTACCAAGTGATGATCCTTGAGGAACGTTCATGTCAGAATTATACATATTTAATGCGAAGACAATGTCATTGTAAAGGACAGTCCAATGAAAGCCACACAGGAAGAATGCGACTCCAACTTATTGTTGTCTTGGACAGGCATGAACAAACTTAAACATTACTTTATTGTTATTGGTATTTTTTTTGAGGTTCCCATAACAGTGGATCGAACGCAGTATAGTCCGTTAAAATGAACAGACGTTCCGCAGGAACATGGAACCATCTGCAGAGCCAAAGCACAATACAAGAAACCAGCAGGAAGCGGGTAGCAATCACAAATCTGCCATATGGCGTTATATTCCAGAGGACAGAACTTTTCTGTATTTTCTTCGGGATATATTTTTGGAAAATTAGGCATCATAACGCTGATCTTAACATTCATTCGGAGCATTTGCCTGGAAAGACTACCGAAACCAACGAAAATCTCAAGTCAGATACCTGAATTCGGATCTCAGATTTTCAGAATACGAAGGAGTATGTATGTCTACGTATTATATTATTTTATTACATTATACGCATTATTTTAGGAGCCGGGATAGCACAGTCGGTATAGCGACTGGCTACTGGCTGAACAACCGGAAGGATGGGGTTCGAGTCCAGGTAGGAGCAATAATTTTCTCTTCTCCACGTCGTCCAAACTAGCTCTGACGCCCATCCAATGGGTACCGAGGCCTCTTACTCCGGGGTTAAAGCGGCCGGGTCGCTTCTGTTACAGCTTGAGTGCGCCTGGAAGGATTAGGTCAATTGAAAAATTTAATGATCTGAATGGAATTCGAAACCGCCACTTTCCGGGATGTAGCATAGTGCCTCAACCAACTACGTTACCTCGTGTCCCCATAATTATAAACTAAATTTTAATAAAACCTGTGTTATGGATGTGTTAAAATAATTTAATTAGTAAAGTTTTGTCAGGGCTTCGTCTGCGAGAACTGGATGCACCATGAGAAGGTGGGGGTGGGGAATGGATGTACGATCCCACGAAGAGAATTCATGATGGAGACCGCGCGCTACTCTGATGAGCGGCTTTTGTGTAAGCTGTGTTGTAACGCTGTGCTCCTAGATAATGTGTTAATTAAGAATTCTTAAGTAAATTTTCAGATTGCGACT
>NW_019721144.1:0-260 GCF_002891405.2 Cryptotermes secundus | reverse complement strand
GGTTTGTAATATTCAATAACATCAGTATTCACTTTCTCTACTTTGTCCCTGTCCAAGGCTCGGAATAACAAGGAGCGAGTGTTGTTCACAAATAGTTTACACAAGATTCCATTTCTACATTGATAATAACATATGTTATTTTCTAGTTCCGAGATCCTGTAACTGGCATACTTCAAGTCTTCCATATGCGTTACCGTCGGTTTCAGTTTCATATTCAACTCAATGTGACTTAAATTAATGGAAGTTTCAAATCTTTCACA
>NW_019721143.1:0-654 GCF_002891405.2 Cryptotermes secundus | reverse complement strand
CTAACAACCTAGCAACGCGAAGCTAGCAAGCAAGCATCGAATGCTATTAAGTAAGGAACAAAAGCAAAGAAGCAAGCAACCAAGCAAAGCAAAGATAGCAAGCTAGCAACGCAAAGCTATGAAGCTAGCAACGTATATCTAGCAAGCTAGCAAGCTAGCAATGGATAGCTAGCAAGCTAGCAACACAAAGCTGGTAAGCTAGAAACGCCTAGCTGGCAAGCTAGCAAAACAAATCTGGCAAGCTAACAAAGCAAAGCTGGTAAGCTAGCAACGCATAGCTAGCAAGCTATCCACACAAATTTAGCAAGCTAGAAACGCAAAGCTAGCAACATTGCATCACAAATCTAGCAAGTTTGCAAGCTAGCAACGCAAAGCTAGCATGCTAGCAAAGCAAAGCTAGGATGTTAGCAACGCAAATCTAGCAACCTAGCAAACCAAAGCTAGGATGTTATCAACGCATAGCTAGCAAGCTAGCATCGCAGAGTTAGGAAGCTATCAACGCAAAGCTAGCAAGCTATTAACTGAAAGATAGAAAGCTAGCAACGCACATTTAATAAGATAGCAACGCTAAGCTATCAAGATAGCAACGCAAATCAAGCCGTCTAACATGGTAGCAACGCAAAGCTAGCAAGCGAGGAACGCAAACCTGGCAAG
>NW_019721142.1:0-638 GCF_002891405.2 Cryptotermes secundus | reverse complement strand
TATTAATTGTTCTACCTGGTCAACAGAGTGACTAGCATATTTAAACGCATTTGATTGACCTAAATTTTTTTCCAATGGTACGTCAGGTATGAATTTCATTGTATCGAGCTTTACTCTGGATCCTAAATGCTCACAGCAATCATAATGCAGTGTTACACTGGGAATAAAATCCTTATCAGTTCTGTTACTCGTGAAACTCATTTGGGTCTGTAACTTTGTGTTTAGCCCTAAGGCATCGCATCTGCCAAACATTGATAATACACCTGTCCCCTGTAGAATTATGTCACTGGGTTCTAAGTCGTTACACAAAATTGTCACCCTTTCCTTGTGTGACGTGGCAAATATCCACTTATTATGAGTAAGGGGTAACCAGGTTACATCATCAAGAGAAATGATTTTCTTTTTGCAGTCTAACGGAATTCATGTAGTGGGCTCTAACAACCTGACCTCGCATTCCTGGTGAACATGTGTGGATTTTACAGGGAATGTCTGTTTACATACACGCCAGTCTGGCGAAATAACCTTACGCTCATCTAATTCTAATTCATCCAGTTTAACATACACTTGTTTCAATGTATCCATCATGAGAAAGCCCTTTTCACTTTCAATGAAAACGAAGGTATTTTCACTGTTATTAA
>NW_019721141.1:710-776 GCF_002891405.2 Cryptotermes secundus | reverse complement strand
ACCGATGCACTAGCCACGCACTATGCACTGGTGGCAGAATAGTAATTAGGTGGCTGCAGACGAACA
>NW_019721141.1:0-526 GCF_002891405.2 Cryptotermes secundus | reverse complement strand
CTTTCCTCTTCCTGACATCTCTCACACAGTGTGTAGCAGAAAGAAAGTCTAACCCGTGATTTTCGAAGTCGACTGCAATCAGATTCAAGTTCAAATTAAAGGTCATGTTACAACTGATGGTCAGTCAGTCTGTCTGTCTTGGTGTCGAGCCCCAGCTGGGCTCATGACCACATATTTCTTTTGAATAAAAGATGAAAGTTACTGCCCTGTCCATGTGGGGCGCCCTCTCTGACGAGAGGTAGGGTCTATCATTTGTCAGTCTGTCTGTTTTAATATGTCCACTGTCTGTATTTACATAGATTTATTATACACACTTATTACTTACTTATATGTAGAATATATACAAGCCTCTGTCAGTCCAGGCTCAGTACAGCAGATTACGACCTATTTCTAATATTATTCGCCACCACGGCACTCTAGTCACCTGAACGGTCGTATGCCTGACCGCCTCAAAGTTCAAGGCTTCGGCAACATCGGACAAGGCTTCGCCTTGTCCGATGTTGCGAACATTCTCATTCCATGATTT
>NW_019721140.1:0-694 GCF_002891405.2 Cryptotermes secundus | reverse complement strand
AAGATAGATTGATAAGGATATGAAAGGAAACGGTTGTGGCCCAATCTGAGGTACTATCCCACAGTTTTCCTCGAGGAACTATAAAACGACGAAAACCCGTAGTCAGGACAGCCAGTGTCGGCCGGGTTTTTAACCCCGAACGTCCTGGATACAACGCAACGTTCGGTGACGTTATGTAGCGTCGAACGAGATGTGGTAGTGATTATGAATAGCAATTAGGGATGGAATGGTCAAGGACAAATATGTAGCGTCGACATTTTATAGCCCGGGTTTCTGTGCAACATTGATTTGCCTATCGTATTTTTGAATGTGACTGCACTCTCAGCTTGTGAAACGGTGGAATGTCATTTTGTGGGACTGTTGCTCATGAATGGTTTGAAGTGACTTCGATGAGTCCATCGCAGTTTATTTAGACGGCTCAATAGCCAGAGGTGAATAGATAAACTGGTCGCGTCTGATATTCCTGCATTTCATAGGACAACATGTAATGAAGACTCGTAAAAAGTAAAGTTTTCCCAGTGCTTAACTAATTAAGCGCTACGCCATGAAGGCGTATATGGGAGGATGTCTAGATCCACGATTTCTTGACCTCGGCACTAGTGGGAGGTACCTTTATAATTATATGAACTTAAGAACTAGTGTTCTTGTTGTTCTGAAAGTGGAAACGTTAAAGGTTCACGTGTCTGTCTTTCGC
>NW_019721139.1:0-316 GCF_002891405.2 Cryptotermes secundus | reverse complement strand
TCCAGTTGCTCTGTTGCTATCTTTGCCTTGCTAGCTTGATAGCATTGCTGTGCTATCTTGCTTGATTTGCGTTGCTATCTTGCTTGTTTGCGATTATTGCTTGCTTCCTTTACGTTGCTAGCTTGTAAGCTTTGCGTTTCTAGCTTGCTGGGTTTGAATCTCTAGTTTCCTAGCTTTGCTTGCTAACTTGATAGCTTTCCTTGTATATCTTTCTAGATTTGCGTTGCTTGCTTGCTTGCTTTCTTTGCGTTTCTTTATTGCTAACATGCTTCGTTGCTAACTTGCCAGTTTGCCTTGCTAGCTTTCTAGATTTGCG
>NW_019721138.1:0-1038 GCF_002891405.2 Cryptotermes secundus | reverse complement strand
ATATACTGCCACTTCAGTCACAATATATATTTTCCTTACTTATGTCGGTTGTCAAGAATAGAGATTGCTATGTAAAAACTCTGATGTCCACACACGGAATACCAGATTTAATCATGACTTGCATCTTCCGGTGGTAAACTTAACGATATTTCAGAAAGGTGAATGGTATTCTGGTATCAAACTTTATAACCACCTCCCTCCAGAGCTTAAACAATTATCTTATGACATCCCTNATTCATCTGCTCTCCCAGTAGCTCCTCAAGAAAGTTGTTGATATAACCATCTTCAAGTGCTGGAGGTGGCCAGATTTCATCTGGTGGTGGTACAGTGTAGTTTTCACCTGCATACAGCAGTGATGACGTGGTATACGCTGGTGTTTCTTCTATACGAGATCGCTTGCTTGGTGGCTCATAATCATGGTCACCCACCACGGGACTGCAGAACTGCATAATGACTATATTAAGCATGCTCTTGAATTAGTGATAACAGGGTTACTGTATGGATGTTTCTTTCGTTATTAGGTCATGAGCTCAACTAATGCTGAATTAGGAAATGATGATCCAACGGCAGGGCATTCCAACACTCCCATCACAGCCCAAGCAGAGGTCAAAATAGTAGATGAAGGAAAGTAAGTCGTAGATTTTCATACACCTGCATCTGAAATATTAACCTCCATCTGCTCTCCCAGTAGCTCCTCAAGAAAGTTGTTGATATAACCATCTTCAAGTGCTGGAGGTGGCCAGATTTCATCTGGTGGTGGTACAATGTAGTTTTCACCAGCATACAGCAGTGATGACGTGGTATACTCTGGTGTTTCTCCTATACGAGATCGCTTGCTTGGTGGCTCATAATCATGGTCACCCACCACGGGACTCCAGAACTGCATAAGTTCAGCCATATCAGATATTAACTTGGCTGCATCATCTTGATCGGAACTGCTGAAAGTCCCATCTTCCGTGACCCCAGACTCAGGGAATTCTAGCAAGTTTCTCAAATGACCTATGAACAAAAAAATTACATGTTTTAAAGTCACCCTGA
>NW_019721137.1:0-883 GCF_002891405.2 Cryptotermes secundus | reverse complement strand
AATTACTATAAACCAATTGAAAATACCTCATATTCAAGCTTAGTTCTAACTAGGTTAAAAATACAATACAATACTTACTTACTCATGGAGCTGAGCACTTCTGGAGGAACCACCAATTCTGCAGCTACTCAAGAATTTCCCAACATTTTATGGAACCCAAAAGTTCATTACCGTGTTCACAAGAGCCCTCCACTGGTCCCAATCCTGAGCCAGATCTATCCAATCCATCCCATCCTGTCTCTCTAAGATCCATTCTAATATTGTCCACCCACCTACACCTTGGTCTCACCTGTGGTCTCTTTCCTTCTGGCTTTCCCACCAGTATCCTATACCCAGTCCTTGTCTCCCCCATTCGTAGTACGTGATCTGCCTACCTCATCCCCCTTGACTTGATCATTCTAATTATACGTGGAGAAGAGTACAAGTTATGAAGCTCCTCATTATGCAGTTTTATCGAACCTCCTGTCACTTCATCTCTCTTCAGTCCAAATATTTTGAACACCCTCAGTCTATGTTCCTCCCTTAATGTCAGAGACAAAGTTTCACACCCATACAGAACCACAGGCAAAATTATACAAGGGGAAGGCAATAATTATCCGCAGTGCAGTTGTATTTGTGTTTCTGTTGGCAGCACTGTCATTTTGTGCAGCATCACCATGCGTGGTTTCCTTGTCATTATTTCTGCGCAGGTTTGATGTTGCTAGGTCAGTTCCATCATCGCTGCCTTGCCGTTAATCATGGCTGCTCTGCTTTTTGTTTGCACCAAAGAAGAGCAATGTTCAGTGATCTGGTTTTTGTGGTCAGAAGGTGTATCAGGGGCCGCAATCCATCAAAGAGTTTCAGCACAATATGGGAACAGTGTTTTGGTGCAACGGAGTGTCTA
>NW_019721136.1:0-1257 GCF_002891405.2 Cryptotermes secundus | reverse complement strand
AAAGCTAACAAGATAGCAACGAAAAGCTAGCAATTTAGCAACGCATAGCTAGGAAGCTAGCAAACGCAAAGATAGCAAGCTAGCATTGCAAAGCTAGCAAGATAGCAACGCAAAGCTAGGAAGTTAACAAACTAAGGCTAGCAAGGTTGCAACGCAAAGTTGGCAAGCTAAGAATTCAAAGATAACAAGCTAGCAACACAAACTTTACAAGCTAGAATGCAAAGTTAGAAATCTAGAAAACAAAGCTACCAATATAACAACGCAAACCTAGAAAGTTAGCAACGCAAATGTCGAAAGATAGCAACGCAAAGCTATCAAGTTTGCTACTCATATTTAGCAATCTAGCAAGCTAGCAACCCATATCTGACAAGAAAGCAAGCTAGCAACGAAAAGCTAGCAAGCTAGCAACGGAAAGCTGGCAAGCTAGAAAAGCAAAGCTGTCAAGCTAGAAAGGTAAATCTAGATAGGTAGCAAGATAACAAAGCAAAGATAGCAAGATAGCAACGAAAATCTAGGAAGTTAGCAACGCAAAGCTTGCAAACTAGCAACGCAAATCTAGCAACTTAACAACGCAAAGCTAGTAAGATAGCAAAGCGAACCTAGCAAGCTAGCAACGCAAATCTAGCATTGTAGCAAATTAGCAAAGCAAAGCTAACAAGCGAGCAACGAAAGCTAGCAAATTAAAAATCAAATCTAGCCACCTAGCAAGCTATCAACGCAAATATAGCAAGCGCGCAACCCAAATATAGCAAGCTAGAAACGGCAATCTAGCAAGCTAGCAACGCAGACCTAGCAAGCAAGAAACGCAAAGCTAGCAACCTAGCAACGCAAAGATAGCAAGCTAGCAAGGCAAATATAGCAAGATAGGAACTCAAAGCATGCAAGCTTGCAACGCAAAGCTAGCAAGCTAGGAAATGAAAGCAAGCAAGCTAGCAAAGAAGGCTAGCAAACAAGAAACGCAAAGCAAGCAAGCAATCAAAGCAAAAGTAGCAAGTTTGCAACGCAAAGGTAGCAAGCTAGCACCGCAAAGCTAGCAAGCTAGGAAATGAAAGCAAGCAAGCTAGCAAAGAAGGCTAGCAAACAAGAAACGCAAAGCAAGCAAGCAATCAAAGCAAAAGTAGCAAGTTTGCAACGCAAAGGTAGCAAGCTAGCACCGCAAAGCTAGCAAGCTAGGAAATGAAAGCAAGCAAGCTAGCAAAGAAGGCTAGCAAACAAGAAACGCAAAGCAAGCAAGCAATCAAAGCAAAAGTAGCAAGT
>NW_019721135.1:0-1002 GCF_002891405.2 Cryptotermes secundus | reverse complement strand
ATCTATCTATCTATCTATCTATCTATCTAATATTTTTCTTTTTTTATTGCTAGTGGGGTGGGACTAAGTCCCTTATACGGCTGCCAATTCTGGCCTATTGTACCAGCCCCAGATGATAGATGAGGATGATTGTGGAGCAATTCGTGGAATGAAGATTGACAGGGGAAACCGAAGTACTCGGAGAAAACCTGCCCCAGCGCCACTTTGTCCACCACAAATCCCACTTGACCAAACCCGGGATCGAACCCGGGCCGCCGCGGTGGGAAGCCAGCGAATAACCACTTGAGCTTTGGCGCAGCCCCATCTATCTATCTATCTATTATCTACAGCCCTTGTGGACCTTGGCCGCTTTTTCTGTTTCTTAATTTATACGCAGTCGGTAAGATTTCTTGGACGGGGGATCAGCCCATCGCAAGGCTGCTACCTACACGCAGAATAAACATTCACAGACATCCATGCTTTGAGCGGTATTCGAACCCCCGATCCCAGAGTTCGAGCGGGCGAATACGGTTCATGCCATAGACCTCGCGGCCAATGTGGTCAGCTGTAATGAGCATAGGTACACAAAACATCAATAAAATTATATTGTGATCTCAAGAATGCAGGATCTGGCGCATTGGGTCGATATACCCGAAAAGAAATGCACAGAAGGCAATACTGCAAGTACTGCTCCTTTTCCCATCATCAAATTTTCGTACGACCGCCATCACAGGGACTTAGAAGTAAAAAGACAAATTTTATCCAGTTTCATGATTTTGATGGTACTTCAAACAGAAATTGACCGATAATATCAAAAATACACGTACAAAACTGGGATTGACTTCAGTGGCAAAGTTAGCTAATGGCGGATGTGATGCTCTTACAGCGGTGGCTGAGATCACCACTCTCTATTCAGATGCCACGACGTATAGTCCAGTAGAAGATGACTGATATTTCGGACGACCGTGCTTCGTACATCTTCAGGGAGCTAAGCAAGCAACACACATCTAGCAAAGCTGATTT
>NW_019721134.1:873-1124 GCF_002891405.2 Cryptotermes secundus | reverse complement strand
TGACGCCTGTGTCAACATTTATGAATCTGTTATTCCTTTTCTGCTCTGCGACACCCTCTTATCGGAGCCCCATAGCATTTGGTCACGTAACTTGTCTGGCGGGACAGTTTCTTGCCCCGACGCTAATAAAATAGCGCTTTCAAAAGTGGGTTCCCATAACTTCGAATGAAATTAGGATATTCCTAGGTTTCCTTATGCTGATGGGAATAATTCAGAAACCAAACCTCAGGATGTATTTTAGTAGGAAACAT
>NW_019721134.1:562-841 GCF_002891405.2 Cryptotermes secundus | reverse complement strand
AATGAGTGAAGAAAGGTTTTCATTGCTGACCAGATTTCTCCATTTTGTAGATAACACCAATAAGGAAATTGCAAAAAGAGATCCTAAATTGTACAAAATTCTTCCGGTAAGTGAATATTTGAAAAATAAGTTCCAGAAAGTGTATATACGGGGCAAAGAAGTAAGTGTCGATGAATCTTTTTTATTGTGGAAAGATAGACTTTCGTGGAAACAGTATATTCCTATGAAAGCTTCCCGGTTTGGGATTAAAATTTTTTAACTTTGTGATTCCACAGAATA
>NW_019721134.1:0-266 GCF_002891405.2 Cryptotermes secundus | reverse complement strand
AAGTGGAAGGATAAGCGCGATGTCTCAGTGCTGACTACTAAACATTCAGACGAAATGCAACCCGTAAGTCGAAAGGGTGGGTTAGAATTTGTAAATAAACCTATGTGTGTAATAGAGTATAATAAATATATGGGAGGAACTGAAGAACTTGAAAGATCAGCTACTAGAAACTTTCTTGCTAGAAAGGAAAAGGCAAAAAGTGTGGTATAAGAAATTATTCGACCACTTAGTAGATACGACAGTGTTGAATGATTACATTCTCTACT
>NW_019721133.1:0-416 GCF_002891405.2 Cryptotermes secundus | reverse complement strand
TACAGTTCTAGATTCTGCAGTTCTACAAATGCTTTCTGAGGAGGAAGTAAACTGTCAATCTATCATGGATAATTTATTGAACGAGTTATTCCTACAGCTCTCGGAGTTCTCAGACTTTCAGCCCACCATTGACAAGAAAGTAATAGACCAAAAATTTGTGCTACAGTTATTAGACTTATTTGACAGTGAAGATCCTCAGGAGCATCATTTCCTTAAGACTGTTCTGCATCACATCTATGGGAATTTCCCGAGGCTACGTGCTTTATAAGGTGTCCGCTGAAGGCTCCCAACCGATAGAAGAACGAGCGACTCACCTCCAGGAATGTCAGCCTCCCACAACCGCCAATCAGCTCCGCCATTTCCTAGGCGTACTGAACTACTACAGGCGATTTCTGCCCCACGCAGCAGCACACCAG
>NW_019721132.1:4639-5507 GCF_002891405.2 Cryptotermes secundus | reverse complement strand
CTTGCCAGCTTAGCGTTGCTATCTAGCCAACTTTGCTTTGTTAGCCTGCCAGTTTTGGTTTCCGAGCTAGATAGATTTGCGTGGCTAGCTTGCTACTTTTTCGTTGCTAACTTGCTAGCTTTCCGTTACAAGTTTGCTAGCTTTGCGTTGCTAGCTTGCTAGGTTTGCGTTGCTAGCTTGCTAGCTTAGCGTTGCTTGCTTGCTTGCTTTGCGTTATTTGCTTGCTAGCATTGCGTTGCTAGCTTGCTAGATTTGCGTGGCTAGCTTGCTATTTATGCTTTGCTATCTTGCTAGTTCTGCGTTGCTAGCTTGCTAGCTTTGCGTTGCCAGCTTGATTGGTTTGCGTTGCTACATTGATTGCTTGGCGTTGCTAGCTTACTAGCTATGCGTTGCTAGCTTGATAGCTCTGCGTTTCTATCTTGCTAGCTTTGCGTTGCTAGCTTGCCAGGTTTCCTTTGCAAGCTTGATAGCATTGCGTTGCTAGCTTTCTAGTTTAGCGTTGCTAGCTTGCTAGCTATACGTTGCTTGCTTGCTTTGCGTTTCTTGCTTGCTATCTTTGCGTAGCTAACTTGCTAGCTTTGCGTTTATAGCTTGCTAGCTTTCCGTTGCTAGCTTGCTAGATTTATGTTGCTACCTTGCTAGCTTGGCGTTGTTAGCTTGCTAACTTTGAGTTGCTAGCTTGCTAGATTGCTAGATTTGCGTTGCTAACTTGCTAGCTTTGCGTTGCTATCTTGCTAGTTCTGATTGCTAGCTCGCTAGCTTTGCGTCTCTAGCTTGTTATCTTTGCGTTGCTAGCTTGGTAGCTTTGCGTTGCTTGCTTGTTAGCTATGCGTTGCTAGCTTGCTTGCTTAGCGTTGCTAGCTTGCTA
>NW_019721132.1:2677-3935 GCF_002891405.2 Cryptotermes secundus | reverse complement strand
TGCTAACTATTCGTTTCTTGCTTGCTTTGCGTTTCTTGCTTGCTATCTTTGCGTTGCTAGCTTCCTAGCTTTGCGTTGCTAGCTTGGTAGCCTTGCCTTTCTATCTTGCTAGTTTGCGTTGCCTGCTTGTAGGTTTGCGTTCGTACCTTGGTAGCTTGGCGTTTCTAGGTTGCTAGCTTTGCTTTCTAGAAAGCTAGCTTTGCGTTTCTAGCTTGCTAGCTTGCTAGATATGCGTTGCTAGCTTGCCAGCTTAGTGTTGCTAGCTTGATAACTTTGCGTTGCTAGCTTGCTTACTGTCCGTTATATGCTTGCAATGTATGCGTTCTGAGCTTGCAAGCTTTGCGTTGCTCGCTTGCCACCTATACGTTGCTAGCTTGCTAGCTTTGCGTTGCTAGGTTGCTAGTTTCCCGCTGCTAGCTTGCTAGGTATGCGTGGCTAGCTTGCCAGCTTTGCGTTGCTATCTTGCCACATTTGCGTTGTTAGCTTGCTATCTTTGCGTTACTAGCTTGATAGCTTTGCGTTGCTAGCTTGCTTGCTTAGCGTTGCTAGCTTGCTTGCTTAGCGTTGCTAGCTTGCTTGCTTAGCGTTGCTAGCTTGCTTGCTTAGCGTTGCTAGCTTGCTTGCTTAGCGTTGCTAGCTTGCTTGCTTAGCGTTGCTAGCTTGCTTGCTTAGCGTTGCTAGCTTGCTTGCTTAGCGTTGCTAGCTTGCTTGCTTAGCGTTGCTAGCTTGCTTGCTTAGCGTTGCTAGCTTGCTTGCTTAGCGTTGCTAGCTTGCTTGCTTAGCGTTGCTAGCTTGCTTGCTTAGCGTTGCTAGCTTGCTTACTGTCCGTTATATGCTTGCTATGTATGCGTTCTGAGCTTGCAAGCTTTGCGTTGCTCGCTTGCCACCTATACGTTGCTAGCTTGCTAGCTTTGCGTTGTTAGGTTGCTAGTTTCCCGCTGCTAGCTTGCTAGGTATGCGTGGCTAGCTTGCCCGCTTTGCGTTGCTATCTTGCTAGTTTTGATTGCTAGCTCGCTAGCTTTGCATTTCTAGCTTGCTAACTTTGCGTTGCTAGCTTGGTAGCTTTGCGATGCTTGCTTGTTAGCTATGCGTTGCTAGCTTGCTTGCTTAGCGTTGCTAGCTTGCTAATTTTGCTTTTCAATCTTTTTAGTTTTGCGTTACTAGCTTGATAGCTTTGCGTTGCTAGCTTGCTAGCTTTGCGTTGCTAGCTTGTTATCTTTGCGTTGCTAGCTTGCTAGCTTTCCTCTGCTAGCTTGCT
>NW_019721132.1:2372-2575 GCF_002891405.2 Cryptotermes secundus | reverse complement strand
TTGCTTGCTTGCTTGCTTTGTGTTGCTTGTTTCCTAGCTTTGCGTTGCTAGCTTGCTAGATTTGTGTTACTTGCTTGCTTAGAGTTTCTTGCTTGCTAGCTTTGCGTTGCTAGCTTGCTAGTTTTGCTTTGCAATCTTGGTAGCCTTGCGTTGCTAACTTGCTAGTTTTCGTTGCCAAGTTGATAATTTTGCGTTCCTTTGTT
>NW_019721132.1:0-2117 GCF_002891405.2 Cryptotermes secundus | reverse complement strand
GTTTGTTAGCTTTGCGTTGCTAACTTGCTAGCTCTGCTTTCTAGCTTGCTTGCTTTGCGTTTCTAGCTTGCTATCTTTGAGTTGCGAGCTTGCTATCTTTGCGTTGCTAGCTTGCTAACATTCCGTTGCTAGCTTGCTAGATATGCGTTGCTAGTTTCCCAGGTTTGGGTTGCCAGCTTGCCAGGTTTGCCTTTCTAGTTTGCCAGTGTGCGTTGCTAGTTTGCCAGCTTTGCGTTGCTACCTTGCTAGCTTTCCTTTGGTAGCTTGTTAGCTTTGGGTTGTTAGCTTGCTAGCTCTGCGTTGCTAGGTTGCTAACTTTGCGTTGCTTGTTTGCTTTGCCTTTCATTCTTGCTAGCTTTGCGTTGCTGGCTTGCTAGCTTTGCTTTGCTAGCTTGATAGCTTTGGTTTGACATCTTGCTATTTTTGCGTTGCTAGCTTGCTATCTTTAAGTTGCTAGCTTGCTAGCTTTGCGTTGCTAGCTTGCTATCTTTCCGTTCCTAGCTTGCTAGCTTTGGGTTGCTAGCTTGCTAGCTTTGCGTTGCTTGCTTGCTTTGCGTTTCTTGCTTGGTAGATTTGCGTTGCTAGCTTGCTTTCTTTGCGTTTCTATAATGCTAGCATTTCGTTGATTCCTTGCTAGCTTTCCGTTGATACCTTGCCAGCTTGTCGTTGCTAGCTTTCTACCTTTGCGTTGCTAGGTTGGTAGCTTTACGTTTCTAGCTTGCTATCTTGGCGTTGCAAGCTTGCTAGCTTTGCGTTTCTTGCTTGCTTGCTTTGCGTTTCTTGTTTGCTAGCTTTGCTTTGCTAGCTAACTAGCTTTGATTTGCTAACTTGCAATATTTGCGTTCTAGCTTGCTTCTTTTGCGTTGCAACCTTGCTATCTTTGCGTTGCTAGCTTGTTATCTTTGCGTTGCTAACTTGCTAGACATGCGTTGCTAGCTTGCCACCTTTGGGTTGCTACCTTGCCAGGTATTCGTTGCAAGCTTGCCAGATTGCGTTTCTAGCTTGCAAGCTTTGCGTTGCTACCTTGCTATTTTTCCCTTGCCTGCTTGCTAACTTTTAGTTGCTATCTAGCTTGCTTTGCTTTGCTAGCTTGCTAATTTTGAATTTTCTTGCTTGGTTTGCGGTTCTTTCTTGCTAGCTTTGCGTTGCTAGCTTGGTAGCCTTGCGTTTATATCGTGCTAGTTTGCGTTGCCAGCTTGATAGGTTTGCGTTCTTACCTTGTTAGCTTGGCGTTGCTAGCATGCTAGCTTTGTTTCTAGAAAGCTAGCTTTGCGTTGCTAGCTTGCTAGGTTGCTAGATATGCGTTGCTATGTTGCCATCTTAGCGTTGCTAGCTTGCTAACATTGCGTTGCTAGCTTGCTAGCTTTCCTCTGCTAGCTTGCTAGTTATGCGTCGCTAGCTTGCCATCTTTGGTTTGGTACCTTGCCAGGTTTGGGTGTCTTGCTTTCCAGGTTGCGCTGCTACCTTGCCATTTTTGCTTTGCTACCTTGCTATCATTACGCTGATTGCTTGCTTGTTTGTGTTGCTAGTTTGCTAGCTTTGCGTTGCTAGCTTGCTAGATTTGCGTTGCTTGCTTTCTTAGCGTTTCTTGCTTGCTAGCTTTGCGTTGCTATCTTGCTAGTTTGCTTTGTTATATTGGTAGCCTTGCGTTGCTAACTTGCTAATTTGCGTTGCCAAGTTAATAGTTTTGCATTCCTTTGTTGCTAGCTTGCCTATTTTGTGTTGCTAGATAGCTAGGTTTGCGTTGACTAGCTTGCTAGCTTGCTAGATATGCGTTGTTATCTTGAAAGATTTGCGTTGTTATCTTGCTACCTTTGCGTTGCTAGCTTGCTAGCTTTGCGTTGCTTGCTTGCTTGCTTTGCGTTTCTATCTTGCTATCTTTGCGTAGCTAGCTTGTTAGCTTTGCTTTTCTAGCTTGTTTGCATTGCATTGCTAGCTTGCTATAGGTTCTTTGCTATCTTGGTACTTTTGCGTTGCTAGCTTGGTAGCATTGCGTTGCTAACTTGCTAGCTCTGCGTTCTAGCTTGCTTGCTTTGCGTTGCTAGCTTGCTATCTTTGCTTTGCGAGCTTGAAATCTTTGCGATGCTAGCTTGCTAGCTTTGCGTTGCTTGCTTGCT
>NW_019721131.1:227-479 GCF_002891405.2 Cryptotermes secundus | reverse complement strand
CTTTGTGATACTTTGTTCAGGTATCATACTGTCGTAAACAAGTTTTACACACATACAATAAACATCTCTTATACAAATGGGTAGTAGGGGTTTTGATCCTGTGTAGTTCGGAAAAAAGGAAAAGTAGGATAATCCAGTCCACTCGGCAATTTCTGTGTTTCCAATAATCTCTTAATTTTCTCGGCAGTAACTAATTGTGGTTGGAGAGAACCTTGCTCGGCATGTACAAAAGCATCTATCAATATTTCAAAA
>NW_019721131.1:0-112 GCF_002891405.2 Cryptotermes secundus | reverse complement strand
AACTTGGTTAAACCTTCCTTCAAAATTTTCTCATTCTGATCAATTTTCTGTAAAGTCGTATTAACTAAAGTAATGGTGGCTTTTATAACTGTCATCTGTTCATTGGATAAAT
>NW_019721130.1:0-468 GCF_002891405.2 Cryptotermes secundus | reverse complement strand
TAGCTTTACGGCACGTAAAAGAACCGCATGTCTCCAAAGGAGACCACCGAGCAAAATTCAGGACATTTCCTGCCCAACAGTAGTCTCTGATGCCTCTGATAGATGGGGGAAGCATTAAAGATACCACTAAGCCAGTAGAGACCGAACTCGCTTGCTCGGTCTGGACTGATGGTACACACCAGTATCGGTAGGGTATAGAGACTGGTAGAATATCATAGAGGGAAGCACAATGGACCAATACTGGTCTAAGTGCATGGGGAAACCCACCCTCNNNNAACTAACTAACTAACTAGTTGTGTCCCACCACGGCAGCCCGGGTTCGATCCTGGGTCTGGTCAAGTGGGATCTGTGGTGGACAAAGTGGCGGTGGGGCAGGTTTTCTCCGAGTACTTCGGTTTCCACTGCCAATTTACATTCCACCAATTGCTCTGCAATCACCCTCACCTATCATTTGGTGCTGGTACAATA
>NW_019721129.1:0-1171 GCF_002891405.2 Cryptotermes secundus | reverse complement strand
TTAGTGAATTTTAATAAAATGTTCAGTCATTCAAATTAATTTTATTAATTTTAACCAAATTTTGAAGGAACTCAACCAAATTTATGAAATTTTTTTCGAAAATTTTTTGACGATTTCACGTTAATATAAGGAATTGCAAACAATATGTGAAAGATTTCTTCTTATTAAATGAAATGCCGTTCTAATTATTGATGATTTCAACTTTATATTAGGGAAATTTAAGTCAATTTTGATAGATATTAAGTTAATTTAACGAATATATATCAGGTTTTAAACTATTTCAACGTAATTTATGAAATTTTGACCAAGAATTATTACAGATTTCAATTTAGTATAAAGAATTTGAAGAAATTTTCAAAGATTCCACTTTAATTTATGGAATTCTATTCAATTTTTTGTCGATATTTAATTATTAATTAATTTTAGTCAAATGTTGAGGGATTTCATGATAATTTAAGGAATTTTAAATTAAATTTGACTTTCTCAACCTAATTCATATAATTTTAACCAAAAATTCTTTCTCGATTTCAACTTAATATAAATAATATCAATTATTTTGGAAAGATTACACACTAATTTTGGGAATTCTAGCAGATTGTTTGACGATTTACACAATATCTCAGGAAATTTAAAGAAATTTTGAACGATTCGAAGTTAATTTAAGGAATTTTAAATTAATTTTGAACGAATTCGACGAAATCTATATAATTTAACTTAAAATTCTTTGACTTTTTACAAGTTAAAATAAATAATTTCAACCAATTTATAAAATATTTCACTCTAAATAAGGAATTCCTTTAATTTTCTAATAATTACAATATCATTTAGTGAATTTTAATAAAATGTACAGTCATTCAAATTAATTTTATTTATTTTAACCAAATTTTTAACACACTCAACCTATTTTAAGAAATTTTTTCCGATAATTCTTTGACGATTTCACGTTAATATAATTTGTGGGATTATCGTCAATACTCCAATAGACAAATCTCTACTTCGAAACAGTTTGTTGTTCCTGAAAAGGACCGTGGTTGCTGGAATGCTTGACCCGTGAGGTAGCGAGTCGCGCGCCGGTAGGGAGAGAGGTTAGTTGCGGTGAGTTGACTGGCCGCAGTGCTGCCGTTGCACCCGTTGGCGTGGTTTGACGTGTATGTTTCGTCAGGTATTTAAA
>NW_019721128.1:0-1696 GCF_002891405.2 Cryptotermes secundus | reverse complement strand
ATGCAAATACTATTGCAGAATACTGTAATTATTTTTGTAGCATTTTTCTATATTTCTGTTTTTTTAAGCATGCAAATAATGTATTATATCTGAAGTGCCAGTATGTACTCTTAATATGGAGATATTGTATGAGGTATTCTTCAAGTTTACTTCTAATCTAGACAGGATAATATGGCCTCGAACCACTTCATTAAGTACTGAAGTTAAATTTCATCAATGCCGTGCAATGAATGTTGCCAATACAAAACTATAGTACATAAAAACCTACTCAGCATTTTTCTTCAGACTTCAAATTTGAACAGAATTCCAACTTCATATATAGTTTCGATTTCTAACTGTGAGTTCGCACCTGCATGCACGCACGCACGCACGCACGCACACTCACAGACACAATAAACTCACCTTATGCATGAAAACCAATGACCTCTCAAATGCATTATTTACATCTTCATATGAGGGATCCGTAATGCAGTGTCCCTTGATTTGTCTCCTTCGAAGCGTGAGATAACTGTACCACAATTTATAGCTGGGAAGAAAAACATAATTTAAAATATATGCCTGGGGCAATTAGATTTATGTTAATTAATGTAAAGACAAGTTATAAAAAGCAGAAAACACCACCACATAGGGATAAAGAAAACTGTGGTACCAGAAGAGAAAGAATATATTGGTATTAACTTGTTACCCCAATGTAATAAATTATCTTTAATAAAAGAAATCAATGAAAGAATTCTGTTTAACTTAATCTGTGTATTATAAATTTATTTGTTTTTTTTAAAGCATCACCAGTAATCTGCAAATTCCACAACCATTGAGAGTTTTAATGTATCTGCCTACTTCTATGTCACAATATTTTTTTACCATAGTTTATTTTAATGACTTATTAAATATTTCAGTCAGCATTTGCTGGATGGGTTAATCATGTAATGTGAGACTGCAGCCTACAAAGGAATATGATGTTACCTTAATATATATAAATGGGAAAATAAATTGACTGTATAAATATGTTGATATTATCCGAATGAAAAGCCAATATGATAGTTTTAAATTAAGTTTAAATTTGGGTTGCTATTGGTTACTAGCAAATTATTACAATCCATACCTACTGGCAAACTCGTCAACAAATCAACACTTTCAAATGCCTATCTGTTAATAAAAAAAGCAAGTAAAATTNTTTAATCAAAACTTACAAATCAAGACCATAACTTTATTACCCCACATCTACCGAGCTTCAAATGTCTCATAAATTAATGGCAGGTTTTCGAGAACCAATTTTTTCTATTTAATATAAAAAATATTTACAATCTACTCTCAATAATATGGAGCAATAAGTAAATTTGTTCTAAGTAGGTGCCTTGAGTAGAGAAGTCATCCACTGATGACACTCTTGACAGGTCCTGTCGAGAAATGGTGATGGTTTTAATTTTCATCATCTGTGGGCTGCGGTAGGTCAGACAGCCACTGTCTCCTCACACTTCTTCTTACATTTGGTGGGTTGCTAATTTCTACATGTAGTCTGTTATTGTGTCTGAGTATGCTTTGATGATAGATTGTTGACAATCTATGTATTTCTTCTATGAAAAATGGGATTTGCAGTTCAATGTGGAGAAATAACAAGGTGCTTTTGTTACTGAGTGCAAGAATTTGGATTGAAATCTTTGAATTATTTTTGTGTCTGATGGTTTTGTACAGCCCC
>NW_019721127.1:0-617 GCF_002891405.2 Cryptotermes secundus | reverse complement strand
ATTTCGGAGGTAAGTATAGCCTACATCTTCAGGGTAGAAAAATCCGAGAGCGAGGAACCAGTGTGAGCAGGTGTCTGCAGACTGAGCTACCAACTGGATGTTTTCGACTGGTAGCTCAGTCTGCAGCCAGCTGCTCACGCTGATTCATCTACGCGGATTTTTCTTCCCTGAAGATGTAGGCGATATTTCCCTCCGAAATGTCGGTTCACACAAGGTCAACACGGCGTCACATCCCAGAAGACGGCATTCTTCAGTATCTAGATTAGTTCACGACTTCCTTCCGAATACATTTCCAATTCATTATTCACTGTCATACGACGATATATTATTATCTATATAAATAAAAATGTAAATGTGCGTTTGTCCGTGTTCTTAAATCTCCGAAAGTTCTTCACCGATTGCTTTGAAATTTTGACACAATCTTGCATTCGAACATGCGCGTGTTTTCATATACCTATTATATAGATATCACACCCGTGACATGTAAAAACAGGTAGAAGGATTAATTGTATTGAATATTAATATACTGTAACGTGTTTCGTTACTGAATACGCCGTATAGATCGTTAATTCGTTTATTGAACAATCTACAAGTAACGCCTACAATTACTTATCACA
>NW_019721126.1:0-840 GCF_002891405.2 Cryptotermes secundus | reverse complement strand
AGATTTCACTCTAGTTTTAGGAATTATTTTAGTTTCTGATAATTAAAATATTATTTAATGATTTTAATAAAATTCATTCATTCTAAATTAAAGTAATTTTATCAAAAATTTGAAAGATCTCAACTAATTTTTTGAATAGTTTCCGAAAATTCATTGACGATTTTACGTTAATATGAGGAATTACAGACAATATGTGAAATAATGTTATATTTTAGCGTCCTGTTGCACTGATTTAAGTTCATGATTTATTTAATCCGTCTTGCAGTGCGTACACTTATCTATCTTCTTCTCTCACTCTCACTATATATTTTGGCATAAAAATGCCATCTTCAGGTGCTACTCAATTCACGTCAAACTAGTACATTTTATGCCTTGTCTTCACTTTAAAATAACTAAAATATTAGTCCATCATATTTATTGACAAATGTCAATCGTAAAAATATTAAAACTGTTCAGGATTCCCGATCGCTACGTCGTATCTTATTACGCCAGTCATGCTCATCCTACTCTGTTGGAACTCTTCTTCCCTATCGTGTGTATTGTGTTTCTGTTGCGTCTTGTCCTCGATACTGCGTGCGTTATACTTTTGGGTCTGTTGGGTAGTGAGAGTGAGAGAAGAAGATAGATAAGTGTACGCACTGCAAGACCGATTAAACAAATGATGAATATGTGAAATATTTCTTCTTTCTAAATGAAATTCTGTCCAAAATATTGACGATTTCTACATTATATTAGGGAAATTTTAAGTTAATTTTCATTAATGTTAAGTAAATTAGACGAATATAAATCAGGTTTTGATACATTTCAAAGTAATTTAAGAAATTCTGAACAAAAATTTTT
>NW_019721125.1:351-624 GCF_002891405.2 Cryptotermes secundus | reverse complement strand
ATCGCTTATCTTGACTTACCACGAAGGCTCGCAATCACGCTAAGGGGGGGGGGAACACGTGATTCTGACGTACGCGGGGAAGAAAGGACCGGCTCGCATCCTGGTGTCCGGAGAGGCCACTCCAAGGAGCTTAATGGAGAAGAACTTGCACGGTTCACGTGCACAGTGTCATGTGCTGAACCATAACTAATGTTTAAACTTGCTGCAGTTTCATTCAATGTCACTCAGCGGTTTTCCCTCACTATGGCTTCAACTGCTGCAGTGTTCTCTGGA
>NW_019721125.1:0-241 GCF_002891405.2 Cryptotermes secundus | reverse complement strand
ATACTGAAACTTCATTCTTCAATAAATTTCAATAGGTTTCACACCTTCACTACACAAAAACCGAATAACAGAATGCTATTCTTCCCTGGTACAAGTCTCAAGTGGGGCAGCCGTCTTATACTGATGGTGTGACGGTATTCGTGTATCTGCACTATGCTGCAACCTACAGGCCATTCTGCATGTTGTTTGTAGCACACTTACCAACTTACAGGATACTGTCGCGAAATTTCGATTTTTTATT
>NW_019721124.1:248-1067 GCF_002891405.2 Cryptotermes secundus | reverse complement strand
TTTTTTTTAACATTTGCCCCAAATTTCTGTCTGGACGAATTCATGGTTTGTATCATAAATTTTATGGTAAAAGTTAAAAAGAGAGAGAAACATCAGCCAGCGAAATTTATACAACAGGAAATTTGTGACTTGTGTGGTACAGTTGTGTGCAAAAAACATGTTGTTTTATACTCTTTGCAGTTGGGTGGTCATTTAAAAACATTCTGTATCATGGTTTTCTGGTTTGTTCCAGGTTGTAGAAATGCGATGACAGTGCGGCAAACTGGAGAAACAGATGGAGAATAGGCATACTTACGTGACAAGTTGAGACTTTGTGCCACCTCCAGGACATGATCGAGCACCTTGTATAGAGGAATATCTTTCAAAAGAACATCAAATGCTTTCAAAACTTGGAATAGATGTTGGTTTGCTTTGCAGGATAACCAGTTGGTGTACAGGAAGCATAGTGGTGAGTTGAATATACTGTTCACGGTGGTGGAATGCCATTAGTGGGGTTACTTTGGGATTCATATGTTGTGTTTTAAATTATTAACCTGATATTCTATGACTGGAAGTTTTTTTTTTTAAGTTTGCCAACATGAGAATTGTATACAGTGGTCATAAATTGGTACTTGTTGAATTCCTGATGTATGTTGATAAAAATCATGTAGAAATGTGGTGTAGTAGATAAATTTGATTTTAACCTTTAAGTGCCGAAGTGCCCAGTTTGTGCCAGTCATGAGTAAGGTCGTCGTGGCCAAAGTACCCCGTTTTGTCCAGTCAGGCATTTAAACTCCGCTAGTGGAAGCGCGCGCACACGCCGCTAGTAGAAGCGCATGC
>NW_019721124.1:0-205 GCF_002891405.2 Cryptotermes secundus | reverse complement strand
ACAGACTTGAGTAAAACCCTAATAGAGGAATTAAAATAATACCTAACTGAACAACAGCAAATAAAAATATACGTATGAGTTATGCCAAAACTTATCCACGATCCAGTAATTTTATTGCAGATTCTGCAGATAGGTATGTTAAAATATTGTCGCGTATTGAGCATATATCGCGACAAATAACTTCACGCCGTATTTTATATAGCGA
>NW_019721123.1:1251-1417 GCF_002891405.2 Cryptotermes secundus | reverse complement strand
TAGCAAGCTAGCCACGCAAATCTAGCAAGCTTCCATCGTAAAGCTTGCAAGCAAGATACGCAAACAAACAAGCAGGCAACGCAAAGCTAGCAAGCTAGCATCGCAAAGTTAGCAAGCTAGCAACTCAAAGCTAGCAAGCAAGCAACGGAAAGCTAGCAAGGTAGCA
>NW_019721123.1:0-1042 GCF_002891405.2 Cryptotermes secundus | reverse complement strand
ATGAAAATTTAGAAAGCTAGATAAGCAAATCAAGCAAGATAGCAAAGTAGCAGCGCAAAGCTAGCAAGCTAGCAAATCAAAGCTAGCAAGCTAGCAATGCAAAGCTAGGAAGGTAGCAACGCAAAGCTAGCAATGTAGCAACGCAAACCTATAAAGCTGGCAACGCAATGCTAGGGAGCTGGAAACGCAAATCTACCAAGCTAGCAACGGAAAGCTAGCAAGCTAGCAACGCAAAGCTAGCAAGCTAGCCACGCAAATCTAGCAAGCTAACAACGCAAAGCTAGCAAGCAAACCAAGAAAGGAAGCAACATATAGCAAGAAAGCTAGCAACGCAAATCTAGCAAGCTAGCAAGGCAAATGTAGCTAGCTAGCCACGCAAATCTAGTCATCTAGGAACGCAAAGCTAGCAAGTTAGCAACGCAAAGTTAGCAAGGAAGAAACGCAAAGCAAGCAAGCCAGGAAGCAACGCAAAGCCAGCAAGGTATGGAACGGAAAGCTAGCAAGGTAGCAACGCAAACCTATCAAGCTGGCAACGCACACTAGCATGTTAGCTACGCAAGTCTACCAAGCTAGCAACGCAAAGCTAGCAAGCTAGCAACGCAAAAGTAGAAAGCTAGGAAATAAAACCTAGAAAGGTAGCAACGCAAAGCTGGCAAGATAGCAACGCAAACTGGCAAGCTAGCAAATCAAAGCTGGCAAGCTAGCAAACCAAAGCTGGCAATCTAGCAACGCATATCTAGCAAGCTAGCAACGGAAAGCTCGGAAGCTAGCAACGCAATGGTAGAAAGATTGTAAAGCAAAGCTAGCCAACTAGCAACGCATATCTAGCAAGCTAGCAACGCAAAGCTGCCAAGCTAGCAACGCAAACCTAGCAAGCTAGCAACGCATATCTAACAAGCTAGCAATCTAGAAACGCAAAGCTAGCAAACTAGAAACTTAAGGCTAGCAATCTATCAACGCAAAGATAGCAAGCTAGCAACAAAAGCTAGCAAGATAGCACTATCATCGCAAGGCTTGCAACGCAATTCTAGGAAGTTAGCAA
>NW_019721122.1:0-776 GCF_002891405.2 Cryptotermes secundus | reverse complement strand
GGTAGAAACGCAAAGTTGGAAAGCTAGCAACGCACAGCTGGCAAGTTAGCAACGTAGAGCTAGCAAGCTAGCAACGAAAAGCTAGCAACGAAAAGCTAGCAAATTAGCATCGCAAATCTAGCAATCTAGCAAGCTAGCAACTCAAAGCTAGCAAGTTTCAACGCCAAGCTAACAAGGTAGCAACACACAGCTAGCAACCCAATGCAACCAAGATAGCAACGGAAAGAGAACAAGCTAGAAACGCTAGGCTAGCAAGCTAGCAACGCAAACTAGCAAGCAAGAAACGAAAAGCAACAAGCAAGCAACGAAAGTCTAGCAACATAGAAGCGCAAAGCTAGAAAGCTAGCAATGCAAAGGTAGCAAGATAGCAACGGAAAGTTAGCAAGGTAGCAACGCAAAGCTAGCAAGCTAGCCACCCAAATCTAGCTATCTAGCAACGTAAAGCTCGCAAGTAGAAAAGCAAAAATAGCAACGGAAATCTAGCAACCTAACAAGATAGCAACTCAAAGCTAGCAAGCTATCAACTCCAAATTAGCAAGGTAAAAACACAAAGTTAGCAAGCTAGCAACGCAATGCTAGCAAGCTAGCAAAGGAAAGGTAGCAAGCTAACAACGCAAAGCTTGCAAGCAAGCAAAGCAAAGCTGGAAAGCTAGGAACTCAAAGCTGGAAAGTTAGCAACGCACAGCAGGCAAGCTAGCAACGCACAGCTAGCAAGATAGTAACGCAAAGCAGGAAAGCTAGCAACGAAAAGCTAGCATTCTCGAACGCAAAGCTAG
>NW_019721121.1:373-827 GCF_002891405.2 Cryptotermes secundus | reverse complement strand
TATATTGTTTTACTGATTTTGTGTGTTCTCCATTAAATTTTATTTAATCATTTTTTCCTTTTTCCTCCTTTTCTGAAAGTCATTTGTTGGGTTTTGTTTTTATTTATTTGAAGTTTGTTTCGTCTTGCCCATTTCTCCATTGTAGTGGAGGCTTTCTGTAGCTCCTCAATATTTTTTTCCTCCAATTGTCATATTGTCTCCTTACATAATTAATTGTACCCTTGTGTGCTTATCCATTGTTTTGGCCAAGTCTGCTGTTGTAATATTGAATAGTAATGGGCTGAGGGGGTCCCCTTTCAGTACGCCATTCGTTTGGGTTATTTCTTCGGATTCTCACACCGTGTCTTTTATTATGATTTTATTGTTTTTTAGGATGTCTACTATTAGTCTTGTTGTTGTGTTCTCTTCTCCTACTATTTCCCTCAGTTTTGTTGTGATTATACTCGAGTAGGTC
>NW_019721121.1:0-319 GCF_002891405.2 Cryptotermes secundus | reverse complement strand
GTGTCTTAATGCTTCTTCAATTGCTTCTAGTAGTGCTGTGATGGCTTGTATCGTTGATCTTTGTGGCCGAAACCCAAATTGATTTTCCGGGATAAGTGAGTCTACTGTTGTTGTTAAACGGTCAGTTAGGATTTTGGTAAGTATCTTGAACATTGTGTTTTCTAACGCTACCCCTCGGTAGTTGTTTAGGTCTTCTGGGTCTCCTTTTCCCTTGTACAGTACTTTCATCAGGGATTTTCTCCAAATTTGTGGTATGGATCCGGTTTCGAGGCAACTGTTGTATAGTCCCGTTAGTGGTTTTGCTATAATGTCCTTTGCT
>NW_019721120.1:0-668 GCF_002891405.2 Cryptotermes secundus | reverse complement strand
ATATTTCATGTTAATATAAGGAATTACAGACAATATGTGAAAAATATCTTCTTATTAATTGGAAATCTGTCCAAAATATTGACATTATCTACATTACATTATGGAATTTTTAGTCAATTCTGATTCCTAATATGTTGAATTTAACGAGTATAAACCAGGTTTTGAAAGGTTTCAACGAATTAAATTAATTTTTACAAGAATTATTACAGAATTCAATTTAATTCAAAGATTTTCAAAAAATTGTCAAAAATTCCATTTTATAATTATGGAAATCTATCCAATTGTTCGACAATATTTAAGGATTAAATAATTTGAATGAAATTATGAAGGATTTATAATACTTCAAGGAACACTAAACTAATATTCACTTTCTTAAATCAAATTCATGTAGTTTTTCCAATAAATTTTCTGGATTTCAAGATAATTTATATATAACAATTATTTTTGAAAGATTTCAAAATAATTTTGGAAATTCTAACAGACTTTTCGACGATTTACGTAATGTTTCCTGAATTTTAAAGAAAATTTGAAAGTTTCGAAGTTAATTTAAAGAAATTTAATTAAATTTTAAACGAGTTCGATGAAATGTATATAATTTTTACCTAAAACTATTTGAAATGTAAAAGTAAAATAAAAAATTTCAACAAAATTATAAAAGATTTCACTCT
>NW_019721119.1:0-462 GCF_002891405.2 Cryptotermes secundus | reverse complement strand
TTCTGGACCCGTGCACGTAGTTCTGCCGATTTTTTAATTTTCGCCAGCGCGTTTCTCATCTCTGGCAGGACACATTTCCACTGGTGTACTGACATCTCAGACTGTTCCGGTTTCTGTGTTCTGTCATGTTCCCTGTACGAAACCCGCCGAAGGTGGCACCACACAATCACACACACAGTGAGTGTGATGAGGCTGAGGAACAGGGGACCACCAAGTAGCATCCAGAAATACTCGTGTTCTTGTGACATTCTCCGCTGAAATGCCCAGGACCCTGCATACTCTGCTTTCTTTGTTCTAGCGGAGGTTCCAGCCTCAATTCTTTCTGAGTCTTGCATTGTCCGCAAGGTTCGGACAGTATCAGATTTTGGGATGCGTTCAGGTGCTGCGTTAGATTCTGGTACTGGCACAGGTGCTGGTATCGCTTCGGGTGTTGGGATGGGTCCAGGTGCTGAGATCGGTCCA
>NW_019721118.1:1485-1637 GCF_002891405.2 Cryptotermes secundus | reverse complement strand
TTGAAAATTAAACGAAATCACATTCAAGATATGGGGGTTGGTTTTATCAGAGTACCTTATGGCAGTGGTTCTCAAATATTTTACCTCTCAGCCCCCATGACAAGAGAAAATACTCTCAGGTCCCATGATTCTTTGTTTTTATCAAGATAAAT
>NW_019721118.1:437-1474 GCF_002891405.2 Cryptotermes secundus | reverse complement strand
ATTTGATGTTTTATTTTGTTTATTTTATGTTTTTCTACATATTATTTAGAAGTTCTATTTCTCAAAATTAAAGTATAAAAAAAATAAGTCTGTCAATTACCCTGTTTAGTGGATGACGCAATACTATAGACAGGATACCAGCGTATGAAGTCACGAACTGATAAGATGCTCGCTGGCAGTACGCTGCATATATGAGAGGGTACATGAAAAGGAGCGGGTTTTTTTATTGCTAGTGGGGTGGTACTCTGTCCCTTGTACTGCGGCCATTTCTGGCCTATTGTACGAGCCCCAGATGATAGGTGAGGGTGATTGTGGAGCAAATGGTGGAATGGGGATTGGCAGGGAAACCGAAGTACTTGGAGAAAACCTGCACCAACGCCACTTTGTCTACCACAAGTCCCACTTGACAAGATCCGGGATCGAACCCGGGCCGCCGCCGTGGAAACCAGCGACTAACCGCTTGAGCTATGGCGCGGCCTCGAAAGAAGTGATTAGAAGCATATAAGTGTAATAATGCACCCAAACGAAAAATTGAAATGCCGAACGACAGCGTGAACATAGACGCATAAAAACCTTATCTGCTGAATTGTAGTGCTCTGCAGAATACTGTAACTATAGCACACAAATTAGCGTCCATTATTTATCCATTATTTATCTTCCGACAAAATTGCAACACTTTTACATGCCACACTTCAACACTACAGGTTTCGTCCCCAGACTGCCATCTTCATGTATTTTTATTTTATTTAAAATCTGCTACACTCTTTCAATTCGTGTTAAAATAACACGCTGTAGTCTCTATTTAAGTAAAACCAGATAAAATCTTTAAAATTTCTGTTGCATATAATTTCACCTCTCCCGGGGTGTCTTTATTTTCGTAAATGTATCAAGGTTTTTCTCGGCAGCTCACCCGTCATGTTCGTGGTCTATTTTCAGTTTGTGACTACCATATGCTGCAGGATTTTGTGTCCTTCCTCCAGTGCGGTTGATGTTGCTTTTACTAGGTCTTTAGTAAAATATCTGTAACATAAGAACAA
>NW_019721118.1:0-390 GCF_002891405.2 Cryptotermes secundus | reverse complement strand
TAATTGGCTTTTCAGAAATAGATAATTCGTAACTTTCTCACGACACGTAAGATCCCGCAGACGGGGGGAATTCAGGATTCTTGCCCCAAACTCCAGATTAAAAAAAAGTAAAATTTTTTGTTTCACATAAAATTCATTAATGATCTTACAGACAGTTAGTAGGACTCAGATCAACATAGTCGCAAGACTGCCACCTACACAGGACAACACAAACAGAATTAACGCTTGTAGTCATTCATGTGTCGTGTTGAATTCGAACACATGATCCCAGGTGTGAGCGGGCGAAAATTTTGCATGTCTTAGGCCATGCTCCCACTCTGATCAGCATTAAAAGAATCAAATTGGAAAGAGAAGAAGAGAGAAGAAAATATATCATATACAAAAATTATT
>NW_019721117.1:0-725 GCF_002891405.2 Cryptotermes secundus | reverse complement strand
GTTCTCCTCCATGACGCCAGGCCTCATGTGACAAACAGGACCGCCGCCCGACTGCAGTCATTCGGATGGGAAATTATGGAGCATGCATCATATAGTCCAGACCTCGCCCGCAGTGATTACCACGTGTTCGGTCCACTGAAGAAGTGTCTGGCAGGCCAGAGGTTCATTTCCGACAACACGAAAACCGCTGTCCGGCGGTGGTTCTGCGCTCAACCAGCAGAATTCTACAACAACGGCATCTCCAAACTAGTGGTGCGATGGGACAAAAGCCTGAACCGGGTGGTGACTATGTGGAAAAATAGTCAAAGGTACTTAGAACACTGCCTGTATTTTGATTTCCCTGTATGTGTATTATTGTGGCTGAAAGAAAAATAGGGGCAAAGACTTTTTAATTGGCCCTGCTATATTTGTCTGCATTGTTGGTGAAAACAAATTACAGAGAATTACATTTCAGAAGACTTGTTAGGATGTGATAGAATGTATGTAGTAGAAGTCTACCCTTACGAAGGTGACAGNTTCCTCCAAAATGTTGGCGGACTCCTACCCACCTACACAGCATCACTTCCAACTTCCTCATGATCACTGCCATGAATATCTCAAATCTTGCACGTAACACTGGTGCTTGTAGATGACCGTACTTCCATTTGTGAACAAGAAATATTGACACACTACAACCATAAAGTAATTGTGCTGTACTGATTAAACTGAACTGTGATCAGTACAGA
>NW_019721116.1:0-1153 GCF_002891405.2 Cryptotermes secundus | reverse complement strand
ATTTTGATTTCTTTCAAAATTTGTATAAATTATCTTAAGTATTTTAGAATGACTGAAAATATAATTAAAATACATTAAATGATAGAGCAATTATCATACATTTAAAGGTATTCCTTTTTTAGAGTGAAATATTTTATAAATTGTTCGATATTCTTTATTTTAATTTGAAGAAGTCAAAGAATTGTAGGTTAAAATTATATGGATTTCTTTGAATTCTTTCAAAATTCAATAGAAATTCCTTAAATTTCCTTCCAATCTTTGAAAAATTCTTAAATTTCCTGAAATATTATGTAAATCGTCAAAGAATCTGTTAGAAATACCGAATTTATGGTGATATCTTTCCCAAAATAATTGATATTTTTTATATTAACTTGAAGTCGAGAAAGAGTTTGTTAAGAATTAGATAATTTCGGTTCAAGAAGGTCAAAATTTGTTTAGGTTTCTTTAAATTTTATGAAACACTTTAGAATTTGATTAAAATTAATTTATAATTAAATATCGTCAAAGAATTGAATAGAATTCCATAAATTAAATTGGAATATTTGGAGAATTTGTTGAAATTCTTTATATTAACTTGAAATGTGGAATAATTTTGGTCAAGATTCCATAAATTACATTTAAATCTATCAAAACCCGGTTTACATTCGTTAAATTTAACTTAACATCAATGAATATTGACTAAAAAATTTCCCTAATATAAAGAATAAATCGTCAATAATTTTGACAGATTTCCATTTATTAAGAAGACATCTTTCATATTCTCTCTGTAATTCCTTATATTAACGTAAAATCGGCAATGAACTTCCGATATCTTTTCATAAAATAGGTTTAGGTCGTTCAAAATTTGAATAAATTTCCTTTAAATTTATTGCGAATAAATGAAAATTTTAATAAAATTCATTAAAAAATATAGTAATTATCAGAAAGCTAAAGTAATTTCATAAATTAGAGTGATATCTTTTAAAATTGATTGAAATTCGTTATTTTAGCTTGAAAATGTCAGAGAATTTTATGTTAATATTACATAGATTTCCTTGAATTCGTTCAAAATTCAGTTAAAATTCATTAAATTACCTTCGAAACGTCCAAAATTTCTTTAAATTTTCTTAAGTATTATGTAAATCGTCAAAGAATGTGTTAGAATTCCTGGATT
>NW_019721115.1:0-377 GCF_002891405.2 Cryptotermes secundus | reverse complement strand
TCCTTATAGGCCTATGAGATCGACCAAAAATCGTCGATCGGTCGACCGCGATCAACGCGTTGGACATGCCTGATATAGCGGATGTATAGATCCACGTTTTCTTTACCTCAGCACTATCTGGAGGTGAGTTGTCAGCTTCACGCCCTGGCCGCTTGACCCCCTCTGAAACAGCCCCCGCTACCTATTGGATAGGAGGTTTGGTGGACCCGATGCCGCTTTTGACGACGTGGAGAAGAGAAAATTCTTTACCCTGCTGGGACTCGAACTCCGACCCTTCGGTCGTCCATCCCGTAGCCAGTCGCTATACTGACTACGCTATCCAGACTCCCACACACTAACACAGTATCATTTTATATCTTCATGGACTAATGCATTGC
>NW_019721114.1:0-903 GCF_002891405.2 Cryptotermes secundus | reverse complement strand
GATAACATGCACTTGAGAGCGTTTTGAAATATCAGTATTTCGGAAGAATACATTTACGTCCATTATAAATATCGTAGTTTATTCCAGGTTTCATAGATTAGGTAGAGTTTAACAGAAAAATTATGCAAGGGTTTATGACGTGAGAATTTTCGGAAATAAAATGTCCCGTAAAAATATGATTTACTACGTTGTCATATGCATTAAATCGTAAGATATTGCCGACGGCCAAACCGTGCTTAACTGATCATAACGATGCGCAGAAGTCGTTTGCGCACACATATAATAATGTACAATCACAACCTAACATCAGCATAAATTACCGAACTTGGCCACTCGAAAGTATTGATGGATGCGCAGTAGTCTTCTGCGCAAACCTAATCTGACCAACGTAACCTAACTTAACCTAACATCAGCGATCCAAGGGCCAGCCCCCAGGTTTACAGGTGGGTGCGCAGTACTTCATTGCGCACACACAAAAGTGACGTCATTTACGAAGCTGCTATTTAACCGAACGTAATATAGGACTGTCGTAACGTGGAATATAAGTCGAAATATGACGTTATGTATAAAATTGAGCGTCTTAATTGTTTTTCCACCCAGAGTAGAAATTTTTGTTGTAATATTCCGAGGTTATATTGCTACGTGATAGCTTAGATTGTGTCGAGAACGCCGCTCCCACCTCAAGAGTTTGCGAATCCCCCACGGTAATATAAATGATTACTGAATATCACATATTATGGCATTATGCTGCTCTCCAATGGCATAACTTTAGGACGAAAAATCTTTCTTGTCAGTGAAATCGTTCCCTTGTTTCTCGTGTATGGATACGCGACCAATTGAGAGAATGGTGGGCATTTTTTTCGCCCGAATTTCCCTTCTTGGATAGGAAGTAGAATAATTTTA
>NW_019721113.1:0-736 GCF_002891405.2 Cryptotermes secundus | reverse complement strand
GCTGCCTTTAGTGTTCGGTGGAAACGTTCCACGAGTCCGTTAGCTACTGGGTGGTGAGCAGTTGTTCGTGAAAGTTGAATGCCACAGAGCTTGGCCAGGGAGTGGAAGAGTTGAGATTCAAACTGACGTCCCTGGTCGGTGGTGATGGTCTGTGGGCAACCGAAACGGGATATCCAGCCGGTCAGTAGGGCTCGTGCCACTGTGTCGGCTGTGATGTCCGGGATGGGGATGGCTTCTGGCCAACGGGTGAAACGGTCGACTGCAGTGAGGCAGTATGTGTAGCCTCCTGACGTCGGAAGGGGTCCAACAAGGTCTATGTGGACGTGAAGAAATCTGGCTGCCGGCGTTGTAAAGTCGCCCAGTGGAGTGACTGTGTGGCGGAAGACTTTGGAANCAGGCCTGGCAAGCACGTGCCCAGGAGCGGCAATCCTTCTGCACGCCTGGCCACACGAATCGCTGTGCGACCAGTTTTGCCGTTGCTTTGGTCCCTGGGTGCGACAGATCATGGACCGACTGGAACACTTCGAACCGAAGAGGAGCTGGGATGTACGGCCGAGGTTTCCCGGCAGAGGTATCGCAGTAGATGGACACCGTGGTACCGGGGATTGGTAGCTTTTCGAGCCGCAAAGCCGTGTTTGACTGCCGAAGTGATTGAAGTTCGTCGTCGCTGTCCTGCGATGAGGCCAATGCATCGTAGGATGGTGGCGCCGTGACGGATTCGACGCGGGAGAGCGCG
>NW_019721112.1:0-5872 GCF_002891405.2 Cryptotermes secundus | reverse complement strand
GGTACTGTGACGTATTTGCCTATGTAGGACACCCCCTCCCAAGCTAGCGGTGACGTAACACCTTCGAGAGCGTTGCCGTTGCTACGGTAATAAGCCTGTCAACACCCCGCCCGNTAGTAAGTGAACCAACTTCATATAGCCATGAACAATAAGTGTGATTATATTAAAGTGCAAACCCCAGGGAGAGAAAGTGAAAACTAAATGGACTAGGTTTACTGAGAAAGAGAGACAGAGGCGTAGAATACCCCACAGCAGGGTGACAGGAGATAGAACTAATGTGTGTGCTACAGGGTCATAACCAAATGTAATGCGAACCGACGAACGTCGGCAAAGTGTGTATATATGATGTATATAGCGACATAGGTGAATAGAGTAGGATAGAAATACGCTGTGATATTAATTAAACCTAGCATTCCCTCAAGTGTTACCCTCTTCCCTGACGACTTCAGCCCTCCCGAAGCTTCGGCGAATTGCGAGTTAAAGCCAGGACTAATGACGTAAGCGATCGATAAGTTTACTTGAGTTTTCTTGACAGAACAAGATGGTGGCAGCATAATAAACCGGGTGACAGAGCGGGATACCTCCACGCCCCCTGTCACCGCGGCGTAACAAATTGGTGACAGCGGTGGGATACCTCCACGCCCCCTGCCACCACGGCATAACAATAGGCTTTCTTGAAGTCTATGAATAGCTGATGTACTGTCTCATCGTACTCCCATTTTTTTCAATATCTGACGAATGCAAAAGATATGATCTGTAGTTTATCTGTTACGTCGAAACCCACACTGATGATCCCCAATAATTTCATCTATATATGGACTTAACCTTGAAAGAAGTATATTGGACAAAATTTTATATGAATTCGATAGCAGTCATATTCCCCGATAATTACTACAGTCAGTTTCATCACCCTTCTTGTGACCTGGTACAATTATATAATCATTCCACTGATCAGATAATTTTTCCTTACGCCAAATAGAAGTAATTAGATTTAGGAACTTAGAACGTAATATTTTGCCTCCTGCTTGAATAAGTTCTGCCGAAATCTGATCACTACCTGGCGATTTATACCGTTTCAATTTTGCAACAGCACTTTCAACCTCGAAAGGGCTAGGGTCAGGTATTAACGGCTCAGCTGTATGGACTTCTGTCTGCCTAACAGCGTTGACCCTATGTACATTCAATAATGAGAGAAGTAGTTCGGGGAACTTTGTTCACCACAAATTCCATTTGACCAGAACCGGGATCGCACCCAGGCAGCCGCGGTGGGAAGCCAGCGACTAGCCGCTTGAGTTATGTTATGTTTCTTTTATTGCTAGTAGGGTGGGATAAAGAGCCTTGTACTGCGGCCACTTCTCGCCTATTGTACCAAACCCAGATTATAGATGAGGCTGATTATGGGGCAATTTGTGGAATGGAGATTGGCAGGGGAAACCGAAGTACTCGGAGAAAACCAGCCCCAGCACCAATTTGTCCGCCACAAATCCCACTTGACCAGACACGGGGTCGAACCAGGTCCGGCGCGATGGGAAGCCAGCGGTTAACCGCTTGAGTTATGGCGCGGCCTTTTATGGTATGTTACTATGACACCTACTAAAAGAAGGACAATCAAGTTACAATGAAACCGACACAATTTGTCGCACTGTAACAATGCCAATTACGTTCCTATGAAACGGACTATATGAATAACAGTCACGTTGCGAAGAAACCGACACAATTTGTCGCACTGTAACAACGACAATTACGTTCCTATGAAACATACTATAAGTATAACAGTCACGTTGCGGAGAAACCGACACAATTTGTCGCACTGTAACAACGACAATTACGTTTCTATGAAACAGACACAATTTGTGACATTGCTGTTAAAACCACAATATCTGTCGAGTAGTTTCTATTAATACAGCTTTGTTCCGTCTTTAGTGCGCTGAAGAGAGTTACTGTGAACGAGTTTCATCAAATACAAAACAATTCAACCATATAAGGAGCAGGATGTCGCAAATCGAGGAAAGTCGAGGGAGTAACTTAATCCTGCGTGGAAGAGAACACACGAAACATATGGTAACTATAAGTATATTAATTATTCTCAAAATATTTCGTAGAACTGAACAAATCTCACCTTACAATAAAATGGGACTTCACCATCAGTGTATACTTATATAATTTATTCTCTTGCTATTTATCAAATACTATTACATTCCGAACATAGACATATTTATGGCATAAGATGACAATTTTCGGGGGGCTAAACTAGATAAATAAATAAATTCGATATAATCAGATCGATATCGACAATGGACACTTTACATGAAGACCCGAATTGAATCTCATATGACGTGGGTATCCGTGAATGAATCAAAATTGGCATTACAAGAATCCATATTTGTCACTAGATTTCCAAATCGTTTCGTTGTCATTGGTTTGTGGCTGGAATTATTGCATGTGGTTTACTCTTAAACCCTGAAGATGATGGCAAATTGTTCCTGCGAAACGTCTGTTCACTTTATAAGGACTACGTGGCATAACATTATATTTTGTTGACTCGTACTGTTCGTTGTGGACTGCAACGCAGGCCAGACTGCCGTTGAATCTGCTCTGGATTTGCTGAATTTTATATCCTTACGGAGGTGACTATGAATACTGAGGTTGTCTGGATTGTAATGTCATGTCATTTGTGCAAAAGCCCATTGTATCACGGTAACATAACCTCCATCTTCAATGTTGAAGAGTGAGCCAAGTAAGACACCAACAGAAGCAGGCGTCATACAAATATGCAGTGTTACCTCCAACTTCGAACACAGTCGGTTCCGGAAAAAGGTTGAACTATCAAGTTGTTCGAAATTCGAATTCATATAAATATCTCTCCGTGACAAAACACTTGCCAACTTGTTCCTTAGAAATGACCGACATGTCACCATTATTATGTTTTAATTATATGATAATGAATCTCTAAACTGCTTTGTTCACACATCACCATAATTGCACCACTAATAGGTTAATATGAAATTTTGCTTTATTACAGTTGGTCGAAAAATTTATGACGATTACCGAAACATTTCAGGCCGTTGCACGTATTCTGGAAACACGTAAGCTGAGGTGAGCTGCTTCTTTATTTATAGCTGTGTGGCTTAAATGAGCTTTCATTCAAAGCAACTTAAAACCTTATGTGTACTCACTCAACCTTGGAGATGAGCTCTTCTTGAGAAGCCACAAATTGTGCAGCTTCTCAACAACTCCCAGCATTTTATGGAACCGGGAGGTTCATTACCGTGTTGAAAAGAGCTCTGCACTGATTCCTTAACTGAGCCACATCAATCCAATCCATATCATTCCCCACTTTAATAGCGTCTATTCACCTATGTCTTGACCTTCCTAGCGGTCTCTTTCCTTCTGGCCTTCCCACCAATATCCTATATCAGCGTTCCTCAACCTTTTTAAGCCCAAGGACCAGTAAAATGTCTGAAAAATCTGAAACTATTCTGAAACTAGTTTCTTTCTCAATTTTAAGTCCAATTGGCTGGTAAGAAGATTCTTCTTCTTGCTAAATGCACCTTTTGAAATGGCAATCCTAGATTTTATTTCACACGTACACCTTCCATCATCTGTTAACAAGCTACACAAATATTTAAAACATTTCACATTCTCCAGTTGTTTTTGGTCTATTTTTATTGTGACTGGGGTTTGTTCTCTCGAAATTTACATTACTTTTGTTTTCTCACATTCATTTCCATGCCATTGCATCTTCCAATTTCGATTAGTCTATCAATCATACCCTGTAGCACAGTTTCTTCCTTAGCCATCAACACAAGGTCATCTGCATATTTCACAGTCTGAATAATTTGCCCTCCTAATTTGAAGTCTCCAACCCCGTCCAGAGCTTCTTTGGTAAGGCATTCGCTGTACGAGTTGAAGAAAGTTGGTGATAAACAGTATCCTTGTCGAACTCCTCTTCCAATCTTCACACTTCTTGTCTCCCTTCTGTCCAGTCACATTCTAACTTTCTGATCCATGTACAATTTACTAAGCAATCTTCTTTCACGCCAACCGATACCTGTTTCCTTTAGGATCTGCATTAATTTACTTTTGAATACATATGGAAACATAACTAATTAAACTGGAACTAAACTATTAAAAGTGAATCATCATTGAACAAAATTTTAATCTTGGTTAAATAAATAAAGAATACGATATAATTATGTTACCACTTACTTTTAACGAGATTGTTGAGCTTGTCGGCCCTTATAGGGTTCCTGGATATCTGGCTCAATATTGGACAACTTCAGTCGAAGATCGGCACTCACACTAAGACGATTTCAGTATTTCTTTTTTAACTGAGGGAGCAATGAAAATCCTTTCTCATAAAGATAAGCTGTTGAAAACTGAATGGCGATTTGCAATGCTTCTTCAGATAATTCGGGAAATTCACTTCTCACTGAAGATCCAGAATCAGCCCGCACCGAGATGACGGAATTGCATTTTAAGCCCACTTTCACTTTAAAGCTCGATGTACTGTTCTTTTTTCGATAACGAAAAGTAGTGATCGAGATTGTGATCGTGATTGTAAGCCTGAAATTGACCGCGAACCCACAGAAAACTCTTATAAAAGTTATTCAGAAAATATGTTTCAAATTTCTGTTCCAACATATCCCCTCCTCCTATATTTACATAAGTTATTTGGAAAGTAAAGACAGAAAGTCCGGAAAATATATTTAAAGCATTTTGGGGGTATGATTCACTTGAAGGCTTTATATACTTTTCAACATAGTCATCATGGATCACAGTTCATTTAGTGAGCCTAGGATCGAATTCTTTTATTCCAGCGTCGTAGAAATCTCATATCTGCTCTCTTAGCCATGTCATCACTGAGTCTTGAATCTCACCATTGTACGAAATAGTCTTTCCAACCACACGTTCCTTCAATTTAAAGAACAAATGATAGTCGCTTGGTGCATGGTCTGGGCTGTGTGGCGGAAGGACCAATACTTACCACTTCAAAGACTGCAACAACTCCTTCGTGGTGCGAGCAGTGGGCGAACGGGCGTTATCGTGCAGTAAGGCAGACTCCTCGCTTCAGCATTCCTCTCCGCTTCCTTTGAACAGCTCGACGCAAAAAAAAAAAAAACTGTCGAGGAGTAGATCCTACCTGTCCCAGAAAATGGTTACAATTATTTTTTAGGTTGATGGCGAGATTTTGAAATTTTCTCTCTTTGCAAGTACGTGTGGCGCCATTGCATTGATTGTCGCCTATTCTCAAGTTTGTAAAGAGATTCTCATGTTTCATCTTCCGTCACAATACAGTCCAGAAAGTCGTCACCTATCACCGTAACACAGCGAGGAATTCCTTCGCTGCAGTCACTCGATTTTTCTTGTGATCGTCTGCCAATATTTTCGGCACAAACGAGCGCACCGTTTCCGACAGCAATTTCATGGAGAATAGTTCTTGACACTTCTGGACATTGTTAATAAAGTTCACGAATGTTGGCAACGTTTTTTTTTCTTTATGATGATTTCATCAGTAACAACGGATGGCTTTCCTCGTCACTTCTTCCCGCTTCAAATTCACAACATAATTGGAAACGATTTACCCGTTAAGAACATCTTCGCGTTTACAGAAACAAGTTGGCGATGAATTTCAGCAGCAGTTTCTCCTTTCGCATGAAGAAATCGAATTACTGCACGAACATCGAATTTGGAGGGATTTTGAATCGACACGCACATTTAAACACACACTGCCAGCACAACGTTGCCGTAACTGTAGCCGGTGAATTCTGCCCTGTCGTAGTGTCCCTATTTCACTCCCATTTCTGAAAAAGAAAAAAATCCCCTTCATATTTACTGGAATTGTACATTTACTTTCCGAATATCCCTCGTG
>NW_019721111.1:66775-68413 GCF_002891405.2 Cryptotermes secundus | reverse complement strand
CCTCTGTTGGCATAGGGACGGGCTAATGGCTGGACGGCCGGGGTTAGATTCCTGATAGCGGCAAGGGATTTTTCTCTTCTCCACAGCGTCCAGACCGGCTATGGGACCAACACCACATCCTATGTAATATATACATTGGGTAAAACGGCTGGGGCGTGAAGCTGACCGTTCACCTCAAATCTAGTTTAGAGTCAAGAATGGTGGAGCTATACCTCTACTCCCCCATATATCTTTATGGGCTTGAAGGTAGTCGAGCGACTTATCTTGTCGGGGTTTGTGTTCGGAAGAGTTGATTAAACGAGATAACAATATTTACGCGCCTTCAAAATATGAATATCCTATCAGAGTGTTGCATCTCTGTTAAAGCGTAATTCAGTTCCATTCATAGATTCATTCGTAAGTTCTTCGGATTGAAATTTATAGGACACTCGAACGAATTCAGTTGAATTCTGTTTGATTAAGGTGTGTTCAGAGCGCTGTTGTATGTGTATCTGCAGTAGCAACAGCAACATCACGATCACTCACGTTTGCAAGACCCTGAAGAAGTATTTCAAATATTCATTGTGCTCAAGCGTGGAGTGGAGTACACATGTCTGCTTTCGTGTAATCCGTAATTAAATCTAGAGGACTGGAATCCATGTTAGGTTACTCAGCCAGCAGATATTCAGTTCATTAGAACGTGTAAGGTAAGGAAGTTGGTGGAAACACTTCTTCTTCTTCTTCTATTCCTGTTGCTCCACTTGGAGGATAGGTCATCCCTGAAACGCTTCGTTTCACTTCAATTTCTTAATGTAAGACAGTCGGTAGGACTCCTTGGACAGGGATCAGGCCGTCGCAAGGGCGCTACCTAACACAAATACAGAATGAACACAGACAGACATCCATGCCTTGAGTTGAATTCGAACCCAAGATCCCAATGGTCAAGCGGGCGAAGTTTTTTCATGTCTTAGACCGTGCGGCCACTGTGATCAGCGGTGACAGTACTAACTTAAGGTAAAGTTGTCTCTGTGCTTAATTAATTAAGTACCATATTCTTAAGACGTGTGGGTTAGTGGAGGTATAGCACCACTCTTTTTTACCTCAGCACTACCACTGCCGACGCCGCCGCTGCTACCACAACCACGGACACGAAAATGTTGAAGAGTGTACTATTAGGCGTACATTGGTGAAGATAGAGTTGTATATAAGTGTTTTGTTGTAGTGATGTAATTATTTTGCATATTTCCATCTCAAATGCAACTTATTATCTTATCCTGCTTCTATATCATGTTTCGGCCGTACGCGACCGTCATCATGTACTGTCTTCCTTGAAGTAGGACAAGTCGAATTTCAGACGGAAATGTATGGATGCAAAAGAGAGTTACGATAGGCTGTGCTAGGTTATTGACACACGAGATTTTCTGTCCAGGAAATTGGCGAAGTAAAAATTTAGGCCCTGGAGCGAGGTTGTCAGCTTTTCACACTGTTTGCCTCTTTGCGGTTACCACAGATTCAAATTGAATTTTGTATTTTGTGTGTTGTGACTCCTCTGTAGTTTCATATCACGATCTTCTGACCTTATATATAATTCAGTTCTATCGTTTCCTTAGTTCTCTTCCCTTAAGTTCACCGGCCGGCAAGAAAACAAACCACGCAGCT
>NW_019721111.1:59247-66676 GCF_002891405.2 Cryptotermes secundus | reverse complement strand
GCTGTGATCTCCGATACTCAGAGATGCTCGAGAATAGTATGCCTATCTTGTCACTCAATGGGTTTGCGTTTGTGGGTTGGCTAAGAACGTTACGCCCGATTTGTCTTGTTCAATCTATATTCTTTTTTTTTCTCACAGTAAATAAAAACAAACAGATTTAAACGGTTATGTAAATACGTGCTTGGTTAGGTTATATGTAATTATATCTCAACGCTAAGTGAGAAGTGGCATGATAAATATGGAGATGTGGTGAATTGTATTTGTTTATTTTGATGTAATATTTTAATATATGTTCGAGAGAATGAGTGTGTCACTTAACACATCAAGATGTGTTGGGCTCTGGTAGTTCTTGAATATGCAGCACAAATGCAGATCACTATGTTCCGTTTGTTTTTCCAGTAAATGTGAGGGGTTGCTATGGATACGACTCCGCTTATGCAAGTCTGGATGGTATGATGACTCTTCAGTGTGACACTACAGTGAAAGGAAGACGACGAGGAACAAGGGAAAGGGACGGATTATGGAATAAGCTGGAGAAAGAAGGATGGATCAAAAGGGAGTAAGTAAGAAAGTGAGGGAAGAAGAATAAAAGAGGCCGAGAAAGAAGCGAGGAAGGATGAATCAAAGAAAGAGAAGACGAGTGAAATTTCGGAAGGAAGAAAGGACAAAAAAGGGAGATGAAGGGACGAAGGGAAAAGGAGATAGAAGAAGGAGAGTTATAAAGTCATAAAGAGGGTAAATAAAAGATAAAGAAGGAATGAAAGAAGTAAGGAAAGGGAAGAGTGAGAAACAATTAATAATACAGGAAGGAGAGAGAAAGAAACTGAAGATGGGAAAGCAGAGAAAGAGTGAAAAGGATAAAAAGTGAGGGAAGAAGAAACAAAGAAGAGAAAGCGAGAAAATGTACGGGAAGAACAAATGGAAAGGAGAAGGAAAATTAGAAAAGAGAAAGAATGAAAACATGGAGAAATTTACGAGGAAGTAAGAAAGAAGAAAGGGANTCGCGTTACATGCACTGCCCACCTCATCCTTCTTGACTTCTTCACTCTAATTATACTTGGAGAAGAGTACAAGTTATGAAGCTCCTCATCATGCAGTTTTCTTTAACCTCCTGTCACTTCATGTCTCTTCGGTCCAAAAATTCTCCTTAGCACCCTGTTTTCAAACATCCTCAGTCTATGTTCCTGCCTTAATGTCAGAGACCAAGTATCACACCCATACAGAACCACAGGCAAAATTATAGTTTTGTGTATTCTAATTCTTATGTTTTTGGACAGCAGACGAGAAGACAAAAGGTTCTGGACTGAATGGTAACAAGCATTAGCCGAGTTCAATCTCCTCTTAATTTTCTCCTGGATCAGGGTTTGATCTGTTATCCTTGTTCCCAAATATCTGAACTGTACCACATTTTCAAAACATCTGTTTCCTATCTTAATGTCATGATTTTACACTGCATTTTGGTGACGAGACAGCAACATATACGTAGTTTTCTCTGTGTTTACTGTTTTAATATAAGCAAATTGTGAATTTTGCTCACAGAGTGTATATAAGGTTTCGTATTTTTCTCAGACTGGTTCTTATAATGGAGAAGTAGCGTGCTTTCTAGTGAAGTAGGAACTGAGTTTTTAAATCCTGTTCAAAAGCCAGTCACAAGACAGGAGAGTCCGATGGTTATGCGACCGGCCATATCGAAAAACGTTTTGTTATTTTCTCCTAGTCTTCGAGCAAATCCTGTGGTCTGTTTCCAAGCCCTAAATACTACAAAGTAATTTTCACGGAGTCTACGCAATTAAAATTAATAAAAACTAAACCTCTTGCTTTGTAGACCTTTAAATTTGCTTTCCGAATTGTTCAAGTCTAAACTAATCAAACGCCGATGAACTAAGTCGTCTTCTGGGATCTGGAGCCGTGTATTCTTGGTTTTAACCGACGTTTCGGCGGAACATATCGCCTCCATCTTCAGGGCAGTTGAATTGCGTTGCGAATACAGAGAGCAGTAGCTGCAATGATTGGGAAGTGAAAAGCGCTAGTTTATATATGAAGTAGGCAGGGGGGGTTTGGGAGAGGGGACCACTTCACTCTTCCCATTGGTCCCCTCTCCCCCCCACCCGCCTACGTCACTTCCCAATCATTGCAGCTACTGCTCTCTGTATTCGCAACGCAATTCAACTGCCCTGAAGATGGAGGCGATATGTTCCGCCGAAACGTCGGTTAAAACCAAGAATACACGGCTCCAGATCCCAGAAGACGACTTAGTTCATCGGCGTTTGATTAGTTTAGACTTGAACAATTCGGAAAGCAAATTTAAAGGTCTACAAAGCAAGAGGTTTAGTTTTTATTAATTTTAATTGCGTAGACTCCGTGAAAATTACTTTGTAGTATTTAGGGCTTGGAAACAGACCACAGGATTTGCTCGAAGACTAGGAGAAAATAACAAAACGTTTTTCGATATGGCCGGTCGCATAACCATCGGACTCTCCTGTCTTGTGACTGGCTTTTGAACAGGATTTAAAAACTCAGTTCCTACTTCACTAGAAAGCACGCTACTTCTCCATTATAAGAACCAGTCTGAGAAAAATACGAAACCTTATATACACTCTGTGAGCAAAATTCACAATTTGCTTATATTAAAACAGTAAACACAGAGAAAACTACGTATATGTTGCTGTCTCGTCACCAAAATGCAGTGTAAAATCATGACATTAAGATAGGAAACAGACGTTTTGAAAATGTGGTACAGTTCAGATATCTGTGAACAACGATAACAGATCAAACCCTGATTCAGGAGAAAATTAAGAGGAGATTGAACTCGGGTAATGCTTGTTACCGTTCAGTCCAGAACCTTTTGTCTTCTCGTCTGCTGTCCAATAACATAAGAATTAGAATACACAAAACTATAATTTTGCCTGTGGTTCTGTATGGGTGTGATACTTGGTCTCTGACATTAAGGCAGGAACATAGACTGAGGATGTTTGAAAACAGGGTGCTAAGGAGAATTTTTGGACCGAAGAGACATGAAGTGACAGGAGGTTAGAGAAAACTGCATGATGAGGAGCTTCATAACTTGTACTCTTCTCCAAGTATAATTAGAGTGAAGAAGTCAAGAAGGATGAGGTGGGCAGTGCATGTAACGCGAATGGGGTAGACGACGAATGCGTATAGGATATTGGTGGTAAAGCCAGAAGGAAAGAGACCAGTGGGAAGACCAAGGCGTAGGTGGGTGGACAATATTAAGATGGATCTTAGAGAGATAGGATGGGATGGTATTGATTGGATTGATCTGGCTCAGGATAGGAACCAGTGGAGGGCTCTTGTGAACATGGTAATGAACTTCCGGGTTCCATAAAAGGCTGGGGATTTCTATAGTAGCTGCAGAATTGGCGGCTCCTCCAGAAGGGCTCACCTCCATGAGTGCGTAAGTAAGTAAGTAATTAAGTAAGTAAGTAAGTGAAAACAGTAAACGGCCTTCGTAGTCTAGAGGTAACGTTCCCACCTCATGACTCGTGGTACGCGGGTTCAAACCCGGCGGAGGTCGTGGAATTTTGAAGGGCGGAAAAATTCAGGGAACAAGTCCTCCGGGAGGGACTTTTATGCCGTGGGTCCCGTGTCGTAGTTTTACGGCACGTAAAAGAACCTCATATCTCCAAAGGAGGTCACTGAGCTAAATTCAAGGACATTTCCCATCCAACAGTAGTCTCTAACGCCTCTGATAGATGGATAAATGGGGGAAGCATTATAGATACCGCCAAGCCAGTAGAGGTCGAACTCGCTGGCTCGGTCGGGACTGATGGTACACACCAATATCGGGAGGGTATAGAGACTGGTAGAATATCATAGAGGGAAGCACAATGGACCAATATTGGTCTCAGTGCATGGGGAAACGCACCCTCTCCAATAACTAACTAACTAACTAACTAAGTGAAAACAGTAACCAATGGGCTTTAAAGGGCTAAGAAATACATAAAATCCCAGCATTGCTTGCTGCCTGCTTAAAACCTGAAGAAAGTGGTAACATGTTTCTCACAAACGTTGGCCGACTTTCAACGGGCTAAACGCTGTTATATCCCAGAAGTTGTAACTCTTCATGAATTCTTTATTAACACGCTAGTGTTAGGAACTTGGGCTGTACGTATTATATGACGACACAGCACACTGTGCATGTAAAGGCTGCGGTTGGGAAGATACATTTTTTATGTATTTGAGATTGCACAGACTGGATCATAATGCAATAACCTCTGCCCGATGTGTGTGTTAGTGCGCCACACGATGCAGAGTTATGAGTGAGTTATGGGAACGAATTCCCATGGCAAATCCTGTGATAATTAGAGAATGGTTTGCTGTAATTGATTTATCAATTAGCCGTTGATTTAAAGATTTATTGGAACTCGCAATGCATGTTGTGATGTTGACAGACTGCTAGCATATATATCACATACCGTGAAAGTAAAGTCTATCTTTTTTTTATTGCTAGTAGGGTGGGACTAATTCCCTTGTACTGCGACCACTTCTGGCCTGTTGTACCAGCCCCAGATGATAGGTGAGGGTGATTGTGGAGCAGTTGGTGGAATGAAGATTGGCAGGGGAAATCGAAGTACTCGGAGAAAACCTACGCCACTTTGTCCACCACAAATCCCATTTGACCAGACCCCCAGTGTCGAACCCGGGCCGCCACGGTGGGAAGCCAGCGACTAACTGCTTGAGCTATGGCGCGGCCCCACAGATTATCTAACCTACGAACCAGATAATTTGTTGCCATGCGTTATATTGGCAGCCTTGCAGAAAAAACACCTTTGTATGAGGGAGAGTCAGCAAACAGGTCGCAAATGGAAGTGAAACAGCTTTAATTGGGTAACAGTTTTCGGTGTGTATCACTAGGTTGCAGCACAGTTCACCTTCATGACAATTTATGTAGCAGAAATGCATGCGCATGTTCACAGAACGGTTTCAGTAGTAAAAATGGCGACGGTGCTTGAGTGTATTGCCGAAGAACAGCGTTTTGTTATGCGTGTTTTGTGGGTGAAAGGACTCAATGTAAGGGATATTCGTAAAGAAATATTTGTTTTTATTGTGGGAAGTATTTGTCGCGTAAATCAGTTTACAGCTGGGTCGAGAAATTCTCTGAAGGACGTTCGGAAGTCGCAAATGATGCCCGGTCACGTGCGGAAGTGACTGAGAAAACAGAAGCGTTCTGTGCTGAGGGTTTCGACGCACTGGTAAAGTGGTAGGACATGTGTATCAGTGTTTGTGGAAGAAACACAGGTAAGATGGTAAGAAGGTAAAGCTATTCCTGTTAGAGGCCGTGGAGGCCCATACGGTTGTGAGACATTGAGGCTCCCACATTTTATAGACAGTCGGCTCAAAAATGGCGGTTAGGTCAGCCTTATGCTCCGGCCGCCCTTTACCCCTATGAAGATTCCTGGTACTCATTTCTGTTAAGAGGCTGAGTCGACCCAGGGCCATAGTGCTTCCGGAAGGATTAGGTAAATTGAAAAAATCCACCTCATGGTAGAGGATATGTCGAGAAATAAATGTTTTAATTTTTTCAGTTTCGAATATCACATGACTATTTGTGACCTGTTTACTGACAGTCCTCGTAAATATATTTGACTTTCTCACCTGGGGATGATTACTGGAAATATGTGAAAATAGAATCTAATAAACTTGTAATGATAGCGTAACGGTCTACGTCACTAACTCAAGATGGCGTACCCTCGTTTCTATAGTAGACTGAGTAGTATAATAGTTCCACAGGCAAGTTTGAAGATAACAGCGATATATCCTTCGTTAGAGCCTGAGTATACTTTGATGTTCACTTTGCTTTTTGTTCCAAGTTACGTAAAGTTGGTATTGACACAAAAGTATAAAATAAGTAGTTCTTCGTGTTCTTAATTACGCGTCACACTATGAGGACGCAAACGGCAGAGGAGGTATGGCTTCATGCGTCCTTCGGAACCAGACAGAAGTGAGTAGTCAGATTGTTGAATGGGGTGTCTTAACGCGCAGGGAATCTTCTCCCGGTATCGTTTGGGTAGGAGGCTACATAGGCCTGAGACCCAAGCTGGACGCAGTGGGTGAGAGAAAAATCTGTCGCTGCAGAGGATTGAATCCTGGTCTTCCTGACCGTAGTATAGCCGTGTACTCACTGAAGTGTTCACTGCCCTCAGTACTAAGCAGTCTCCGTATCCTAACCAAATAATGGACCGTAATATGTGTCATGCATGCATTAGCCTCGTTACCATATTCTGTTTCCGTTCTGGAAGGTAAGGTCATGTTATAGGGGCACGAGGTAGTGTAGTTAGTTGAGGCATTATGCTACAAGCTGGAAGGTCGCGGGTTCGATTCCTGATGAGATCAGTGGAATTTTCAATTGACCTAACCCTTCCAGCCGCACTTTGGCCCTGGGGTTGACTCAGCCGCTAACAGAAATGAGTACCAGGAATCTTTCTGGGCGGCTGATGCCCAAGGCTGACCTCACCGTCATCTGTGAGCTGACTGTCTAGAAAATGTGGGAGCCTCGACGTCTCACCACCCTATGGGCCTCCACAGCCTGTTGCAAGGATACTCTCCACCTGGGATCTGGCGCCCAGTTAGAGCGTTAAGAAGCTGCTCATTCCTGCTTAACCTAGAAGATCTTGATGACTGAGAACCCATATTAGTATCTAGTTGATTAGATGGCGCCTTTGTCTGAGGTTAAATACGGCAGGACATGGTCCTAACCCCCCATCTCCACCTAAGGGAGTGGCCACTGCGATTTCTATCCACGTTTCAGGTGGTTACCGTGCACACTCACGCATGACATCATAAGAACAATATACAGACGCCAAAATTAAGTATTTGTAGAGAAAGTCTGTAGTGAGATGAGTCTTTGCAGTACAAATTATACTGAATGTTTAAACTCAGATTTCACAGTGTTGTCAATTTAACATCATCCAAGATACACAGACAAGCGAAGAGAAATATATACATGTCTGAAACAGGATATGAACCTGCTGCTTCAGTCCATGACTGTTGAGGTCACCGAGTTGTTGACGGAAAACCTTTAGATTGGTTGCCAACCAGGAAATTGGTTCCGCCCGTATTTAGGCTTCCCTGCTTAGCTGATATGCCGGAGAAGTTGCCGTATCGGCACGGCGTTTTGTACTGGTCTTCGATCGCTCAAACACTGATATCATGGGTTTGATTCACATTCAGGACATCGACGTATGTCTTCGCTTGTGTTGTTGTAGGGACCCTTAGGTAACCTTTGCAGCTTTAATGTAAATTCTGAATTGAAACAGACCAGAGGACCCTCCATGTACCCCGGAGAAATGTCTGAAATAAAGTGAGCAACATTGATACTTGTGTCATTGTTGCTCGTGACAGTTATCTGTTCATTCTAAAAATACAGTGGGACATTTTTCATTGTCTCGGGTATATTTGAAGTGTTGGA
>NW_019721111.1:53735-56178 GCF_002891405.2 Cryptotermes secundus | reverse complement strand
CCCACCGTTGTGCCCTAATTTATAACGACAAAACTTTTGCCAAGCACTCCCCATAGTTGTTCCTGTCAGAATTACTAGGTTTTTGGACTTTTTCCACCGTCCGTTATTCTGGAGACTAGAAAACACGACGTTTCGGACACTGGATCTGTTTCCGTCGTCAAATCAGGGACGGAAACAGATCCATTTCCTGAAACGTCATGTTTTCTAGTTTCTAGATTGCTGGACGATGGGATAAAGTCCAAAATCCAGTTTTTCTTTTATTGCTAGTGGGGTGGGACTACAAATCCTTTGTACTGCAGCCACACCTGGCCTATTGTACCAGTCCCAGATGATAGGTGAGTGTGATTGTGGGACAATTGGTGGAATGAAGATTGGCAGGGGAAACCGAAGTACTCGGAGGAATCGTACCCCAGCGCCACTTTGTCCACCACAAATCCCATTTGACCAGACCCAGTATCGAATCCGGGCCGTGGCGGTGGGAAGCCAGCCACCAACCTTCTGAACTATGGCACGGCCCAACCCAGTAATTCTGAATGTTATACTTCATCGTCAGAGCCCTTTATAAGATACCTTGTGTTTGAAATAGTGGTTGTCCTCCTATTCTCTGCTATGGAATCCTCATTCGTTTCCAAGTGAATTTATATTCCGAATAGTTTTTAATGCGCTGAGATAATGTAGAGCCTTCCCCCTACCCTCACCTCATTCGATTCCACTTGATCGATTCTCCCTGTCTCTCTGCGGCTTTAAATATTTGATTTCCAACTAGAGGCCCACCTTCCAACAGACCTCATTAAAAGGGAAAGTAATGTTACCCATGGGGATTTCTCTGCCTGGCAACAAAAGAAATTTATTTTCAGTTCGGAAGATACACTAGTATACGTGTCTTAGCGCACTTCATCTGCTAGAAATTGATGATGTAACTGTCTTTTCATCTGATGTACATTAATCAAAATTCGTACAAGTACTGTCTTAACCGAATATATTATTTTTTTTTTTAAAGTGCATGAACAGTTTCGATCATCGAGAATATTGTAGTAGAGGGTTTGCTGTGCAACGACAGTGAAATGGGCGGATATATTAAGGTCATTTCTGGGCAACAGCTCGGTAAACACGTTCCCGCAGCAACAAACACTAATGCAACAATAGAAGGGCTGTGTTTTCTGTGTGGACCGTGCCAAGATGTTGTAAGTAACGGACAACGCTTATTCAGTTGATAGTGAGTTTTGTACGGGAGTCTGCGAAAAGAGGACTTGAGTGCGTGAAGCTGAAGAATCTCTAGAAGCCGTTGCCAGGGAACGACTAATGAAGACACAGCTGTCTTGAAAAGGCTTAGTGGGTGCTGTGATGAATTGTGAATTGTGATGATAACCTATGGCGCTATAATTGCTTGTAGTTCCGAGTCCATAAATTTAGTATCCGATCCAAATTCCGTTTATAGGCACACACGTATTGCGTTACAGAATTCACATACAGCTGCTAATTTTCATATTTTTTAGCCACAATAAAATTGTATGTAATAAGGTAAAGGTAAAATTATCCTTGTGTTTAATTAAGCATCACGCCATGAAGACATATAGGTGAGCGGAGGTATAGCTCCATCATTGTTGGTCTCGGTACTAGATGGAGATGGGTGGTCAGTTTCACGCTTCAGCCGCTTTACTCCCCGGGAAAGCCCCCAATACCCATTGTATGCGTGGTTGAATGGGCCGCAGAGCTGATATGGACGCTGTGGAGTAGAGAAAACCTCTTGCCCCTTCCGGAAATTAAACCCTAGCCTTCCAGCCCCGTCGCTTCCACCACGGTTCGCTCTTATCCTATTGCAGGAGATGAAGCGTGTTTAGTTCGCTTTTGCCCTACAGGAAACTTTAACAGAACACCATCAGTCACTTCTCAGTCCTTATTTCCTGCTCTCTCATGTTTTCAAGATATCCCACCCATCCAAGCCACCGTTCACACACAGCCGACACTTAGGTGCGTCATCGTTGTCTGTTTTGTGGTTTGGAACATGACTCACTCGTCCTTATGATGGTCGGACAGGTTCCTGGTTCATTTGACTGCGACTTTGAGCTCCATAGGTTATGAAGCATCCAGTGATGACCAGGAGAGGAAGGACTATGGAACCGCCGTGGTATATTTTAACAGAATATATCGGGGCGTGTCTAGAAGAACTGCGGAAATTCACAAATTGTCTAGGGATTACTGAGTAACTCGAATTCGTCTACTTTTTATTCTAAAAACACACACGACGTTTAATAACTTCAAGTGTTACGTGTTGTTTGTATTTAAGGCTATGGATGTCTGTTAACGTCCCGTTGCAGATTCGACACTTGCTCGCTAGAGCGCACTACTTACGCTGTAGTAGCTATAATCTTCTGCCAAACCTAATATACTGAGATATGCGTTGTGTATTGTTATGAATCCTACCCATTCACACTCCGGTTCT
>NW_019721111.1:36399-53727 GCF_002891405.2 Cryptotermes secundus | reverse complement strand
TTCCCCCTTAACCCCCCCCCCCCCCCCCCCGGCCCGCAATATCCCTTACCCCCGACATTATTACTGAGCTCCATGTACCACTTCACATTCCCTCCCAAATTCTCATCAACGTTTCCTCCATACTGATCCCATTAATCCGTCACGTTTCGAAGCACTGGTATCATTCACTGGGCGATCAGTGGCGTGCAGTCAAGCTTACTACCGTTCAGTCCAGAAGCTTTTTGTCTTCTAGTCGTAAGTCTAAAAGCTAGAAACAAAACTATATTCTTTTTTACTGTAGTTTTATGTTTTTGCGAATCTTGATTTCTGACAATAAGGGAGGAACATAGACCAAGAGTGTTTTGAGGACGGAGGGCTGAGAGAAATAATCTATAAAACGTCCCAATGACAAATGCGCACCACGTTAAAATGAAACGCACTCTGACATCAATCAAGTCGCAAAAAATAGCGGATATTTCAATTTTAATGAATTTCTTATTGCAGTGTTTGTAATCCCATCAGTGCACAACACTGTTTGTATGGTATATGCAGTAGCTTACGCAGAAATTCATTTTGAAAGGTGGGCATATTTTCGAAACATAAAACTTCTCTTGAGATATCCCGTATAGCTCTGGAACGGCTTTTGAAGCAGTATGCAAGCGTTTTAAGCACGGTTTTGTAACGTCTTACCGACCAATTTGGCTCAAGAGTTAACGCTTCTGTCCTGTAGAAGCCTAACTCGGCCCGGAGATCACTATCGTGACTGAGATTTTTGTTGTTCTCTCAGCCCTTTGCCGGAAATACAGAATTAATACCTTAAATTAGGCCACACATGTTTCATTCCACATGTTTTCCAATTCATGTTGGCCATCGCGTAATAAATCGACCCTGTTATACTCTAATCGCCGATTGCAGTGGCCGCGCGGTCTAAGGCATGAATTGTCTTCGCTCGCTCGAGCACTGGGATCGTAGGTTCAAATCCCACTCAAGGTATGGATGTCTGTGTGCGTTTATTTTATATTTGTGTTGTCTTGTGTATAGGCGGCGGCCTTGCGACTGACTGATACCCCGTGCAAGTAGTCCTACAGTCTGTGTAAAAAAGATTACGAAACTGAAGAAGGAGCCAGGCCCCAATAAAGGGCTGTTGATTCATTGATGAAGAATGAATGGTCTAATTACTGGCAGCGTCGTGGATGAAGTGAAGTGAAGCTATCCCTGTACCAGCCCGTGAAGGCCCGTAGGGTTGTCAGACGTTGAGGGTCCCACATTATCTAGAGAGTCCGCTCAAAGATGGCGGTAAGGTTGTCAGCCTTACGCGCCGACCTCGGCTTTACTCTCCAGGAAAATTATTTAATTAATTCCTGGTACTCATTTCTGTTAGAGGCTGAGTCGACCCCAGGGCCACAGTGGCAGCGTCGTAAATGAACACAAAAATAAACGCAATGCACTTGAATAGCCGAGAAAGTGTTCAGTGCACGCCACTGAACGTAGTGCGTCGTCATCAAACTATATAAGCCCTTGCTCATTATCTCGATAAATATACTGAAGGAGCAGCAATGAAATGGGGGAAGTAGGAGCAGGGTGACGTGAGAGCACTCGATGCTCTACACCGCTCCTGTCGCTCCTGCACCGCCCGCAACCCCGCGCTACATTTATTGACGAGAGCCCCAACTCGATAATCTCGTAACCAAGATACTTTCATTAATATGTGTTCTCTTGTCACTGCCCTAATGAGTCGAGCAGAATGTTAATTATTTCGTGCACATGAATATACTGTGAACTTCATACTCAAAATGTACTATGCACTTAAATGGACGCAAAACTCCATCGGGATTCATAATGTGTATACATTTCAAGCAGTAAGAAATTCGAGGTGAATGTTAGACTAGTCACGTGGGATATGGTACTGCGTAGTTCGGTAGATAATTACCAGAGTATTGATGGAACATACCTCATCTTCAGGGTAGAAGTGTATGACTCAAATGTAAGGGATGTGTTCATCCGAAACGTTGGTAACCACATACCGGACTACACGACTTCACATCCCAGTAAACTGCATTCTTAAGTATCAAACAGTAAGGCTCCCTGGTCACGTCCACTGAGGTTAAAGGGTGAAGTTATCTCTGTAACAGGCCGTGAAGTAACATAAGATTGTGAGCTTTACGCGCCGACCGCCCTTACCCCAAGGAAGATTTCTGGTGCTCATTTCTGTTAAAGGCTGAGTCGACCCCAGGGCCATAGTGCGACTGGAAGAATTAGGTAAATTGAAAAATCCACCTCATCAGAATTAAAACCTGCAACATTACGGCTTGTTGCATAGTGCCTCAACCACCTGCGCTACCATGTACTCCTACGTCCACTGAATATGTCTCAACACTAAGTGTTAACAGAGTATTTGAAGAAGGTAAAAAGCTTACGTTCCTCTGAGGAATTAAACATCACCCCATGAAGGCGTATAGGGGGATTAGAGGCATAGATTTATGTATTGTTAACCTCGGCGCTAGACCTATTGCCAAGTAACAACTGTGTAAACAGGCGACAGTACAACACGTTTCCCGGGCATCGAGATAACACGGAATATTGGAAGAAAGTTTTCTGTGTGGTCCGTGCCGGGGCTGTGTAAGCAGAAATACATGAACGTAAGATTTCATACCCTTGTGGAGGCGGGGTCGAATACATCCACCGTGACCCCGCGAATCGTAGGAGGAGGCGAAGAGGGAAGTCTCAAATCTGAGGCAGTAAAATGTGGTCGCGTGTCCCAAGAAAGACTGCGCTGGCAAGGACCGGAAGCGTATTCAAAAGACGGACCCGTCCTCTCGTCAGAGAAGGCGCCCCACAGAAACAAGACCGTAACTGTCAAAGAATAAATATCTGGTGTGGCTCCACACCAAGACCTATTAACTGACTGAACGTCAGTTGCAATGTGACTTTGACTAGGATTTCAGCAAGAGGCGGGATTTGTTGACTAGATGAGTAACTATCAGCCTTTCAAAGAAGACCCAACACTGTGAAGTTGTTTAGGTAAGTTAAAGTCTGTTACCCCCTGAAACTAACTGGAAACTCGAGGCCGCGCCATAGCTCAAGCGGTTAGTTGCTGGCTTTCCACCGCGGCTGCCCGGGTTCGATCCTGGCTCTAGTCGAGTGGGATTTGTGGTGGACAAAGTGGCGCTGGATCAGGTTTTCTCCGAGCACTTCGGTTTTCCCTGCCAATCTTCATTCCACCAATTGCTCCACACTCACCCTCACCTATCATCTGGGGCTGGTACAATAGGCCAGAAGTGGCCGCAGTACAAGGGGCCTACAGGGGAACGGTCTGATCCGACATGTCGAAACCTGCCCTGATTTTTTTTCTCTGCAAGAGTACACACAACAAAATCCACTGTCAAATTTATAGCTAGCCATCAAATACACAAATTATCCAAAGGCTACAGTCCAGAGTTCTACGAACAGTTACCAACGCACCCTGGTACGTCTCCAATCGGACGCTCCACAACGACCTGCAAGTCCCATATGTAACAGACGAGATACGAAGATTAGCTCTACTATACAAACAACGACTACAAGGACATGACAACAGATTAATTGAAGAAATAAGAAACCCTCCCAACGTTGTACGGAGACTGAAGAGACAGTGGCCATCCGACCTTCCGAAAAGACAAAATTAGGTTAAGCAATAAATTCTAGCATCAGTTGTGTTTAAGAGCATCGACGCTGGTTGATTCTCTACTCACGTTCCTACTTTTAACCAGTTTACTTATTGCTCCTTACTGTAGTGAGTAGATTGCAAATTCGCAGAGAAATAAGTAAAAAAAATTATAGCTGCTGATACGCACTGCAAGTATTTTTTAAAAATTGCTGAACATGACCAATATTATAGCCTGTCAGACCCTTGGAGAAATGTCCACTCCTAGCAGAGCAGTACGCAACACGCAACACGGCTGACTCACCCTAGGATGGGTTGTACAAACCTCTGGTATAAGCGGTTCCGCGTGCAGAAAAAATGAGTGACTTCGGCAGTTTTTAAAAAATACTTGCAGTACGTATTAGCAGCTAAATTTTTGGCGGTGGATTTTGTTGTGTGTACTCTTGCAGCGGAAAAAAAAATCAGGGCAGGTTTCGATATGTCTGATCAGACCATTCCCTTTTAAGTCCCACTCCAATAGCAACAAAAAGAAACTGGAAACTTGGCCACCAGCAAGCAGCCCTTATTGCCCTTCCCAGTCCGTCCACGTACGTTCCAAAACTTCGCCGGTGTTCTGTTGTCTTTACTTAACGATACTTTAAATCACCCTGTTTAACGACGCCGCAACAACTGATATGGCTGTTTACTGATAATGAGATAACATTCTGTAGGAGTGCAGATCTGCTTCGTTAGTATGCGTATTGGATCGAAATTTTGACAGTCTCATGACAGCGACTGTGAGAATTTCTGCCTTCGGGATGTGGCGCCGTGTAGTAGAACTTCGACGTTTGGGAATAACGTTCTATGCGCTAAAGATGAGAAGAATCTTCTGAAACATCGGCAGCGTTATACTACACTCGTGAGATCCCATAACACAGTACTCTTAACGCAGAATCGATTGAGATAGGAATATAATTACGAAAAGCGGGAAGCTAAGAAGTTTATCGTGGCCTGTTTCAAAGTACTATCATCATTATCCAGATGTAACAGTAAAACCTCGAAAAGTCTCGGACGGAAAGTTCACTAAATTACATTGCCGAGTTTCGAACAAGGCATTTCTCGAATGTAGACAAGTACTATCTTGATGCATTGCCTTGTAGTATGACAGAAGTTTACCGACTTTTCGGAAGAATATAGGTAAACCTCTGAAACTCTGCTTATTTTTTTGTTTGGTAACTTTTTTGGCTTTCTCTTTGTTAATGTTTTTGTTAACAGAGTGGCGGTAACCGGGCAGGTAGTTTCAATTTCATCGGTTAATTATTGCGTTATTTTAAATTATTCTTGGTATCCCCTCTTGTGAATCATCCAATATACGACTAGGGTAGAACCGGCTAAGGGGGTCAGAAGATGTCAATTTGTGTGTCCGATCTATTCAGCATTGAAACTAATGCCGCATAGAGAACAGAACTTGTGACCTGTCTGTCCCTTGTTAAAGAGCTTTTGAAATCTTCTTTAGTGTAGCTCTGAGGATGGCGCTGAGGGGCTTCATTACTCGTGATTGGAGTGGCGACACTCGACAAGGGACATGAGGGAAAATAAGCATCAGTTAGAGAAGGCTTTGATTGCACGTCGATCCCCTAAACCCTAGGGAACTGTTGTGATTGTAGTAGTTGGAAGTAATTAGAGAGAATTTGCTTTTGCTCTGTTGTTGGGCTAGAAGTAAAATGGAGAAAAGGGGACATTAAGAAGGATTATCGTGACAATTTGTTTCTAAAATTTGGACAGACATAAAAATTGCACCTTGTTTGTGTTACGGGTGTAATTACATAAAGTTTTGGTGGGGAATTTATTGACGCGCACCGAATATTTTCAATATCGCATAGGCTTTGATTACAGATATCCTGTGTACACCGGATTGAGGTAGTTGAGAAGCACGTGATCTCTTGAGCTGCATGCTCTCTGATTCGGGCTGTGGTTCATATATATATATATAGTTCTCTGTTACGAAGATTCGTATTACGAAATTTCGCTCATAGGAACTACTGTAACAAAGCAGATCCCCTCCGCTTGTTTTGTCATCTGAACGCGAACTCGCTTACTCGAAATTATTTTTTTTCCCCTTTGCACTACAGCCCCAGTGGGCCTAGGCCTTCCTCCATGAACTTCTCCGTTCACTTCGGTTTTTCTAGATCTTACACATTCGGTAGGACTGCTTGGACGGGTGATCAGCTCGTCGCAAGGCCTCTGCCTGTACACAAACACAGAAAAACGAACACACACAAACTAAACATCCATGCCCTGAGTGGGATTCGAACCCACGATCCCGGTTTCCAAGCGAGCGAAGACAGTACATGCCTTAGACCGCTCGGCTACCGTGACCGGCACCCGAAATTATTACCGAACAAAAACGTACACGTCCGAACGAGAACGGAAACAAACGAACGCGTCACCTTTCTGGTTGCCTTACGCTGTACTCTAGAGCAGTGGTTCTCAACCTTTGTGAGACCGGGGCCCTGCGGTTGAGAAACACTGCTCTAGTGCATATTCTGTATTAGCTTTTTCTGTTTTCTAATTAATTTTAATAATTTTTATTGGTCTTTTTTAAAACGTAAGTAAGGGCTTCGAGTGTTACGGCATGATATATTGTATTTCCAGTGGTTATATGTTTCATTTCGGGCAGTCCAAATACTTTCTTTTTTTTTTTTTGTCGTTCGGGAACATAACCCCCAGTTTTAACGCTGCTCATATGGAAAATAGCGATTCGCTTTACGGAGTCTCTCCAGGAGCAAAACTATCCGTACAAGCGGGAATTGCGTGTAATTTCAAGGGACTTAGTTCGTATCTCTTAGCAGACTGCTTCCTTGAGACGTCTCATAAATTTGTGACTTTTTAATAAGACGTGTAAAATACTTAGATTTTAATGTGAAGAAGTAAATGCTACTTAATATTGTCACGTCTTAAGGTTTGTGATTATTAACGGGTGTTTGGATTGGATTTATTCACCCCTTATATACACCGCTCAGAACTATAATTAATCGTAGCGCTATTGCTCATCTATATATACACACACACGAGCCACACGAGACTGTTCTCAGTCTTCACTTGTCGTATCCTGACAGCGGATTTATAACAGTCTCATTGTCACTGCAGCACACATGAAGGCTTCTTTCCACTGCCTATTGCTTTGTTGCCATCTCCAGGGACTCTCTCAATTCTCCATTCTAGTTGGCCTGTAATTCTCGTTATATAGCCTCGGGGCCGCCCTAACGGAGAACACGGTTTCCTAATAATGCCTTTATTATTATAAATTGGCGCTGGCCTCGCCGTTGCATAGAAACGACCGTTTTTCGAATGTTGCTTGTGTATTCGTTGCAGCGGGAACGTGTTTACCAAGTCATTGCCTAGCAATGGACGTCTGCTCTGGCTCCACTATTGCGGCTTTCAGATGGCATATCACATATTTCCCAAGTTTAAGGATACAGTGCTCTTATGCTTTCTTGGAGGATGCGCGCGCGGGTTCGGTGCTCCAGTTAGAAACTGGATTTATGGATAGTGAAGACAGATGCACCGTCTTGTTTTGGTGTGACACTTGACCCCATTCAAGGGGTTGTTGTAGAGAGCCTAAAGAATGAGCACCTCGAGTTTGGCGTCTCCTCCTTTCATTGTACTGTGGAAAGTAAACATCCTGTTCGCTGTTCTGTTGGAACACTTGGATTTATGTATGGGTGATTGTTCTTCAGAATTCTGCTTCTCCTTTCCATTCATAGCACATTTAAGTCTTCTTGTAACATGTAGGTTAATAAGTAATGTTGCATTTCAGCGTCATATTCAGCGTGAACTATTTATTGCAGGTTTCATCAATATAATTCGTGTATAAATTGAGTATATTTATATATATTATAATTTATAACATGTTTCGGCCTAATAAGCCACAGAATTTTAAAAACTACAGCAGGAGATCCTTAATTATTAATAATAGTAACAATTAATCAATCATAATTTTATTTTAACTTAAAATAAATTTTATTTTAAGTTTGTATATGAACTATAACTGGCATTAATACTGTAAACAACACACATGACAGTTCCCATAAAATGCAAACATTGGACAATTTAGAAGGAAAAAATCAGAAAGAGTAGAGTGCAAATATAAAATTATTTACCTGAGGATGGCCATAAATGGCCGAAATACTTTGTAAATGAAAAAATACGAATTTATCCAATTTATACGTAAATTGTGTTGAAGGAACCTTTAACAGGTGTAGGTCAATTGATTAATAGATTATGTAATGACGCCTTTTAATTCTTTCATGTTTATTGCTTTGTTAGTAAGTTGCACAAGAATAATTTGTTCACCCTTATAGATATAATTAGATGACGCACCTCATACTTATGTCCGATCATTTCCTAAGCACTGAATTCATATTTATCTCTGAAGAGGAGGCAGTTCCACAGCGAAACACTGTACGTCACGAAGGCTAGCGTAACTGTGTTCAAAATGGTTTATACTGTCAGTAAAAATAAAAATATAGGAAAAAAGGAAGAAATAAATAAAAAATAAAGCGAACAAATTAAATTATCGTTGTGGTTTTGTTTCTCCCTATAATGTTTTTATTCCCTAGCACGAAAGCAGCAGGTATTTAAAATAAATCACATTAAAAGGGGTATATTTTCTCCACAATATTCACTTTATGTTAGCGAGACAATATTTCGATTTTTATTTGTTTTTGTTTCTTTTCCTCTATTGTTTTTGTTTAGGTTTACCGATTTCATATATGCTTTTCGATTTAATCACGCTAACAGTGCTGCACGAAGAGAAAAACTGACGGAAGTGACAGAAGGTGATGGATACAAAAGAAAGCACCAGAACTGATTACCTAGAAAGGAACCGGTTTAGGTATAGTCAGAGAGTTTACATTATTTTTGTTATGACAGGAAAAAACTTATTTCTTATCTTGACTTGAAAACCTTGTTGAAGCCCCGGTGCCCAGATATTTTTCCCTTTATGGATACTAGATCAGTATTATCTCATGGCTCTGAACTCTTACAGAAATGTATGGAGGTGAAAGAAGATTAACACCAGCACAAGGGCTGTCATCACATATATTTCTAGATCTTCCTAGTGATATCTTGCCTCAAGTTTTCTCGACCAAAATTTTGTGCGTGTTCCTCATCGCCGTAATCTCGCCCATTTACATTATCTTCAATTTCTTCACTCTGATAATATTTGGCAAGGTGGACAAGGCATGTAGAATGCGTGGGAGGAGAGCAGCAGTGCATATAGGGTTTTTGTGGGAAATCCAGAAAGAGACCACTGGGAAACTCTAAACGTGGGTGGGAGAATAATATTAAAATGGATCTTAGAGAAATAAGATGGGGAGGTATGACCTGGATTGACCTGGCTCAGGATAAAACTAGTTGAAGGTTCTTGTGAACACGATAATGACTTTTTGGGTTCCATAAATGTTAGAATATTCTTGAATAAATGAACAGTTGATGGCTTGTCCAGAAATACTCAGCTCCAGGGAGTCAGAGAAACTGTGAAGCTTCTCATTTAAAGAAATATGAAAATATTTTTGGACTTTCCATGTTTGTGAAGTCTGTGATATGAGGCGCAGCTGTTATCTAACAGATAAACCGAGAAGTGGAAGTTACAACAAGACTGAAATTAAAATGAAGGTAGCAAATAGATTCTGCAAGGAATATTCCATATCTGCGTCATCGAAAATGTGGGCGGTGGCCTGAATCTGGCGTTTGTTCACAGATGTCACCTTAGTCTGAGGTGTCACTTTACACAATGCTATGGACTGTGCAGGAGAAGACATGCCGTACCGCCAAACAGAGCGATAGAGATAAACACTAAATGTAGGGAAACCAAATTATGGTCCCTACAGAAATTGACGTCTATTAAAAATGTGATACAAAACTCTGGAAACATCATACTTGCGTCTCTATTCAAATGAACTAGCGCCAACACATAGTAGGACTTCATGCATACAAACGCTTCTGATATGAACAATAGCTGTCCCCCATTGACTAGGCTGTTATCAAGATATTCTAGCCCCTCCAAGCTGTTCAGTTCAGAACACTGTGAAACTTCAGAAAGGTAGATAAACAAGAAAGTACATAATAACAAAATAAAAGCAGGAAATGCGTTTCAAAATTCTACTGAAAGTCTTCTGTTTCCATATCTCTATTTCTATAAACTACATAATATAAAAACTTAATAGTTTTGTGTGATTTGCATGGAAAAGAAAGCGGCTGTTCATTTCCAGGACAGAGCAGATACCGAGAAATTATAAAGACCGTTGGGAAGGAAGAACAAAAAGGGGAATGGAGGAAATTATGTCGCAACGGAAGAAAAAAAAACAGTGAAAGAAATAAACGAAAGACAAATGAAAAAGCATAAAAAAGAGTAAAACAAGAGAAAAAGGAATAAATCGATATGTAAAGAAGTGTAAAAGAAATGAACAAAGAAGAAACGATACCGTAAGAAAATTCATTCACGGTTCTTAAATATGCAAAAATATTTTTATGTTTGGGATTTCAGAGTTTGATGGCGGTAGAAGATTATGGTTTAGAACTCGACTTCGTGTACCACTGTGTATCAGATTTCCGGAGAAGCCATCTCTCTCCAGCGTACACTCTCGGCGCCTCTCTAACAACACGGCGTCGCATCGANGAAAAAAAAACAGTGAAAGAAATAAACGAAAGACAAATGAAAAAGCATAAAAAGGAGTAAAACAAGAGAAAAAAGAAATGTAAAGAAGTGTAAAAGATATGAACAAAGAAGAAACGATACCGTAAGAAAATTCATTCACGGTTCTTAAATATGCAAAAATATTTTTATGTTTGAGATTTCAGGGTTTCATGGCGGTATTAAGATTGTGGTTTAGAACTCGACTTCGTGTACCACTGTGTATCACATTTCCGGAGAAGCCATCTCTCTTCAACGTACACTTTTGGCGCCTCTCTAACAACACGGCGTCGCATCGCAGGACCGTAATATTAATATTGTCACGTGCATGAGTGACTCGCGACGGGGTTTTGGATTGGATATTGCATTTATTGACCGCATTAAGATACAACTCTTAATTCCTCTTTAATATGGCGTCATCATTTTTTTTCCACACACTTAACAAATCACTAACACACGCTAAGTGAATTCCAGCCTGTAGTGCCTTCACTAATAATAGTCTGGTGACGGCTTCTAACAATGGCTGTTCCTCTTCCGGGCTCAGGTCCTTTCGGAATGGCGGCTCCCTTCCAACTGCCTATTTTGGAACTGACTATCTCCCAGGATGGCGGCCATTTCACATCAACCTTCTAATCTTCTCTTCACAGTCTGATTTTCAACTGACTAAGCTGTAAACCTCGTCTTGCTTCTAAGCCCTCGACCCGGACCACATATAAAACACAGCTCTTTCATTGTTGCCCCAATCATCTAAATGAGAACGTGACCGTCCGCGAAAACGTCACCCAGTAACGGCCGTGTGCACTTGCTTATTAAAAATCTGTTGCTTAACAGCGAATCTTTCGTTGTCAATTTCGAGGTCACTACCCAGCAACGGCTCTGAATGCGACAGTATATATTACTGTTTCGAAATCTTTCATTTAACATCTCTACTTTCCAAGAACAGTAGTCTGCAGGAAAACGCTAGAGTTAGCCCCACGTACACATCTGCAGTCCACTTGGACTAAATACAGTTACATTGTACGTTTACAGAGCGAACAGTGCGAAGGGGAAGTGAAGAAATATCCTGATAGCAGTGACCCCAGTTACGGGTGAGAGTCAGTAAATTGATCAGAAATGGAAGTATAGCAGTTGTAATGGACGCAATAGGTTTTCTATATGCATCACTAGGTAGCAGCACAGTCCAGCTTCATGACAGTCTAGGTAGCAGACGCGCATGCTCGTGTTCAGAGTCTGGTTTCAGTTGCCAAGTTGAGGAGTATACTACCCAAGAGCATAGTTCTGTTGTGCTTTTTTTTTTTGGCGGGCAAAAGTACTAAATGCAGCGGATATTCATACAGAAATGTTTCTTGTTTACGGTGGGACATATTTGTCGTGTAAAGCGGTTCACAACTTGGTCGTGAAACGTGGCAAACTTTCCACGGATGACGAAGAGGTTGAAACGGAGGTGCGGAAGTGGCTGAGACAACAGTGAAAAAGACTTCTCTGCTGCGGGTTTCGACGCTGTGGCAATACGATGGGATAAGTACATATCAGTGTTGGTGGAGGATATGTCGAGAAATAAATGTTTTATTCCAGTTTCGACATGTTTTACGTTTTATATCCATTCGTGGCCTATTTACTGACTCTCCCTCGTATTATGGGTGCTTCCAAATCGGTGCTTCCTTCTCGTTTAAGGACAGCCTAGGTGCCCCTCAGCCAATCAGTCGTGGGCGTCGGATTGATCACAGCTTTCACCCGGCAGATCACGAGCCGTGCCCATATCGTGTCTCATGCTGTCCCTAGCCTTCACCTTCCCTGCTCTTCGTTCCCCTTAGTTAATGTCCTTGTTTGTCCTCGTGGCCACTAGATTGTTTCTCCCCTGCAGTGTTTACGTTAGTGCCGGCGAATTGCTGGCTAGCATCATCTCCTTACTCCGCGGAAACTTTCAAGACAATATCGCTATGTTCAGCTGACTTGCCGCTTTGTTTCTGACCTCTAAATGGGGTCTAAATTTGTATCACTAAGTACGTGTTATAGGACCGAGCCATAGCCCAAGCGGTTAGTCGCTGGCTTCCCACCGTGGCGGCCCGGGTTCGATTTCGAGTCTGGTCAAGTGGGATTTATGGTGGACAAATGGCGCTGGGGCAGGTTCTCTCCGAGTGCTTCGGTTTCCCTTGTCAATCTTCATTCCACCAATTGCTCCACAATCACCCTCACCTATCATCTGTGGCTGGTACAATAGGCCAGAAGTGGCCGCAGTACAAGGGACTTAGTCCCACCCCACTAGCAATTAAAAAAGTACGTGTTATTGTGTGTTAACATGCTTGGACTTAAACTGTGAAATATATTATGGTGATGAGGTTTTTTTTGGGGGGGGGAGATGTGACGCCGAATTATCGGGTAAAATACGTGCTGACGTGTACCCTGAGGTAGCGTCCTCCTCGGAAACGTCGATTCACGGTTGTACACGATGCCGAATCCCAAACCATGACCTTAATACCGCCAAGAAACCTTGAAATCTGAAACATAAAAGTATATTTGCACAGTAAATAGAGGAGCTTAAAAATCTTGCATGAATTTTCTTTTTTACATTTTAGCCCACTTTCCTTATTTTAAAGAGTATGAGGAAGCTTATGAGATCACCATTCTTGTCTGTCTGTCCATCCACTAATGTTTGTTACGTTTATGAGATCACCTTGCTGCTTGCCCTTCCACCACCAATTTTTTAGGAGGCTTATGAGATCACCTTGCTGTTTTGTTTCTCTATCGTTGCTGGTGTATATTTTGAGATCGCCTTGCTGTCTCTCTGACTGTGTGTCGCCCCCAGTTCTTTGGTTTTCTGTACGGTCGGCGTCGTATTATTTCTTCCCAGAACTTCTTGTATATATAATGAAATCACCTTGCTGTCAGTCTGTGCCCCTAATTTTTTCGTTTTCTGTGCTTCCCGTGTATCAGGAGTCGGGGTAGCTCAGTCGTTATAGCAACAGACTAAGGGCTGAACAGCCGGGGTTGGAATCGCGGTTGACTATTTTTTCTCTTCTCCACAACATCCAGATCGGCTGTGGGGCCCAGACAGCATCCTATCCAGTGTGTACCGGCATCTACTTCCCTTTGGTAAAGCTGCCGGATTGTAACTTTCACCACTTCCATCTAGTGCCCAGGTCAAGAATGGTGGAGCTATTCCTCCATTGACTGAGGTTGGCTCTTTCTGAGGGATCCAACAGAGTGGGTGTCTCCCCCCAGCCCTCCCCCGAGAACGGAAACACGGCCAGTTTGTTCTTTATAAGATTTAAGGTCTTCACGGCTGTGCTTTTATACAGTTGGGTTTATTCTCGACATTAGTCTATTTGCATCTGCTCACGCTGGTTCTTCGCTTGCGGATTTACTTCTTTTTTCTTCTACCCTGAAGATTGAGGCGATACGTTCCTCCGAAACGTCGGTTAACACAATATATACACGGCGCCATATCCCAGAATACTGCTTTCTTCTTTCTTCTTGTGTTCTTTAGTTGTCAGAGTACCGGACGCTGGAAAAAAAAAACAATAATTCTGAGTGTTATGCTCGTACTCCATTTTTCAGAACCTTTTGGAATGTAGGACGTTGCCGGTTCCACGGTGGCACTTACTGATCAAAAGCACATTAGTCGAGCTTCATCCAACACGTTATTTTACTCTTTCACTGTCAGCCCCGAATATAATTGTTGCTTACGTATGGTGTCAGCCGTGCTCATAGCCAGATATATAATTTTCAATCTTTCTTCAGTTTTATTCTTCACACCTTCCCAATAGGTTAATCCATTTGTGTTATCTGTAGTGTTCTGATACAGACTGTTTATCCAAGAATGTTCTGATACGGACTGTTTATCCAAGAATGTTCTGATACGGACTGTTTATCCAAGAATGTTCTGATACAGACTGTTTATCCAAGAATGTTCTAATACAGGTCTTTTATCCGGTAATTACTGTTCTGATACAGACGGTGAATCCGAGGACTGATACAGGCTGTGTATACGTGAATTTATGTTCTGAGACAGGCCATTCATCCCGGAATATACAGTTATGCTACAGACCGTGTATCGGAGTATATGTGGTTGTAATACAGACCGTTTATCGCAAAATGGACGGTTGAAATAGAGACCGTGTATCAGAGAAACGATGAATCTTCTCTGTGAACTTTTGACATTCTGAAATCTGTCTGCTATGAGCTCACAGGGATACGGTGTGTAGCGCTCGCCTCTGTCACGGAAAAGTTTTTTGACAAATGGATTTTCATCGGTGGGCAGGTTACTTCATTATCCTGACGATGTGACAGAAAGGAAAAAAAGAATCCGGTTCCGGTGTTAGATAGACTGCAGCGTACTTCGCCCCACGTATGAATTTTTTACTAACAAAAAGAGAAGGATATATTCTAGGGCAGTGGAACAGAAAAATGCTTGTTGTTGTTTTTTTTTTTTTTGTATTCAGGCTCTTCGAGATGTCACCAGTAGCTCCCGAGACGTTGTTGTTGTTGCTCCTTGTGAGAACATTACACGAGACCTGGTTTGGATGCGAAATCTAAAAATAATAACTCAGCTCAGTTTTTTGATATGTCGCTGGAAAACAGTGAGGATCTCGTACTACGTAAGCGCTCTAAGGCCTTTGTACGAAGAATGTACAGCATTAAATCGAAAAGTCTGACTCCCCCCCCCCTAAAGTACCACTTAACAGCTTTGCGTGCTGCATTTTGATTCTAAATTGTTTTCTGAGTTGTGTGTTACTTTTTTAATTTTCTTATAATCTTTGCCAGTTAAAATATGATAGCGTACTTGGTACAGAGGGGCACACGGTAGCGTAGTTGGTTGAGGCACTATGCTACAAGCCAGAAGGTCACGGGTTTATGTCCCGATGATGTCATTGAATTTTTTTTCAATTGACCTAATCCTGGCCGCACTATGGCCCTGGGATCGACTCAGCCTTTAACAGAAATGAGTACCAGGAATTAATTAAATAACTTTCCTGGGGAGTAAAGCGCGGCCGGCGCGTAAGGCTGACAACCTTACCGCCATCTTTGAGCCGATTGTCTAGATAATGTGGGACTCTCAACGTCTCACAACCCTATGGGCCTTCACGGCCTGTTGATAGCTTTATTTTTTACTTGGTATAGAAATTGGCTACGGGCTGGATGGCCAAGGTATCGGAGTTCAAGTCCCATTAGGGGCAAGATTTTTCTCCTATCCACGTCGTCCAGGCCGGTTATGGGGCCCACGTAGCCTCCTATCCATTCAATAGCTGGGGTGAAGCTGAGAACTCATCAACTAGTGCCGAGGTCTAGAATACGTGGATCTATACATCCACTCCCCCATACTTCTTCAAGGCGTAGTGCTTAATTAGTTAAGCACGGGGCCAACTTTAGGTTTGGAGTGAGAGAAATAACGTTTTATTAGTTAATAAGTCTCTTATGATTTAAGAAATATTGTTATTTCAAATTGCATAATACATGGTATGTACATTCATATATCTTGCTTACAGAACAGTAGATGATAGGAAAGAAATCGTATATTACAGTGCCGTTACTGCTGTCAATTATCAGCAGTCCTAATAAAAACGGCCTAATTCATACATGTTATCGAGGGAAAATGAAAATTTTGTTTTGCCATGTGTTGTAAGCGTATTGCATTTATTCAGCAACCACCACACCCAAATGTCAACCTGTTTTCAAAATATCGGTCGGAATATACGCAGATGGGCTTTTAATAATATATATGGGTTCCACATAAACTCTTTCTGCTATACAAGTAAAATGTGAAGTTATCCCTGTAACAGGCCATGGAGGCCTATAGGTTTGTGAGACGTCGAGGCTCCCAAAATTTTCTAGATAATGGGATCATAGATGGCGGTAAGGTTGTCCTTGTTTCTCTTAGAGGCTGAGTATCAACCGCAGCGCCATAGTGCTGTTGGAAATATTAGGTAAATTGAAAAAAAAAAGTCAGTGACATCAAGAATCGAACCACCTACCTTTCGGTTTGTAGCATAGCGCCCTCTCCTTCTGTTATGCCAAATATAAAATATGATACTGTGCTGTCATTTCCAAGTGCACTTATATTCTAGAAGAATTCGTCTCTCCCTATAGGAAGATATTGCCGATCTAAGGCATGAACCCTCTTCGTCCACTCGAACACTGGGATAGTGGGTTCGAATCCACTCGAGCCATGGATGTCTCCTTGCGTTTATCTGTGTTTGTGCTATTCTGTGTGTAGGAAGCGGCCATGCGACTGGCTGATCCTCTTTCCAAGGAGTCATACCGACAGTGTATAGATTAAGAGACTGAAAAATATCTACCAAGGTCCACAAGGGCTGTGAAGCCATAGATACATAGATAGATAGATAGGTAGGTGGGTAGATAGACAAGTAAATATATAAATAGACAGATAAATTAGGTAGATAGATAGATAGGTAGGTGGATAGATAGACAAATAGATAATTTTTTTTTCCTTGACACTACAGCCCCAGTGGGCCTAGGCCTACCTCCATGAACTACGTTCACTTCAATTTTTCTTNCGAACACTGGGATGGTGGATTCGAATCCACTCGAGCCATGGACGTCTCCTTGCGTTTATCTGTGTTTGTGCTATTCTGTGTGTAGGAAGCGGCCATGCGGCTGGCTGATCCTCTTTCCAAGGAGTCATACCGACAATGTAAAGATTAAGAGACTGAAAAATATCTACCAAGGTCCACAAGGGCTGTGAAGCCATAGATACATAGATAGATAGATAGGTAGGTGGATAGATAGACAATGAGCCGAGACTGTGCAGTTCTGATTGTGCGATTCCAGTAACATGAGTTGCGTTTAATTTAGTCTTCGTGGATGCTCCAGGCACAACTTCAGTGGCGCATAATATTTCCCATCCACTCAGGCCCTCAAAACCAGCGCTCTACCTCGCAAATAATTGGCCACAATTATTCTCACCGTGACAAATTATTAGTTCAATAATCGAAAACTGTCCAGAGATGCACCAGACGTTCCTTTCACATTCTGTGAATGTACGAACATGAATCACGACATCTTCCCCAAT
>NW_019721111.1:26592-36381 GCF_002891405.2 Cryptotermes secundus | reverse complement strand
CCCACCCCACCCCCCCCCCACCCAAAGAGACCGTATGCGAGGTCTTCTTGATCATGTAACACTGGTGTCAATTATAGGAAGGCGCCGTTAAACAAATCAGATTAGTTGCCCTTAATGTTTCCTGTGAAATAAGCTGCTACTGCGTCATGACGCCCATTTACTACCCATCAACCCTTCTCTCTTCACAGACCACGGGCCCTTTGGCCGTAATGAATTGCCACTGTAGCTTGTTCGCTACCTTGCTACTTTCCGCAGAGCAGCGTGTGGGGCGTATACCCCGGCTGTTGTTCTTACTTATTTAACAACGTTCTTTCAATGAGGTGAACGGGGCAGTTAGAACGCGTCGAAGAGGCGGTGAAATCATTTCGAAACACGGTCAGAAAACAGGGAAGATACTACGAGTAATATTTACTTGTAAATGCTTAACTAATTAAGCACCATGCCATGCAGACGTGTATGGGAGTGGAGGTATATCTCCATCATTCTTGACTTCGGCATTAGATGAAGTGGTCGGCTTCACGCGCCTGACATTTTACCCCCAGGGAGAGAGCCCTGCGCTACCCATTGGCTAGGAGGCTAAGTGGTGCCGGTGCCTATCTGGACTCCACGGAAAGTAGAAAAATTCTTCCTCTACCAGGAATCGTACCGTGCCCGTCGAGCCTGCAGACTCTTACTACACCGACTGAGTTACCCGGTCCTGATATACGAATAAAGAGTATTATAATATTAAAATTTATTTGAAATAAATAGAGTTGCAGGGGATGGAGTGGATTCGTCTACTCCAGCATAGGGGAAAGTGTAGGTTTTCTTTTTTTTTCAGTAAGGTATTGTATATTCGGATACTGTAAATGGGTGGCTGATAATATTGTCACGATTTAGGGGTGACTGTATACGGGACTTATTGACCACTTACAGGCCGTAACTACAAATAACTATAACACTATGGCTGATTTCCACACTCAAATCACCACACGCCAAGCTTTCTCAGTTTGCTTTCACTAGTCTTTACCTCTTAAGGCATCTTAACATTGCAGATTCTTCAGCTTTCGTGGCCACGACTTTGCTCGCTGGTTAACACTCCAACTGACTTGTCAATTGTAGGGCCATCTCTTCTCAGTCATCCTTGTAGAGCTCAGCTCATTCAAAGTCAAGGTCAGAGTTACTTTACGACTGGCGGTTTACCGTTAGTTAGTTCATCTTGACGCCATGCCCCTTCAAAGCCACATAGAAAACACGGCAATTCTATTGTTGCGTGTTTATTCGTTGCCGCTGGAGAGTGTTAATGAGGTGTTGCTCAGAAACGGATTGCACAGCATCTTTTTGTTAAGTATCCGCTGCCACAGGAACGGGCATCGTTTTGTGACCGTTTCCTAGTAACGGGTCTACACCCTACAATATTTTGATCTATATACAGGGACACGGTTTATGAATCACTTTGTTTGTTATTCTTGAAATATAGCGTTAAATATTGACCTTGACTCCTCATTCTGTAAGTTGTATGGAAAGGAATATAGGAGAAAGCAGAGGAAGTTAAGAATAAAAAAAACTCATATGATAACGTTGAATTCTCAGCGGTTTTAACAGTAGTCACTAAGGAACATACCTGTCTAAAATGCACTTAATCTTGTTAACTGTAATGTTGTAATTGGGCGTTCACGGTAGCCGAGCGGTCTAAGGCATGTACTGTCTTCGCTTGCTTGGAAACCGGGATCGTGGTTTCGAATCCCACTCAGGGCATGGTTGTTTAGTTTGTGTGTGTGCGTTTTTCTGTGTTTGTGTACAGGTAGAGGCCTTGCGACGAGCTGATCACCCGCCCAAGGAGTCCTACCGAATGTGTAAGATCTAGAAAAACCGAAGTGAACGGAGAAGTTCATGGAGGTAGGTCTAGACCCACTGGGGCTGTAGTGCCAAGAAAAAAAAAGTATTGTAATTGAAGTAAATGAGCATGAAGTCATAAGATGTCGAAAACCTCAAAGAACACGTTTAGAAAATTCATATTCCAAATTTTAGTTCAACTTTTCACTCTTCGTTTGGATTAAAGAGAAGAGAGTGAGGTGACGTCAAGGTGAACTGCAGTACTGCCATCTGAATTTACTAATGAACATATTCTTGTCCCTGCAATTTATGTTCAGAATGATTCGCCTACAGTGACGACTTCTGTGTTCATTAGTTGCGGCTGTGACGAGTGACTGCACAGCTTTGTTATGTCGACGTAACCTCTGTACAATCGGAAATATTGGTGGCCGGCTCGACGTCACGTATTTTTACATATCCAAACCCTGCTGTCTGTCAGCGCATTCGCCCGTAAACCGAAATCATATCCACATCTAAACGTTCATATGACACTCTTCAGCGTGGAATATACACAGATACAGTTGTGATGCCTGTCAGACGCAAGCGACCGCGAGTTCATGATAAAACACTCGCTCGCAGATACTTTTTTAAATGACATTGATTGGGTTCCCATTTAGTACTTGGCTGAGTTTATCTGCCAATATGAATATGCATTGCTCATTTCTGAAAAATATATGTCGTATGGAAAGGAAATGACTCTTTCTCTTTGCTTATTGGTGCCATAGCTCGATTCGCATTTATGCCTTCTGTAACATTGTCCAAGGAGGAGTTTCCTGCCCTTTATGGTATCCGAAGGCTAATACTTCATTGATCTCTGTCGTGAGACAAATTATTCATTCTAAACCATCATATCATACTTCTTTAAGATCCTCTACTTCAAGGCCGTATGTAACATTTCGTAACCTGGCACTTTCCTTATGGCCTAGGTAGTATTTGCTCTCGCCCCATCCACATGCTAATGGACCACCCCTTGTCTGCCTTTGCGACTACAGGTTCAGTATATTCGTGGCTACCTTCCCTTTCAGAAGGTAAACAAGAGACAAGGGGCGCACTTAACATCATTAAACACTCCCTAGAATATGCAAAATTATCCATGTGCTTAATTAACTTAACACCACATCGTGAAGACGTACGGGGAAGTGAAAGTATAGCTCCACTATTTTGACTTCGGCACTAGATGGAGGTTGTCAGCTTCAGGCCAGAGTTGCTTTGCCTCCAGGGAAACAGCGTCCGGTACCCATATGGATAGGAGGCAGGGTGTGCCTCAGAGCCGGTCTGGACACTGTTGGGTGGAGAAGAATGTTTTGCTACTTCCGGCAATCGAACCCCGGCCATCCAGCCCCTTTCCCTTGGCCCTTGAAAGATACTAATGACCAGGGCCCGGATTTTGATGACCGAAAAAATCCAGAAAAATGACATAAAGGAGAAAAGGAAGAACACTTCGCTTCCATGTTATTCACATTTCAGAAAACATATGAAGAAAAATTCCCTAAAATGGCCAAAAATGACAAGAAATACCCTTAAGAGTCCAAAAATTTACCAAAATATTGCCCCCAAAATGAAAAAAAAATGACCTCAAACCTAAAAATGTCAAAAAAAAATGACAAAAAATTACGTATAAAATGTACATTTCTGTAACCAGAAGCTCATATCCGAGAGTTATATATTTAAGAGCATCGCATAGGATACAAGGAAAAAAAAGATGACATGTCATCAAAATCCGGGCCCTGCTAATGACCAGCGTTGTCCTTGCCTGCTTGTAGTGAGTCACGAAGGCGTATGGAGAACGAGGAGTTGAATTTATGCCCACTGTTACTGTAGGCAGTAGAGTGAGGTAAATATTTCGCTACTGGCCTTGAACGATTTACTTACGGTGCAAGAGCTTCATAGACAGCTGGAGGAACATATGGCATCGTGGCAGAGACGGAAATCATTGCCACTGACGGGAATCGAACCGTAGTTAACCGGTTTCTTAACTATCTGACACCGCTCACCTTTCTAATCTCATTCCGTTAGGAATCCCGTTAGGATTATTGCACAAGAGCCTGCTCGGAATTTAAACTTTGTCAAACGGAGAAATTGGAATTTGTTCAGGGGATCGTTTAAGGGGGAACGACTGGGGCTGTTGCGTCGCGGCCTTCACAAAACAAAAATAAAATCCACATATTCCGATATATTCTAAAAATTACAAAAAAAAAGGCTTGTATTTCTAGTTATTATTTACAAATAAGAACAATAAAAATATATAATTATCGGAACCTAAATTTATTGTTACTGACAGGGGCCCACGCATTTCTGTTTCTGCGTGTCCCCTACAGCTTTCAATCCGGCCCTGAATATGTTATTATTTATCATCCTACTTTGCTAGAATGACTGAGTCAGTGATGAAAATATTGTTACGTATTTAGGAGTGACTACAGACGGGACCTGGATTTATTGACCACTTGTACACACCACCCGAAACTGCAAGTAATTACAACCGCATCGCTGATCTCCACACTCTACAAATCGCTACACCCAGCCTACTGCCTGCAACAAGCGATCCCTGGCAATGGATTCTAACAGGGGAGATTCTTCAGCTTCCTGCGCTCGTGTCGTTACTGTCCGGCGAATGTCTCACAGCTGAACCCACTCAGCCGGCCTGTGGTACTCGCTATATAGCCTCGGGGGGACCCAACAGAGAACATCGCCTCCAACAGGCCTTCTACTGTTATGAACGGTTGCCTGACGATAGCCCGGATATCGTTGACGCTATCAAACAATGCATGTTTATCCTCGCGATCGTTGCATAGCAACGGTACTACACGCTACACAACTGTCAAGATACTTTCAGCTTAGTTCTCATTGGTTCTATGTATCTCCGCATTTTGTGGTACAGATAAAACGGAGTGAAGAGTCTGTGGTATGGTTATTTGAACACAAGGGAGAGAACAAAAGGTACGTATTTTCTTTTTCCTTATTTCTGTTTTGGTTTCACACAGTTTAATGATGGATATATCGGTCACATCCCAAGGAACTAAATGAATTTGTAACTTTGGAATAAATGAAAATTGGAGATAGAACCATTAAGAATTAAGGCGACAATATGCAGTATGTAAGATATTGCCTGGGGAACCCCTGGAGATGAAGCAACTTGGGAGATTTAGAGGCAGATAGGAGGCAATAACTTAGCGCGTGCAAATGAATCTTGCAGAAATTGGTTTTGGAGACGTGAGCTGGGTTAAACCTGCTCAGGACGCAAAGGAATGATGATTTGTGGTGACTGTGTCATCGTTTGGAGCCCTAAGTAATAAGACACGTCTTGATCAGCTAAGTGGGTTTAAATTTTGGGTTTTAGGAGCGGTGACTACAAATATTAGAGTCTTCTATGATGTAAAGCCGTGTAGTTGGGTACAAATGCACCGACGTTTCGGAAGGAAGTGCTTCTAAGAGTAAGCCAAAATATCAGCAAAGTGCAGACGGCAAACAGAACTACCACTGCTTNACTCTACAAATCGCTACACCCAGCCTACTGCCTGCAACAAGCGATCCCTGGCAATGGATTCTAACAGGGGAGATTCTTCAGCTTCCTGCGCTCGTGTCGTTACTGTCCGGCGAATGTCTCACAGCTGAACCTACTCAGCCGGCCTGTGGTACTCACTATATAGCCTCGGGGGGACCCAACAGAGAACATCGCCTCCAACAGGCCTTCTACTGTTATGAACGGTTGCCTGACGATAGCCCGGATATCGTTGACGCTATCAAGCAATGCATGTTTATCCTCGCGATCGTTGCATAGCAACGGTTCTACACGCTACACAACTGTCAAGATATTTTCAGCTTAGTTCTCATTGGTTCAATGTATCTCCGCATTTTGTGGTACAGATAAAACGGAGTGAAGAGTCTGTGGTATGGTTATTTGAACACAAGGGAGAGAACAAAAGGTACGTATTTTCTTTTTCCTTATTTCTGTTTTGGTTTCACACAGTTTAATGATGGATATATCGGTCACATCCCAAGGAACTAAATGAATTTGTAACTTTGGAATAAATGAAAATTGGAGATAGAACCATTAAGAATTAAGGCGACAATATGCAGTATGTAAGATATTGCCTGGGGAACCCCTGGAGATGAAGCAACTTGGGAGATTTAGAGGCAGATAAGAGGCAATAACTTAGCGCATGCAAATGAATCTTGCAGAAATTGGTTTTGGAGACGTGAGTTGGGTTAAACCTACTCAGGACGCAAAGAAATGATGATTTGTGGTGACTGTGTCATCGTTTGGAGCCATAAGTAATAAGACACGTCTTGATCAGCTGAGTGGGTTTAAATGTCGGGATTTAGGAGCGGTGACTACAGATATTACAGTCTTCTATGATGTAACGTCGTGTAGTTGGGTACAAATGCACCGACGTTTCGGGAAGAAGTGCTTCTAAGAGTAAGGCAAGTAAGATGCTAGCGAGATGCAGGCGGCAAACAGAACTACCACTGCTTTTTTCTAACTTCATGTTTCGCTCACCCTTCGACCCTGATTATGGAGGAAATTGTTTCTCTGAAACGTCCATTCATTTCTGCCGGATTAAACGGCGTTACATACTAGAAGATAATACTGCTTGGATATTACTTGCTCCGTTATTATTTATTGTTTATTTATCGACGCTTTCAACACAAGTTGCCGTTTAGTGGTGTTATATGTAAAGGTGTCCCTCTACTTATCTAAGCACTGCGCCATGAAGGCGTATGGGGGAGTGGATGTATAGATCCACGTTGTCTTGACCTTGGTATTAGTTGGAGGTGACTGGTCATCTTCACGCCCCGGCCGCTTTACCCTGGGGGAAATAGTTCTCGGTACCCATTGCATAGGGTGGGGTCCAGAGCCGGTCCGGAGGACTTGGAGAAGAAGAAATTGTTGACCCTACCGGGGCTTGAACTCCGATCCCTCTGTCGTCCAGCCCATAGCAAGTCGCCTCACCGACTGTGCTATCCCGGCTCCTAAACTTGAAGCTATCCCTGTAATAGTCCGTGGAGGCTTATAGGGTTGTGAGACGTCGAGGCTCCCACATTTTCTAGACAGTCGGTTCGCAGATGGCGGTGAGGTTGTCAGTCTTACGCGGCGACCGCCCTTTACCACCCCCCCAGGAACATTCCTGGTACTCATTTCTGTTAGAGGCTGACTCAATCCCAGGGCCATAGTGTGGCTGGAAGGATTAGGTCAACTGAAATTTCCAATGACTTCATCGGAAAACGAAACCGCGACCGGCCCACTTCTAGCATAGTGCCTCGAAGGAACAGTTGTAATGCGTTAGTGTACGTAGCATACAAACAGCCTACGAACATGACAAGAAATCGAATTTCTGAAGATACTCCTATGAATTGAATTATTTATTTAGTGCAATGTTATACGGCACTCTCAGTATCAAGGTTATGTGTATAGCGTCGAATCTTACGATTATGCATTATTAATGATGAATTTTGAAGGAAGTGGTTGTGGCCTAATCCATGCATTATCTCAAAATTTTCCTGGAAGGACTGCCCAAAGCCATGAAAATCTTAATCCGTATAGTCTGTTTACCGTCTGAGATTCGAACAGAACACTTCCCGAATGAAAGTCTAGAGTGTTACCAACCTATTAAGTAATGTAATATAATCTGGTAGGTATGTACTGACGTTTCGGAGGAATCTGTTGCATGTTTATTTTACCGTGATCGTATTTTATCACTTTGAATGCGGTTTTGAAATTTTCATTCGTAGATAGTACGTTAGATGGAGTTACATGGATAAGTGTACACATTATTTCATCATTCTGGTGTAATATGGACCTGTCTACGGGTGTATTTGTCTTTCTAAGCTATATCAATTACTTGCTGTTACCATAGTAACGCTAGGCTGCTTGTAGATATATACTCATACGTGTAACGCTAGAAGGATTTATGAGGTACTTAGCTTCGGGTTATGTCAGAGGGTTGAGGGAATTCCTACGTGTGTCTGTTGTAAAATGAGGTTTCGACCCATCCCCCCTCCCCGTCCTTTACAAATAGAAGAGATAATTATAATAGTGGGAGTAGAAAACTAATTAATTTAGGTGAACTGCATCTCTTCAGATCACGCACAGTAATCACGTTAATGAGGAAGTACATCCGTTTGTGGTTTATGATTACTTGTTTCGCGTTTATGTGGCTTGTTTAGAGGGATTAGGAATTAAGCGGATTTAGACACTGAATGAGAGTCTAAACTGCGCAGTATTTCATAAAGAATATTGTCACCCGTATGTTTGTCACTCTCGAGGGGAGTTTGGTTTGTTTATTGGGTTTAGTGACCACTTATACACACGACTCGGAACTACAACTAATTACAGCTCCACCGCTTATCTCCACAGTACCTTCTAAACCTCTTCCAACCTATGTCTTCACCAGCCGTTACCGGCTAACGGCTTCTAACAGTAGCTATTATTCTGTTTCCGTGCTCAAGTCCTCTCTGAACGGCCTTCCAGCTGAACTGTTCTTATAGAGAATCAGAGTTACTTTACGACTGGCGGTTTACCGCCTATCACTTCGTCTTGGCGACAAGCCCCCCTGAGGCTTACGACCAGTAGTTTTGTTTCCCCAGCTGAACATTTGCGGTAATAGTCCTTATGTAACATCCTCTATGACGAGAGAATTGGTCTGTCGTTTATAGTTGCCGCTGGTCCTCGCCAGCGCACTCATTCTAAATTCCGAGTCCCACTGGACTCATGATCGCATTTTACCGTCTCGTATTCAAGACTGCCCCAACCTGGAGGGCCAGGTCCCCTTTTTTATATCCACCAAGAACAGGATGACCCAATTATACTCCGAGGCACTGGGTTCGCTTTTTGTCGTCACCTACGATTCGCAGGGCTACGTTGAAGGCATTTGACCCCGCCTCCACACGGGATTGAACTCTTCTTGCTTCAGTTGTCCCCTCTTTGCACGGACCATGTAGAAAACATCGTTTCGAACGTACCTCTGTCGTTGCATGCGTATCCGTAGCCGCGGGAACATGTTTACCAAGCCGTTGCCTAGATACAGCTCTGCACGCTGTAATATAATTTTGTGAATTTGCTGATGGTTAGCCACATGACTATGGCGCATAATTAGAAGCATTTGAGAAGAATCGCTCCAGTGTTGGACCTTGGCTGATCATGTCTTGCGGTTTCGGTAGTCGTCAGATGCTATTCTTGGCCGTGATACCATGTAGTTTCTAAGTTGATAGCGACGTTTCGGACAAGTAAGTATGCTGCCTTCGTGTTCCTGATAGAAGTCTTGAAGCTGAAGTAGCTTGTTTGTGCTCACATACAAGACTGCACGGTGTCAGAATCTGAAAAGTCACCACCGTGAACACCGCGGAATACCACTCATTATGATTTACGGGTCTTCTGTGTGAAGCGGAGGAGGTTGAACTCCATATATGATCTTTAGGGCGTCCATCGTGGAACCTCGCTCCGAGGGAAACTTTGATAGACTGTTTAAATGAAGCTGGACTAGAATTGAAGTTATTCCTGCACCTAATTAAGCGCTATGGCATGAAGACGCATAGGGGAGTGTGGAGGTATAGTTCCACCATTTTTAACCCCGGCTGTAGGTGAAGATGGTGGCCTACTTACGCCCATGCCGCTCTACTTCCGCTGGAAAGGTCCCCGATACCCATTTTGTATGAGTCCGGATGGGTCCCAGAGCCGGTCTGGATGCTAACAACAATATCTTGCTTGTGCCGGGAACAGAACCCCGATTTCTCGATCTTCCAGCGCTTAGCCTATTCGCGTTACCGACTGAACCATCCAGACTGCCACCAGATATCAAAATTTTCAGTATGAGAATTGTTTGCAGTAATAAATGTTTCCCCAGGGTTATAAGGCGCCATGAAAGAATTACTGTGAAAATTCCGGATTTATACACCGTTCGCCATAAGACATTTTAACTCGTATTTCAAAATGGGATG
>NW_019721111.1:13158-26543 GCF_002891405.2 Cryptotermes secundus | reverse complement strand
CCCCCCCCAATTTCCAATGAAACGGTGGCTTTTGGGAGGGGGGTTGTCCATGCGCGGGCGTGAAAGTGACGTAGGGAATGCAGCCCAGAGAGAGATGAACGCACGTTTCTAGATAGATCTGGACTTATCCGACATACCGGGCGTGTTTATAACCACGCTGCATTCTCTTGTCTTCCTCGACCGAACGCCCCGTGCTCCAGTCCAGTTCGGGCGTTTTTACTCTGACTAGCGTGATAGCAATGTGCCCTGTGCGTACAGCTTTGTAAACCCCTTGAACAGTTAGTCTTACTGAAGAAAACCTTACAGATGCTGATGTACTGTTAGACGTACTGACGCTTCTTCGGTGCAACTCGAAATACGGCGCATTGTCTTCCGTTTTGTAACTAACTCTAAGGAGCGGAGTGCTTGAGAAGCCGCCAGTCTCAGCTACTGAAAAATTTCCCAACAGTTTATGGAACTCGAATGTTCATTACCATGTTCACAAGAGCCCTCCACTGGTCCCTATCCTTAGCCAGATGAATCCGTTCCACACCGCCCCATCATGTTTCTCTAAAATCCATCTTATTATGGTCACATATTAGGCGATTGTGTGACTTATAAAACGGGGTTTAGATGTAATGATCGAATTTATTGGGCCTTTATACAACCTGCTGCAACATTTCACATATCTTCGACTGGATACTCTCGACTTCTGACCACACTATACCAATCCACTCCTTCTGGAGCCAGAGTCACGCAGTTATATAGCCTTAGGTCTGACGTCACGAAAAACACGTCTATTGCCTACCAATGGACGTCTACTATTGTTGCGTATTTTTGTAGGCATTATGTAGCAACAAGCTGATTAGCAAGAATTTGTCGCCGCGGGAATGTGTTTATCGAGCCGTTGCCTAGCAGTGGATCTCTGCTTCACAATATTATCGTCCCACCTACGTCTGTGTATTTCTAGTGGTCTCTTTCCTTCTGGTTTTCCCGCCAAAACCCTATATGCATTCCGCTTCTCCCCCGTGCGTGCTACATTCCCTTTCAATTTCTCCATTCGCTATATTTCCTCTGTGTCTCGAACAAGTTGTTTTGCTAACTAGGGAAATCAGGAGCGTAAATTCTTGCAGGCCTTAATGCGGTTTGTGGAAATGAAGCCCTTAAAAATTCCACTGTGCACGATTTGCGCAACCAATTTTCTATTTACTAAAAGCTATGCCTAATTTTCGGAAACTCTCGTATTTTTCCGTGTAGATTTATTAACGACAGATCCCGTCTTATGCAGTAACCAGTGTGACGCCAAGGGGACTGTAAATAATACCCAACTTCTTAGTGTCCTCCGTGATTACACCCAGATCACTTCTTTAAATACTTCTCATTCGTACATACATACATACATACATACAGAACACACCCCGTCGTAACAGACTGGAATATAACGAATTTCGGATATATCTATGTACAATTGTGAATTTTTCGAGATGTTGAGGCACTAAGGTTTGCAGTTAGACAACTATTTGAAATGAAAAGAACCTCAATATAAAAACCATTATGTAATCTCTTTGTGTGTTTCTATCTTTATTACATATAGTGGCTATATATCCCGTGGTTTACTTCCATTTCATTATAGTGGACATCTGCGATAACGGACGCCCTGCCTGTATGTGTGCACGTATCGTATATTTGTAATGTTTCTTCACCTCCCTGTTAAAATTCCCTTTTTATCCTACTTTCCCTATTTTAGAAAACTAAAAGGAGGCTTATGAGATCACCTTGCTGTTTATACAGCATGTCTGTGACCGTATCTTTTCTAGTCAGTGGCTCAGTTGTCCCCACGACAACGAATGCACACGTTGTTGGGCGAGGTGTTTTCTGTGCTGTCCTTGTCGTACCAGGCACTCGGTGTGTAGTGAAAGGAAAGTAGTCGGTTAGTTCTTCGCAGGGCATCTTGTTTTTTCTTGTCGTTGATGACATAAATGCAAAACAGTGGAGCAGTTTGGTAATCGCGTTGCCAGAACTTCATTCCAAGAGAATAGCTGTGTTTGTATTGCGAAGACGTGTCTAGAATAATATCCGGTGTTGGCAAGTGGAGCTGTAGGATCTCATCTCTGCTTCTGCGGCCAGAGAGAGCTCCTGGAAAATGGAACTCCCGCTGGCAGCGGAATTGGTATGGCGGTAGCAGCGAGTGTACTGCTGCGGCTACAGTGCTGTAGCCGAGGGTGGTCCGACTACTGAAGGCGGGACGGATTTTGCTAATGGAGACGACAGAATTCTGAAATTAGCTCAGCAGAGCCGAAGAAGCTCTGTTAGCATGCGTCATGATGGTAAATTCCTTCATGTTTTCTTTGAAGTAAATTACGTATACAGTCCTTCATTCTCTTGTTCAGTGTCTAGCTCATATTTATTTAATAATAATTGGAATCTAGAAGAGAAAAGCTGTGTTGTAGTTACCCCAGCTTAATTCTTGGCAGGTTCCCGGTTCGAATCTCCACCCGGAAATCCTCCAGTCAGCTTCGACTATGAAGCCTCGAATAATACGATGTTTAATGGATTGAGTAATGAATCAGAGAGGGTATAGAAGGAAGTGGTCGTGGCATATTTTGAGGTAATATCCCGAGGTTTTGTGTTGAAGGAATGAGGAAAACCACAAAATCCTGTCAGAATAGCTGTATTTAGGTCAAGATTTGAACCCAGGACCTATCGATATACGAAGAAAGCGTGTTCACCCGACCATACCATGTGGTAAGTGACCTTGCGAAGGTGCTGATCGTTTATGTAGTCGAGTTTCACCTCCCCCCATCTGTTATGGAACGAAAATGTTCATTATCATGTTCAGAAGTTCCCGCCTCTGGCCTCTATTGACAGATAATCCAGTCCACTAGACTAGAGACAATGAGCCGTACGCGTTTCCGAGGGTTGAGCTCAGGTGAACTCCAGGGAGCATGGAATTCACATATGTTTCGACACCATAATTCAGTTAGGATCAGCTTTGTGGCACGATAGAGCACAGGGAATGCAAAGCTAAATATATGAGCGCCTAGACAAAAATCAGTAAATAATATACTGTGTGTAATGTATTAATAATAATGGTATTTTATTAATACGGTGGTGACGTCAGTCCGAATCCACCACTGGGGGCGACTGAAGCGGATTGGGGCAGGTCGAAGCATGGTGAAAGTAAAGTTGTCCCAGTGCTCAATTAAGCACCGCGCCACGATACTGGATGGGGAATGAAGGTATACTATTATTGACCATGGCACTGGATAGAGATGAGTGGTCAGCTTCACGTCCCGGCTGCTTTTCTCCGGGGAAAGAGGTGCCGGTATCCATTAAATAGGAGGCTGGGTGGACCCCAGAGCCAGTCTGGACGCTGCGAAGTACAGAAAAATGTCTTGCCCCTGCCGTGAATCGAACCCCTGCTGCCCAGCTCTTTGCTATACCAACTGAACTATTCTGGCTCCTCGAGACAGACGGATAAGGGTGTTAAAGCTGGTGATGGCCATTTGTTTTGCTATTTTGTGCAGCTTCCTTTGAATTTGAATAAGGGGCAGGACGCAGTCCTGATCTCTCTCTCTCACATGTGAGACGACCCTCTATATCACAGGGTCCCATTGGGTTGCCTTGTCTATCAACGCCCTTTGCAGTTTTATTTCGGCCAGAGCTTTCAGACCTACAAGCCACAGGTTACTATTTTCCTTTTCCTTCTGTTTTATCAAGCACTTCTGACGCCATATTGGGAATTTTTAGCCTACTTCCCTTATTTAAAAAAATGGAAATAGGCTTATGCGATCTGCATGCTGCCTGTGTACCCCCCCCCCCTATTAACTTTTGAACGCGTGAAGCAATATTTATGAAACTTGGTACGTATATCATGACACCTCAGGTCATATCAGCGACGTACTTCATAAATCCTCCAATCAATCCGTGTGTCTATATGTGTATATGTATCCGATATCGTTGCTAGGCAACGGTTTGGTGAAATCCCCCTATTGTCGGTAGGCAGCGGCTCGGTGAAAACGTTACCGCGGCAAAGAGCAGACATGCAACAACAGAAAAAATGTTGGACGAGTCGTTTTCTACTCGGTCCATGTCTTATCAAAGGAAAGTAGGTGCTTAGTGCTCAGAATTTATAGTTTTTTCATGGTTTGTGGCGGCCATTGTTGTCCTAACCCGTAGTTGCAACAATATTCATGATTGCCTTTTCATTTTTCTTCACTGGCCTTATTGTAGATCATCCATTCCAAAATATCGGCCAGCTACAAATTGATTTTCAGTTGAAGACAGTCGAACGCAGTTTCACGTTTTGGGGTCGAAACATTTGTATGCACTTGCTTCAGCTTAGACATGATTAGAGGCAAGTAAACCAGGGATCCGGGATAGCTCAGTCGGCATAGTGACTAAGCTACGGTCTGGACGACCGAGGGGTCGGGGTTCGATTTCCCTGGAAGGATCCCACGGTACCCATTGTATAGGAGGCTGAATGGGCCCGAGATCCGGTCTTGGAGCTGAGGAGAAGAGAACAGTCTGTTGCACCTATCGGAAATCGAACGCTGGTCTTCCAGCCAATAGCCCGTCGCTGTACTGACTTTCCCAGCTTCCCGCCATTTGGGTTAAGAAAGACAAGTAGCGTTTCGGATGGCAGAAAGGAGGAAGGGCCATTACGTATTACAGCTACCCTTGTAGTGTGAGACGTGATTTTCTTAGCAGCATTACAGCTGTCGTTGTTACTGCTGTCACGTAAAGGCGTAAGGCTATATCATTAGCAACTCGATCCCCGGGGTTTCAGTAGTGCTTGTGTCTGCTGTGTCATTACGTCAGCTGTAATCCAATCTCTGCGCCAACCGTAATAAGCAGGACTGTAGTCAGACATGTTAACAGGAAAGAGTGTTATGTCCTGGGATGTGACTCCCTGTACTGTGGTAGTCATTTGACGACACTTCAGAGCAACGTACGGTCTCCATCTTCAGCGTTCAACGTGAGTCAAGCGAGAAATCAAGATTGAGGAACAAAGTTAATAATAATTCTTGTCTTAGGTCTCGTTGTCCATGTTTTAGTGTAGGACTCCGGTTTCCTGGAATAATTTGAGGCGATTATGGAAGGCTTGTTTCCCCCAACTTTTCGGAAAACAATGCAGTCGCTGTCTTTCAGGGCCGGTGTTTTTGGGGGAGGGGGCGCTTGGAAGTCCTTATATAGTTGTGGCGTAAAATGGGTTAAAGTCGTCCATGTGCTTAACTTATTAAACAGTACGCCATGAAGGCGTATGGGGGAGTGGATGTTTAGATCCTTATTTTTCTTAACCTCGGCATTAGCTGGAGGTGAGTGGTCAGATCCACGCCCCGTCCGCTTTATCTCAGGGGTAATCGCCCCGGTACCCACTGGATAGGAGGTGACGTGAACCGCAGAGCCGGTCTGGACGACGTGGAGAAAATAAAATTCTTGAGGTCATTGGATTTTTTTTTTTCCAGTTGACCTAATCCTTCCAGCCGTACTAGGCCCTGGGATTTACTCAGCCTCTAACAGAAATGAGTGCCAGGAATTAATTAAATATTTTTCCTGGTGAGTAAAGCGCGGTCGGCGCGTAAGGCTGACAACCTTACCGCCATCTTTGAGTCGATTGTCTAGATAATGTGGGACCCTCAACGTCTCACAACCCTATTGGCCTTCACGGCCTGGTACAGGGATAGCTTTACTTTTTACTTACCTGGACTTGAACTCTGACCTCTCGATGTTGCAGCCCGTAGCCAGTTGCTACACCGACTACGCTATTCCGGCTGCCTTAGGTCTGGCGTAGGAAATTCTAAACACGAGGTCGCTGAGATATTGTTCATTGCCTCTTTGCAGAACCTCCGGGTCTCCAGTAAAGAAGAAGCACAATTCCTTTTCCTCAGCTACTTGGACGCCCCGTATTGGATAGCACATTGATACTCTGTTTCGTCCAAGTACGTCTTGACCTGCCACCCACCGCACGGTGGGCTTCAGCCCTCTCCCCGAAGATATTAACCCAGAAGATGGCAGATGGAGTGTTTGCCGAAACGTTAATAAACATTGTGCATATTCCCGAAAGGCCATATCATGCTTGTTAATAGTATTTCTCACACTGTATAATATCAGACGTAGTTCTTACTGTGAATAATTGGTGTTGCTGTAAGTCTGCTTGAGCCGATATTATGGTGTATAGCTGTGAGTAATGTTCTGCCCGAGTTAATCGCTCATCCGCCAATAGCAGGGACAGGGCTTCTGATCCCCGTTGGTTTACATCCCTTTAATACGGCAGATGAGCTGAAGAGGTCGACTTCAAAGTGCTATTTCATTGGTATGGGGGGAGGGGGGCTTTGAGGAAGTTGCAGAGTATTGCTTAATGAGGAACTTGATTCTATTTACTTCTCGCCAATTTTTGTTCCCTCTATGGCTCTATAGCCCTTCGGATCTTAATCCTATACACAGGCGGTACGACATTTTGGACTGGGGATAAGCCCTACACACAGAACAAGACAGACATCCATGCCTCGAGTGGAATTCGAACCCACGATCGAATGTTTGTTCGGACGAAGACGGTTCGTGGCTTAGACCGCGCGGCCACTGTGTTCAGCTTCGCCAGATGCAGTTAGGCTTATAAAGTCAAGGAGGATATGATGGGCGGTGCATGCAGCACACAAACGAGAAGATAAATGCCCGCAGTATCTTGAACGGGATACCAAGAAGTGAAGCCACTTCCGAGGACCTAGGAATAGGTGGGAGGGTAATTTTGAAACAAATCTTAAAAGAAATATAATTGATGGGTGTGGACTGGATTTGTTTGGCTGAGGGACCAGTGGCTAATTGATGGGTGTGGACTGGATTTGTTTGGCTGAGGGACCAGTGGCTGGCCCTTGTGAATACGGTACTTAACTTTGGGTTGGCCGCGCCATAGCTCAAGCGGTTACTCGCTAGTTTCCCACCGCGGCTGCCCGGGTTCGATCCAGGGTCTGGTCAAGTGGGATTTGTGGTGGACAAAGTGGCGCTGGGGAAGGTTTACTCCGAGTACTACGGTTTCCCTTGCCAATCTTTATTCCACCAGTTGCTCCACAATCACCCTCACCTATCATCTGGGGCTGGTACAATGGCCAGAAGTGGCCGCAGTACAAGGGACTTATTCCCACCCCACTAGCAGTAAAAAAAAATAACCTTGGGTTGCACGAAATGCGACAAGTTTTTTGTCTAGCCGAGCGCCTCTTCGCTTCGTAAGAGTGACTCTGCCTCTTGCTGTTAGTTCATTTGGTGGCTAATCAATTTGTGAGTCCCCCATAATCACCATCATTTTAAGGAAGAGGAAATGGTCCTCTTCCGATTGTAGCTTTCGATCCCTTTCAGGAACGGCCGGTGTTCTCCTTCTCCCCCTCGTTCTCCTCTTCCTTCTTCTTCTTCTGCTGCTGCTTCTTCTTCTTCATCTTCTTCTTGTTCTTGGCCTATAATGGAGCTCTTCTTTGTGGAGATGTTCGAACCCACATGCTCTCTATTCCTTCTTTCTATCTTCTGGTGGGCTTATTTGTAACTCTCTTTACATTACTTACTCACTCATGGAGCTGAGCCCTTCTGGAGGAGCCGCCAACTCTGCAGCTACTCAAGAATTTCCCAGCATTTTATGGAACCCGAACGTTCATTACCGTGTTCACAAGAACCCTCCACTGGTCCCTATCCTAAGCCAGATCAATCCAATCGATACCATCTCATCTTATCTCTCTAAGATCAATTCTAATATTGTCCACCCACCTACGCCTTGGTCTTCCCTGTGGTCTCTTTCCTTCTGTCTTTCCCACCAATGTCCTATACACATTCCTCGTCTCCCCCATTCGTGCTACATGCCCTGCCCACCTCATCCTCCTTGACTTGAGTATTCTAATTATGCTTGGAGAAGAGTATAAGTTATGAAGCTCCTCATTATGCAGTTTTCTCCAACTTCCTGTCACTTCATCTCTCTTCGGTACAAATATTCTCCTCAACACCCTGTTCTCAAACACCCTCAGTCTATGTTTCTCTCTTAATGTCAGAGGCCAAGTATCACACCCATACAGAACCATAGGCAAAATTATAGTTTTATGTATTCTATTATTTAAAATGTTGCTTATTTTTATGCTTACCCTGATTAATCTCAAAGACGTCGTCTCTCCGGCTAGAGTTTATATTTTGTGTTTTTCTTTGGTACCAACACATCACTGCGATATTATAATACTGAAACTTTCTTTCGCGTGTAGAATTTAAGTTGCGTTTAATTTCTAGTTCTCCATTTTACTCTTTAAATAGTAGTGGCTACTATACATACCACCTGCTTTATCACAGACATCTCCGAATTTTGCTCAATGAATTTATTTATGTACTTCATATGATTCTCATAATAATCAGCGATTATGTCCGTAAACAGTGTTAAGGTTCGCCCATCAGAATGGCCGCGCAGTCTAAGGCATGAACTGCCTTCCCTCGGTCGAATGCTGGGATCGTGGGTTCGAGCCCCACTAGAGGCATGGATATCTGTTTGCGTTTATTCTGTTTGTGTTGTTCTGTGCGTAGGTAGCGGCCTTGCGACGGGCTGATCCACCATCCAAGGAGTCGTACCGTCTGTGTATAGATTAAGAAACTGAGAAAGCCGCCAAGGTCCGCAAGGGCTGTAAAGCCACAAATTCACAGATAGATCGATACATGAACAGGCTTTAAAGGGCTAATTTCGTTTTCTGATGTTGCTTTGCGTAAGAGTGTTCTGGAATTACGAATTTTCTTATCGTACGTCCTCATGATTGTAAGTCTCACGTTTTATTACATGCCTGATAGTTTCTTAGTTTCATAAAGTTTCAAACCATAAACCCCGGTAAATTACCTGTTTTTGCGTTAGAATTAATTATTGTAATGTTGATGTTGGCCGGTCACGGTAGCCGAGCGGTCTAAGGCGTGCACTGTCTTCGTTCGCTCGGAAACCGGGATCGTGAGTTCGAATCCCACTCAGGGCATGGATGTTTGTGTGCGTCTTTCTGTGTTTGTCTACAGGAATAGGCCTTGCGACGAGCTGATCACCCGCCCAAGGAGTCCTACCGAATGTCTAAGATCTAGAAAAAACCGAAGTGAACGGAGAAGTTCATGGAGGTAGGCCTAGGCCCAATGGGGCTGTAGTGCCAAGGAAAAAAATGTTGATGTTGATAGGGATAAATAAAAAGCAAGAGAAAAGCGAAGACATCCTGATATTATTGATCTGACGTAATTTTTCATTTACTGACAAAATTAATTTATAATCCGCGTCACGTAATTTGCAAATTGCTTGTCTCTCTCACTTCTCCCTTTATTTCCGCCGACCTGTAGTGGAGATTAATTCGTGACAGGTAAATTACATAATGATTTATTTGCTGATATTTTTCTCACGAATTTTACCGGCCTGCGAGCTTAAGATAAGTTCAGATATGTGTGTAGGCAGGAAAACCAGTCGACTCCGCTCCAATGCACATAACCTATTTCTCTAACACCAATTTTACTTATCTTGTTGATCTACCGAATGGACACTTTCCGTGAAGTTTGGGCACCAAAATTATTTTTCCCATGTTCAAGCTCCCGTAACAGTGTAAGATGATCTGTGAAATATAAATCACAGATTTCCAGATTTTGCGCTGTCTGAGATGGGCGCTTCATCTCTTTCAGTGTACGTACGTATTTGTGGTTCATTTCACGACGCTCTCAGCACTGTATAGTGCCGAATGGTAGGATAATTGGTGATCGGTGAATTCAAAAGAATTTAGAAGTTTTTGGCCTAATCGAAATGATACCCTGTTATATTCCTGGAAGTGCTGCAGAAATCCACGGAAAACCTCAGTTAGGCCATCGTTCCGACCGGTATTCAAACCGAGTACCTCTCCAATAGAAGCTCAGTGCGTTGCCACTGTACCAGCATGCTCGATTATGTCCTTTAAACCGGTGTGTTTTCTTTGAATACTTTGTCATATGTAGGGAGTGTTTGCAGAAGATTAAACCTGTCCATTGCTTATGCCGCCCGTCGTCATGAAGTATACAGCGGTAGACATGGCGGTAGAACTCCGTGCTTATTGGCCCTCGGCAGCAGTTCGTGTAAGCGGTTGAAGTGGCTTCTGAACCACGCAACAGTAAATCGGAGGAGTTATCATTAATGAACAAACGTTTTTATCATTAAACTCACGACAAGTTTCGCCCCAGATAGGCCATCATCAGGTGATTCGTGAGGAATATACAAATGATCACGGAATACGTATAAGAATTGTATCAGTATTGTCTGGATTGGTGGGAGCCAAATGGAAGGAGACCACTTGGAAGACCAAGACATAGGTGGATGGGCAATATTAAAATGGATGTTAGAGAGGTAAGATGGTATGGTATGGATTGGAGTGATCTGGCTAAGGATAGGGACCACTGGAGAGCTCTTATGAACACTGTAATGAACCTTCGGGTCCCATAAAATGTTTCGAAGCTCTTGAGTAGCTGCATAATTGGCGACGTATCAAGAAGGGCTCAGCTGCGTGAGTGAGCGAGTGAGTATTGTCTTGGGCTCACCCAGCATCCTATCCAATGGGCACCAGCGGCATTTTCCCCTGGGGGTAAAGCGGTAGGGTCTTGACTCTGAGCACTGTCCTCCATCTACTGCCCAGATCAAGAAAGGTGGAGCTATACCTCCATTATCCCATATATCTTAATGGCATAACGCTTGAGTAATTAAACTCAGTCATGGCTTTGCCTTACCTGCATTGTAATTTTTATATATGTTACGTCATTATTTGTATATTCCTCACAAATCACCTGATGATGGCCTATCTGGGCCGAAAATGCGAGTTTAAGTATAAAATAATTTGCTTGTATGACGGCAGCCCCTCAATTTTTATTTGTAAGCACGACAACCGAAATGCAACATTGGAGGCCCGTGTAACAGTTTTGGTCACAGTCTGAAGAAAGAAGAGACGCTGACGTAGTCAAGAAATTTCCTGCCATTATCTGAATGGTTTCATTACTTAATAACGTCAAAACTCATTTCCTTCTGTAATGGAACGTGACAGTTCATCACAGATTCATTAGCACAGCAGCGGGCTCTGTTTCCTTGCGTTCAGTTTTGACGTTCTCCTAGACTCGGAGTCCACTGTACATTGCTGTCGCTTTTCATAGAGTTCTCCGATAGTCGGGCGTGCTGCATACATTGTCCGTTGTAACCTTCTTGATTTGTCATCAGAAAAAATCTGAATAGAAGGGTACAAATTATGCATCTATTACGTAATATTCGTATATACTTATATATTTGTGATTTTTAAGTAGGAAATTAGCCGATCACAGTGGCCGAGCGGTCTGAGGCATGAACTGTATTCCCTCACTCGAATGCTGGGATCGTGGGTTCGAATCCAACTCGAGGCAAGGATATCTGTGTTCGTGTTGTCCTGTGTGTAAGAAGCGGCATTGAGACTGGCTGATCCCCCGTCAGAGGAGTCCTACCGACTGTATATAGGGTCAAGAAACTGAAGATGCGGCCAACGCCCAACAAAGGGCTGTACAGGTATAATAATAATAATAAAGTTGGAAACTATTAGGAAGAAAACGGCCATGACCTTATTTAAAGTCCTCTTCTTTTGCTTCTACTTTTCCTGTTGTTCGCACTTGGAGCATACAGCATCCGTGAAACGCTTATTTCACTTCAGTTTCTTAATCTAAGACAGTCGGTAGGACTCCTTAGACGGGGGATCAGCCCCGTCGGAAGGCCGCTACCTAACAAACACAATAAACACAAACAGACACCCTTGTCTCAAATGGGATTCGAACCCACGATCCCAGTGTTCGAGCGGTGGAAGACTTTTCGTTAATTAGACAGCGCGGCCACTGTGATTGACTAATTTAAGGTACTGTCCCGTAATTGAGGGAAACCTCGAAACACGGTGATCTTCGAACCGGGTACTTCCCGAATATAAGCCAGAGATTTAAGCGCGTGAAACTGTTTGCTCTGTTTATAAGCTTGCATCACAGTATAGGAATTTGTACAAGTCTTTTTTTTTTAGAAAGGCACCAATAGCTAAGGCTGATAACCCACTGACGCGACTAGTCGCGAGCGGCTAGCCGCTCTTTGTTGCGCGCGTCCGTTAGTTGTATTAGTGTATATGGTGCATAAGCCACTAACTCGGCGCGGCTACAGAGTCGCTCGCGGCCAATTATTCAACTGCGGTTCGAGCTGGTAACCCACTGACGCGAGCAGTCGCGACCGGCTATCCTGGACAGATGGTTCTCAGCCCCACTCACGCACAGTGTAGGGAGGGTAGAGTGTTATGCGTGAATTCAGCAAGACTTGAAGGTTTATACTAGCGCATGCAAGTCGGACTGTGGCGGCATTGTAGATGAGGTGGGGGTTAGGGGCTGCGGTATTAGGCAATTTGTTACACCCTGAGTTTGAGACGTTAGATATCAGTGGCGTGACTGCGGGTCTAGAATTTTGCTTGAAGTGTCTTCATTAGCGTTCCTGCGGGCTGTTAATTTGACAATGAACCTTCGGATTCTGTAGAAGATTAGGCGCCTGTGGGGTGATAATGTAGTTTAATTGTCGTTCTAGTAATTTCATTGTTTATAATTATTTCGTAGGTGCCGGGATAACGTAGTCGGTATAGCGACTGGCTGTGGGCTGGATGACCGAGGGGTCGGAGTTCTAGTCTCGTCAAGGTCAAGAATTTTCTCTTCTCCACGTCGTTCAGACCGGCTCTGGGACCACCCACGCTCCTATCCAAAGGTTACGGGGGCTCTTTCCCCCGGGGTTAAGCGGGCGGGGCGTGAAACTGACCACTTACCTACAGCTAGTTCTGATGTCAATAAAATGTGTATCTATACATTCACTTCTCCATACGCCTTCATGGCGTGGTGCTTAATTAGTTAAGCACAAGGGCAACTTTGCCTTTTTTCACTTTACGGTAGCTAACTATTTATCAGTCTTGTGACTGAAATTGCTGCACCTAAATTAGTGGTCCGCGACTAAGAGCCACACAACAATTCTGACACCACAGGCTCTCATAAAGAAGGAACCTTAACGACTAGCCAGCTCTCTTAATCCGTAACTCGTTAACCCGAATGAAATGGTGGGGTCTTGACCTAGTTAAAGATAATATGAGCCCTCGAGGGAAATAATCCATCCAAAACCGTTTTGAGGTTATCGGAGACGTCTTGCTCATTTTGCTGCCTGGATAATTATAAACGAAGGAATACAGGATGGTGTTACGCCACTGTAGTGGATAACATTTGCTANCACAAGGGCAACTTTGCCTTTTTTCACTTTACGGTAGCTAACTATTGATCAGTCTTGTGACTAAAATTGCTGCACCTAAATTAGTAGTCCGCGACTAAGAGCCACACGACAATTCTGACACCACAGGCTCTCATAAAGAAGGAACCTTAACGAC
>NW_019721111.1:0-13139 GCF_002891405.2 Cryptotermes secundus | reverse complement strand
ATGTTAGTATTGTTATTCAAGGAATAGCGTATAGTCTAGTTTGGGTAGAAGCAAAGTTTGTGACGTCTGCATTTGTAACGAAAGCAAACCTGTGTGGATATGTGGCTAAATCCACAGTTAACGATTAATGTGGACCTCTTAATGAAATCACGNTGAGCCCTCGAGGGAAATAATCCATCCAAAACCGTTTTGAGGTTATGGGAGACGTCTTGCTCATTTTGCTGCCTAGATAATTATAAACGAAGGAATACAGGATGGTGTTAGGCCACTGTAGCGGATAACATTTGCTTGCTGGAAGCGTCTCGACGGGCGCCGTCGTGTCGAAGCTGCCCTTCCTTGATTATCTCAATTAGAAACCGACGCAGCTGTTGGTCCAACATGCGGATTGGGGTAATTCCTTTACCTCGGGGCCTCTTTCCTACATTTCTTCCATTCATTTGTGTTCTGTTTCGTATGTTAGTATTGTTATTCAAGGAATAGCGTATAGTCTAGTTTGGGTAGAAGCAAAGTTTGTGACGTCTGCATTTGTAACGAAAGCAAACCTGTGTGGATATGTGGCTAAATCCACAGTTAATGATTAATGTGGACCTCTTAATGAAATCACGTCCTTTCCGTTTGACTGTTGCTTAATGTGTTTCGCTGTTGACCTCACGCTCCTGCACTTTCGTGCATAACGTGTCTAGATTTAAATTTATTGGAAATACCCCCACGTTCATTCCCTTACATTCGTCCCAATTCAGTGTTCATTAATCCTATCATTCTGCGCTATACAGCCTAGTGTTAAACTTAAAACATTGTCGTTACAGAGTGTTTTCTGTGAGGTAGGAGCTAATTGCCTGATATTAAAATAATATAATTTTATAGGTGTAACAGGCCATGTAGGCCCATAGAGTTGTTCGACGTCGAGGCTCCCACATTTTATAGGCAATCGGCGATGAGGCTGTCAGCCTTACGCGCCGGCTGCCCTTTACCCCCAGGAAGATTCCTGGTACTCATTTACGTCAGAGGCAAAGTCGACCCCAGGGTCATAGTGCGGCTGGAAGGATTAGGTGAAATGAAAAAAACAATGACCTCATCGGGAATCGAACCCGCGACCATCCGGATTGTAGCATAATGCCTCAACCAACTACGTTAACACGAGGTTCAGTTTAATATTTGAAATAATTATAAATTCTTTAGGGCACATGAAAATTATATTTTATTACTGAGAAGTGTGTCGATGTGTAATGGCTACTATGAAATTTATTTCCATGTAGATGGATTTTAAGCTTCGAATTATTGACATAACTAGAGGCTAGCAACTACAGTAACTACAAAACCAGTTCTAGATTCCCGGAGAAATTTAGTTGAGAGAATTTCAGAACACTTCTGTCGAACTACACGTATGAAGTTATGTTAAGCACTTAGCAACATGCTGTGTAGAGACTTGCCGTTATGTAGCAGACCGTGGTATGAGCTGAATTCGTTTTATTATAATGTTATTCGTCATTGACACTATTCCATTAAAGCCGGGATAGCGTAGTCGGTATAGAGACTGGCTGCAGCCTAAATGACCAAGGGTTCGGAGTTCGACCCCCAGTAGGGGCAAAAGTTGTCTCAATATCATACAGACCGTCCCAGTGGCCTACCCATCTTCCTATCCAATGGATACCTGGGGCTCTTTTCCCTGCGATAATGCGGCCGGGGCGTGGAGCTACCACTCACCTGCAACTAGTGCCGAGGTCAAGAAAAACTGGGTCTATACATCCACTCCCCCGTACGTCTTCATGGCGTAGTGCTTTACCTTTTTTATTCTTCAATTAATAATTTTGAAGTGTCACGTTATTGGAGTTTTATAATTGCATTCAGTCTGTATATTCTCGTAACTGGGATAGCTGTGTTGGTACAGTAACGTGCTAGACGGCCGGTTTTCGATTTCCGGCAGGGGTAAAAAATATTTTTTCTGCATAACGTTCATGTCGCTTTTAGGGTCCAGCCACTCTGCTGTACAGTGGCAAGTAGGTGCTCTTTCCCACGGGATGAAGCGGTCAGGACTGACCTAAATCTAGTGCAGAGGTAAAGAATGGTGAAACTTATACGTCCCCTGTCCCAAATGTCTTAATTGCCTGGTGATTAATTAATGAAGCATAGGGACAATTTCATACCTTTTAACTCTCTTTGTAACTGCCGTCTGTATAACTGTCATACGCTGTTGCGGGTTGGTGAGGTAGGGCGGGGGAAATTTTGCTCAGACACACTCTTTCCTGTATCTGCGCTTTGTTCTCAGACCACGGTTGGGAAATCCGTTACCCCTTGCTCTACAGTTGATGTCACGTACGGCCTGGTCTGTACGACTGCAGCACCTGTGTCGTTATGACTAGCTTGATGTCTCTCCAGTATGGCTTTATGCTTGGGGCGGCAATTATATTACTTAACGATCTATTTTATTTACAATATTAAAAACTGACTCCAGTCTTAATATTAGGGCAGGTGTCCGTTTTTCATATTGTAAATACCTGAATATTGATCCTGCAAAGTGAACCCTCTGTCAATGATCCATCGTAGCTGATGAGTTAGACTGTCGTAGGTCTTCTGTCCTCAAAGGAAGAGAATGCAAGGCAATTAAATAGGCCCATTCGCGTCTACTGTGCAAACGTTTGACATTTTCGGAAGGTTCTTACCATTGACTTAGGCACATTGAAGCTCTGTGTGTCCGTAAATGAACAATGTGATGGTCAAGGTTCACGTGACATACTCATCGTTTGTCTCGCGTTCTCATCGTTGGATGACAGTACCATTGTCTGATCTGCCTCGTTCGTTTAAGGTGGTTCATGTTTTATGTAATTCATATGCATGCCGAGAGATGGAACTGTGGTGGGAAAGTATTGGGATTCAGTGTCTGCTGCTTTGCTTCCTGGAAACATAGAGCAACTTTCTGTAAATTCAATTCAGAGGACAGCCAGTTATTTTTGCGCAGTTTCTAGACCTAGTCTTAACAATATAGAGCTGAAATAACTATTTGTTTGTGATGCATGTGCTTTTATGAGCAGTCGAATGGAATATTCAATTTATTTACAATTGCAAGAACTGCCCAGACAAGAGTTCATTTTCATGTACAGATAATACACCAGTTCATGAGCCCTCAGTTTGCAGAGCAGAGCAGTAATTTGATGCTGGTTTCGCCAGCACAGGTATTCTTAGTCCTGTGTCCTGCGGGACCCAGGACCCTATTTGACTGTCTCACGACTCGGTTTGTCTGCCTGCCTTCATAGTATAGACATATACACCGGACCCGGAAGAGAAATTCGTGGACCCTCAATGGACAGCTCCTCCTACTTTGACTAAAAATGTAAAGTTATCCCTGTAACAGGCCGTGGAGGCCCATGTGGTTGTGAGACGTCGGGGCTCCCACATTTTCTAGACAATCGGCTCACAGATAGCGGTGAGGTTGTCAGCCTTACGTTTCGGCCGCCCTTTATGCCCCTCAGAAATATTCCTGGTACTCGTTTCTGTTAGCGGCTGAGTCGGCCCCAGAGCCATAGTGCGCCTGGAAGGATTAAGTCAATTGGAAAATCGAATGACCTAATCGGAAATCGAACACGCGACCTTCCGGCTTGTAGCATAGTTCTTCAACCAGCTACGATACCGCGCGTTCCTCTTCCACCTTGACGAACATTGGTTTATTAAGAATAAATAGAATAAGGGGAAAAGAAAGCGGATTGTAACGGCCGCTCTGTCTGTGGCGCGTACTGGCTTCGTCCGCTCGAAATTGGGACCGTGTTTTCGAACCGCACTCGAGACGTGGAAGTGTGTCCAGATTTAATCTGTGTTTGTTTAGACAAAAGCTTTGCGGTGGGCCGAGCTTGTATCTAAAAAAGTGCTACCGACAGTCTACAAGATTTCATAGGTTAATTCTGAATTGGAACAGGCCAGTGAAAAGGGGGGGGGGTTAATCCGTAGAAGCTGAAGAGAAAACGGGCGGCAATGAACTCCCGGTACGTTTTACACGTCATAGTGTCTCCCAGGTATTAGATTGTACGGAAAGTAGGAAGATGCAATGTTTTCCAAATAGAAGAGGAACATATTTCCGGAAAAAATGGAAAAAAGGCTCCAGATTTCTCTAGGGAGATGCATCCTGTCACACGCGTTGTGTTTGTGACGCCCTGCTCTCAGACTATCTTTCCAGCATACACAGAAGCATGCTGATTTAATTTAATTCAATTCAGAGCTTCAGAAACAAGCAGCAGCTTAGCCAGGTTACTGCAGTCAGTTTATAATACCATATAGTACCGATCACAGTGGCCGCGCGTTCTAAGACATGAACCCTCTTCGTTCGCTTGAGCACTGGGATCGTGAGTTCGAATCCCACTCAAGGCAGGAATGGCTGTATGTGTTTACTGTGTTTGTGCTGTCCTGCGTAGGTAGCGGCCTTGCGATGAGCTGATCCCCCAGCCAAGGAGTCCTACCGACCGTGTAACTGATGAAAAGTCCAGTACTGTAGAGCCATTGATGGATGTATAAACTTTCTTGAATGTGTATTTAAGATACATTAAGATTGCCAAACATGGCCACCCGCGCAGTGTTTGGTATTTCCAGCGCACAAACATTATTCGCATAATGAAGGTTTCTGTCTTCTGAATTGTGAAGTCGTGTAGCCTGGTATACGTTGATTAACGTTTCGGAGGAAAGTCTTGTCTCAGTAATCGAAGCAGCAAGCAGTTCCTCCAGTCTACACGGCGGCACATCCGAGAAGATATAATGTTTCATAGTAGCCGCTTTGAGATCCTCAAATCTCACATATTCACGTAACATTTTTAACTATGTACGTTTTATACGATATTTCTTAAATGTCGTTACGAAGATGTCTTCAGAGTGCCTTTGCATTTCACGTAGATATCCCGGCCCCCGCGCAGTGGACACTTAAGACCGTTTGCCCACGGTGTAAAGCTACTCAGAGTGTGAGGCACACCTATTCGCATAGCTAGGTTTAACCGCTATAAGGCTTCTTTAAGATCGAATTTCGGTCTTAAGCGAGAAATAAAACCAGTGGCCATAAAAACTTTTATAGGTCAGCTTTCTTGATGAAATGTTAAGCAGTTCACAAGTTCCCTATACTTCAGTAGCCACAGCTCTTCGTTGTAATGACCATCATCTCTTTTAATATTTAAGTTATTTATGTCCATTATCTTGATGAAAGTTAGCACTACACATTCTCTGACCACTGATGGATGTTGCCCGTAGTGGGGGGATTGTGAAGCGGAACTCAGGTTTCCTTAGGGATTCCTGTTTGGTATAGATCGCTTCCCCAGGAATATCCTTTCAGCCATAGGCCGGGATACCTCAGCGCTGACCTCTGACCTTGTTGTTGTAGATACAGTAACTGGTCATGGGATGAAGTCTTGTTTGGTCACGGCTATCCAGCGCACAATTAGCCTTTACCACTGCCCTTGCGGACAGTAGAGGCTAACTGGCTTTGCGGACAGAGGTCTGTGTCGTCTTGCCTGGACACAGTGTTCGCTTTGTGGTCGGTTCTAATTACACCCATTCTCCTCGTATTATGGGAGTCTGTGCACAGTGTTCTGCCTGCCTCAACCACGAATGGACTCTGTCCTGTGGCGTTGTTAGGTTGCTTAATTGGACTTTGGAAATTTGCTGATTTTTGGTACACTGAGGTATGACAGCGGTTTGCTACCCGGTTTCGAAGTACGGTCCTTTTAATTCGCTGTGCTCGGCACTGATATCTCATTGTTGTGCCTTACCACACGTCTTCTGTTGCTGTGTTATACTTGCAGCAAATACGGTGTTGCCTCGGTATAACGCGGGTGGTTGGAGACAACACATGCCTTACTAGCAAAACTAAACGTGACATGCGTTTCCTCTTAAATGCACTTAGTGACTAAAAATGTTGTTAGAGACTTCTGGAAGCGAATATTATTTTCCTTATATTTTTGTGACTGTGCTATTGATCATTCCCGTAAAGTAGATACCTCATATAACTTACTTCATAGATCTGAGCCCATCTTGAGAAACCGCCAATTGCGTAACTACCCAAGAACTTCCCAACATTTTATGGAGCCAGAAGGTTCATTACCATGTTCACAAGAGCCCTCCACTGGTCCCTGTCCTGAGCCAGATCCAAGTACTAGGCCCTTTGTGACATTTCATAACAAGCTTAGTTTATACGGTGAGGAGTTGTTAGCCGAATCCCTGATCTGGAGGACCACCTCTTGTCAGCTGTCCGCCACAGCTTCTTCAATATATTCGCCGCTACCTTTCATATCTGGAGGCCGTTTCATCCATCCACAACCTGAGGACGGACCATTCCATGTTGACAAGGGACCCAACTAACACGGAGTACAGTGACACCTTGTCTCTGGCTGATCGTCAGTTGTAACGCGACTTACACTCTGACTTTTGGAATTCACAGATTAGCAATGCAGAGACCATTACAGAACATATGCATCAGAATATTTATACTGTAGCGTGTAGACCCGTTACTGGGTAACGACCTCGAAACAAACAACGAAATTACTTCCGCTGCTGAGCAACAAATTTTTAATAAACAAGTATACGAAGCTTTTACTGAGTAACGCCTTCGTAAACAAACATGTTTTTTTTTTAATTCTAGTGGGGTGGGACTAAGTCTCTTGTACTGCGGCCACTTCTGGCCTATTGTACCAGCCCCAGTTGATAGGTGAGGGTGATTGTGGAACAGTTGGTGGAATGAAGATTGGCAGGGGAAACCGAAGTACTCGGAGGAAACCTACCCCAGCGCTACTTTGTCCACCACAAATCCCACTTGACCAGACCCGGGATCGAACCCGAGCGCCGCAGTGGGAAACCAGAGACTAACCGTTTGAGCTATGGCGCTGCCCTTGACAAACATGTTACTACGGATCGATTGGTGTACAACAATAAACGGCGTTTTCTACGCGGTCCATGCCAAGGGATTATGAATGGGACACACGGATACCATGTTCCTGGGGGGTAAAAATACGTGGTCCCGGCCATCCCGGTTGGGAGAGTCTCGAATGTGTGACAGTAAAATGTCGGGCCTCGGACCTGAGAATGAGCCCAGCAGCAACTGCAAACTTCAGCCCCATCCTCTCGTCATTGGGGATGTTGCATAAGGACTATGACCGCAAGTGTTCTGTTAAATAGAATCTCTAGTCCCGAGTCAAAAGCGGCCTGGCGCCAAGACAAACAGATTAGGCAGCCGCCATTCAGAGACGACTTGAGCACGCAAGCAGAGGAGTAGGCATTGTTGGAGCCGTTGTCAGGAAACTGCTAGTGAGGACACTGCGGGCTGGAAAACACTTAACATTTGCTGCAGTTATATGTAATTGTGGAGATTAGTGATGGCGTTATAATTAATTGTACTCACGTGTCGTGGTTAAAGCGGTCAATAAATCCAGTCTCCAATCCCAAACCCCGTTGACAGTCACTCATACATGTGATAGTGTGCGCGCACATTTGCTGCCCTGTTATGTGCAGATTGAGACAGAAGTAATGACACGCCCAATGCCAAGAGGCTGGACCGCATGCCGAATAAATTTTAAAGCAGAAAAAATAGATCGAAAATTTTAACAACCNAGACAATGGACTTAATACAGACTGACTAACACATGACAGACCCGACCTCTCGTCAGAGAGGGCGCTACACATAGACAGGACAGTAACTTTCATTCAAAAGAAATATCTGGTCATGAGCCCCAGCTGGGGCTCGACACCAAGACAGACAGACTGACCGACCGTCAGTTGTAACATGACCCTCGCCCTCGCCCTCGGATTGAACTCTTCTTGCTTCAGTTGTCCCCCCTTTGAACGGACCGTGTAGAAAACATCGTTTCCAACGTACCTCTTTCGTTGCATGCGTATCCGTAGCCGCGGGAATATGTTTACCAAGCCGTTGCCTAGATACGGCTCTGCACCCTGTAATATAATTATGTTAATTTGCTGATGGTTAGCCACATGACTATGGCACAATGGCGACTGTTCAAGAGAAAGCAGTGTGCGTACTTTGCTTTTTTTTTTCGAAACAAAATCCGTTGTCAAAACGCAACGTCGTTACAGAACCCAATATAGAAAATATAACATTATGTTTTTTAGAAGGGTTGGGGGGATTGGAAGTTTTAAAGAGTCGTGTGGACAACTTTCCTAGGTCGCTGTCTCTGTTGGTCGAGGGAAGGAACCATTCCCCCGCCTGTCGTCCTTCTTTTCCCGTTATCCTTAAAACAATGTTATACATAAACTCACCAACTTATATAATTCCACACTGAAGATAGAGGCAATGACTCCCACATCTATACGGTATAACAACCCAAGAACAGAATGAAACTTAAGTGATGATTTGCATCTTATCCTTAACTTGATCTTAATGAGATCCTTTTGATCATACGAACTTCCTTAGGCGTCTCATAATTAATCATCCTGTATTAGACGTTCATTGCAGACAACCCATTTCTAATGCAGGTATAAAGTTATTCACTTTAGAATATCTGTCTTAGCAGCAAGCGCGTGGGCCTGCCTTCAAAGTAACAGGTCTGTTTGCTGGCACTCATTTCTATAGTTTCTACTGAAGAAAACACATAGGCTTACTGTGAATAGTAAGTGTGCAGCGAAACTTGGCGCTAATCCGGTTCTCGCAAAGCCGGATATAGCTTCAGCCTCTTGTAGAAGTTCAATGGAACGGAAACGCGTTACCTCTCACCGCTGCAGATGTGTGAACGGTTTGCTGTGTGTAAGTGTGAATGACTGAGATAGTGGAACAGTTCGGCACAGCTACAGAAGACAGTATTAAGTACTGGAAAGTTATCCTGTATTTCAGCACCCTGTTGCAATTGTTCACATTACCGTCCATTTGTCTATATCCGTCTAAATTGCAGCACTTTATTTTACACTTCAATAAGTGTGTGTAAAATAAAAAGTGTTGCAATTTAGACGGATTATAGACAAATGGACGCTAAACTGAAAAGTTAGTAAGTTCTAATTAACGTAAATTGAAAAGGAAATGATAAATTATTTGATTCATCTAGGCCTCGTAACGGTTACATTAAGTAGAAATGTATTTGCCGTTAAATAAACTTATACTCAAAATTTACCAGTCTGGATTATTATTAAATCCGGTTTATCCTTTCCGAAGAGTGGCTTCACTGTAATCAATCTTGATATTTTTACCTTTCTATCTATCTGTGTCTGTCTATCTATCTATCTATCTCTCTCTCTGTCTCTCTCTGTTTCAGTCGCCTATGGCTATGAAGCCCTTTGTTAGGCCTTGGCCGCTTTTCAGTTTCTTAATCCTATACACGGTCGGTAGGATTCCTTGGAAGAGGGATCAGCCCGTCTCAAGGCTTTCACAGAATAACCACACACAGACATCCATACCTTGAANTCCTATTCACAGTCGGTAGGATTCCTTGGAAGGGGGATCAGCCCGTCTCAAGGCTTTCACAGAATAACCGCACACAGACATCCATACCTTTAGTGGGATTCGAACCCGCGACCAAAATGTTTGAGCGGGCGAAGACCATTCATGTCTTAGACCTCGCGGCCACTGTGATCGGCCCATGAGAGTTTAAGTGGGCTTAAGTGAAAAGTAATTGGACTTACAATATATACGTATAGCTTGTAATATATTGATTTAAGATTTAAACATGACGTTATGTGTTTGGTGACAGGACAGAAATGAGTACCATGAATCTCTGGGGGGGGTAATGGACAGTCGGCGCGTAAGGTAGGGAGCCTCGACGTCTCAGAACCCTATGGACCTTCACGGCCTGCTACAGAGATAGTTCTACCCTTTTTACCAACTTGCATGGTAGCACTCTACTTTTGTCACAATGTATTCCATGACCCGTTGGAGTCACATATGAGAAGGTATGAAAACTGACTGTGGAAGACACACGCAGTTTCACAGCAAATTTAGAGTGTCGTGCCGTGAATAAATTTTGCTACGAAATGTTTTAGGTTTATTCTAACTGCCTTGCAGATTCGGGATCCAGAACTGCGGATAGTCCTTCGAAAATACATGCCTTTATTGTCCGGAAAAGAAGGGGCAGGTTTCATTGTGACAACGCAGAGTTTTCTTATCGACTGCGGGAGTCGGTGTCTTGAAGCAAAGCACGTACTCCGTGGCCCAACCATTGCGAGCCCCTCCGGTAACAGGTTCACCATGTCATTACATGTAGCAACAAGTCTCTGGCAGCCCCCAGTACAGAAACAAAACCCTCGAGAAATCTTCTTTCCTTCCAAATCTTAGTCTCTGGTTTTGCTATTGTCTTTGTTTTCTTTTTACCCTGTCTTTCTGCTATGATTGTATTTTACCGTGTGAACTCTGTAGAGGGTTTAAACAACGAATTTGGAACAAACAGATCAACAGCGCGCGATACGAATTTTATGTGCTGTGTTTCAAATGTAGCGCTCTGTAAAGTAGAATGAAGAGTTCTGTCTTCTGGGATATAACGCCCTGTAATCCTGTAAAGTCAGCTGATGTTTCGGAGGAATATGTAGCTTCCATCTTCAGTATAGAAGTATAAGCGAAGCAGGAAATCAACTTAGGGCGTTATATCCCAGAAGAGAGAGAGAACTACATATTCACTGCTTAATCACGGAATAAACAAACACACACACACACATACATACCAACCACCCATGCCTTGCCTGGGATTTCAACCCACGATCCCGGGTTCCGAGCGGGCGAGGACCGTACATGCCTTATACCACTCGGCCACCTTGACCGGCCAATAATTAATTGCTTAGTCTAATATCTTACCTGATTAAAGAGGGAATGGATTAGACTGACTAATTTTTTTTTATGTAATTCACATGCGCACCTGGCAGTAGTGAGGCGTTAACAGCCGGGATAGCTCATCGGTATAGCGACGGGCTACGGGCTGGACGGCCTGGTTTCTATTACCGACAAGAGAAAGATTTTTCTGTTCTCCTTAGCGCCCAGGCCGTCTCTGGTTCCTACCCAGCCTCCTGTCCAATGGACACCGGGAGCTGTTTCCCTGGAGTTAAAGCTGGCCACCTGCGTCAAGTGTAGAGGTCAGGAAATGTGGAGTTATACGTCCTCGTGGCGTGGTGCTTAATCAATTAAGTACAGAGACAACTTTACTGAGACATTAATTGATGGGGGATTTGGATTAGTGGGCTGTGGGATCATATTGGGGTGCTATAANAAACTATACTTAAACCAATCTGGACCTACGGGATAGAGTTATGGGGATGCAGCAAACCATCAAACACGAAGATTCTCCAAACGTTCCAATCCAAAACGCTAAGACAGCTAGCTAATGCTCCCTGGTACGTATCAAACGCCACTCTCCACAATGATCTAGGCATACCATACGTAACAGAAGTCATTAGAGCATATGCGGAGAAACACAAACATCGGACCACACAAAGCAGCAACCAACTAATACGAAACCTCTTCAACCAACCGGCAATAGAAAGAAGACTAAATAGAATGTGGCCAGAGGATCTCATTAGATAAGCACCAGAGAATCATCGAAGGATGATACCTGCTTCAATACTACTACACCCATACCTTTTACTAATTACTCTTTATGTAAAATGAGTAGATTGTAAAATTATTTCAAAATTAAAAAAAAAAAATTCTCGCGACATATCTGGTTTTAGTTTACCCTCTGACCTCTTTAGACTCGCATGCTGTCCTCTCTACCTATCTATCTATCTGTCTGTCTATCTATCTATCTATCTATCTATCTATCTATCTGTCTATCTACTCGTATTCATCCACCCACCCATCCATCAATCAATCAATCAATCTCTCTCTCTATGGCTCTTCAGCCCGCTTAAACACTGGGATCATGGATTGGAATGGAGTCCGAGGCACAAATATTTATGTATATTCTGTGTTGTCCTGGGAGGCACGCGGTAGCGTAGTTGGTTGAGGGACTGTGCTACAAGCCGCAAGGTCGCGGGGTCGAATCCCGATGATGTGGATTTTTTTCAATTTACCTAATCCTCGCAGCCCCACTATGGCCCTGGGGTCGACTCAGCCTCTAACTGAAATGAGTACCAGGAATATTCTTGGGGGTAAAGGGCGGCCGGCGCGTAAGGCTGACTACCTTACCGCCATCTGTGAGCCGATTGTCTAGATAATGTGGGAGCCTCAATATCTCACAGCCCAATGGGCGTACACTACCTGTTACAGGTATACCTTTGCTTACTTCACTGTGTTGTCTTGTGTAGGTAGCGGCCTTCCGACGTGCTGTTCGACCCTCCAAGGAGCCCCACTGACTGTCTATGAGATGCATAATTTCATAATTAATTCTGAATTGGATCAGGCGAGAAATCCTAACCCATCAAGGTAGAGTAAGAAGAGTTCTCTCTTGGCGAGGTTTGCAGCTCTCAGGCATGACGAATGTATTGTCACTTTCACAGTCGATGTAATGTTACTTTTTATTGGTGAATCATGACGTATCAAGATGGAGGATTGTGGGGCCAATCCAGGCGTTTAATTTATGTTTCTTTTTCCCCTTGGCACTACAGCCCCAGTGGGCCTAGGTCTACCTCCATGAACTTTTCCGTTCACTTCGGTTTTTCTAGATCTTACACATTCGGTAGGACACCTTGGGCGGGTGATCAGCTCGTTGGAAGGCCTCTACCTGTACACAGACACAGAAGAACGCAGACACACAAACTAAACATCTATACCCTGAGTGGGATTCGAACCCACGATCCCGGCTTCCGAGCGAGCAAAGACACTGTATGGTAATTTATGTTATCCCCGTATTATGTGAAGGAGAGAAGTGTGGTGTTGTTATAATTACTCCAAGCAAAAAAGTTTATAGTTGAAATCATATACCTTGGGTTCGAGATTCCTCATTTCTCTGTTTTAGTTGTCATACGATACGGACTATACCTGTTTTCTTCTTAGCGCCCTTGAAAGTATCCGATCCGTTGGGCTTAACGTTTTGTCAGCTTATACATTCCTAAAATTGCTGTTGATATACACTTAAATATTTTGAAGCAGGCGAGAATGAACTGGGGGCTTCGGGCGAGGTAGCTTGAAAGCGATACAGGAATGTCTTGCAGGGAAGGCGAGTCCTGAAGGAGATATCCTTTCGGCGATTCAAACGATGTCCACAGATTACGGCACGAACAAGACGAAGGCGACGTTGATGATGATGATG
>NW_019721110.1:0-736 GCF_002891405.2 Cryptotermes secundus | reverse complement strand
CATATGGTATTGCATATATCCTGTCTGAAACATCTTCGAGTGTGCATCATACACTGAGAGGGCAGCCCTAACGAAAAGAAAGCCCAGGTTTGTTAACAAGACCTACTGTTTATAGAGATTTCGGTTACCGGCGTGTGACAGACATAGAATATGATCATTTTCTTCTCATGATAAACACATATAAGTCATTTTCTGATGCTGACGTAACGATATACGTAGCTATCTGGTGATTACATAATGATGTACGGTACAATCTGATGACGTAACGATATACTTCACTTTCCGATGATAACGTAACAATATACTTCACTTTCTGATGATGACGCAACGATACACTTCACTATCTGATGATTACGTAACGATATACTCCACTTTCTGATGACGTAACTATATACTTCACTATCTGATTATGACTTAAAGATCTACGTCACTAATCTGATGATGACGTAACTACTACGTAATTACTTCACTTTCTGATGATGACGTAACAATACACTTCACTTTATGATGATGACGTAATTATATACTTCACTATCTGATTATGACTTAAAGATCTACGTCACTGATGACGTAACAATATACTTCACTTTCTGATGATGAAGTAAGTATATACTTCACTTTCTGGTGATGATTATCTAATGACGAACATTCAGAGATGTTTTAGGCAGTATAATTTATTTCATTATAAATGTTTACACGAAATTGGATAGTTTTTCGCTGTTCTACACACTTTACA
>NW_019721109.1:0-444 GCF_002891405.2 Cryptotermes secundus | reverse complement strand
ACGCAAAGCTAGCAAGCAAGCAACGAAAGGCTAGCAAGCTAGAAAAGCAAACAAGCAAGCAAGCAACATAAAGCTAGAAAGCTAGAAGGCAAAGCAAGCAAGCTAGGAACACAAAGCTAGCAAGCTAGCCACGCAAATCCAGCAAGCTAGCAACGCAAAGCTAGCATGTTGGCAACTCAAAGCTAGCAAGCTAGCCACGCAAATCCAGCAAGCTAGCAACGCAAAGCTAGCATGTTGGCAACTCAAAGCTAGCAAGCTAGCCACGCAAATCCAGCAAGCTAGCAACGCAAAGCTAGCATGTTGGCAACTCAAAGCTAGCAAGCTAGCCACGCAAATCCAGCAAGCTAGCAACGCAAAGCTAGCATGTTGGCAACTCAAAGCTAGCAAGCTAGCCACGCTAAGATAGCAAGCTAGAAACGCAAAGCTACCAAGCTAGCAACGCAA
>NW_019721108.1:0-553 GCF_002891405.2 Cryptotermes secundus | reverse complement strand
TGAGAGAGCACCTACCCCCTTCGTAAGTCGAGGTCGCGTCCCGGCGACCTAACCTCGCGGACCACGCGAGAATTGCGTCGTCCTTCACGCTCCAAGCACCATGACGACCCTTGAATAAATTCGTCCGTACGCTGGCGCCGGTACGTCTCCAGCGGAACCCAACTAGCTGTGGCCCTGGACGAAGCCGACGACTCATAAGAAGAATCACGGCTTAACGTGTTACTATTCGGCCGTTGTGACATAGTGTTACACAAATGCACTCAAACTAACTAATGAACACTTTAAGGAAATGTTGTACTAATATAAAGTAAGAAAAGGGATTTGGTAAACCACAGATGTAAACAAGTTTGATTTATGTGTATGTAAACAATGTATAAACCTATATATGTATAAGAATTGGAAGATGGTTGAGAAAAGAGAATGAGAAAAAGACCCCATTTCTTTTCTTAAAGGTGGGGGTGATGTTATGAGCCGGCCTTGCCTGATATACATATATATGTAGTGATGGTATGTGATAAACACAGAGATATTAAGAGACATGTATTGATTAGAT
>NW_019721107.1:167-2405 GCF_002891405.2 Cryptotermes secundus | reverse complement strand
GCTATCTTGCTAGCTTCGCGTTGCTAGCTTGCTAGCTTGGTGTTCATAGCTTGGTANTAGCTTTGTTGGTTGTTTTCCGTTGCTAGCATGCTAGCTTTGCGTTGCTAGCTTGCTAGTTTTGAGTTGCTAGCTTGGTAGCATTCCGTTGCTAGCTTGCTACCTTTGCGTATCTAGCTTGCTATCTTTGCGTTGCTAGATTGCTAGATTTGCGTTGCTGGCTTGCAAGCTTTGCATTGCTATTTTGCCAGCTTTTCGTAGATAGCTTACCAGGTTTGCGTTTCTAGCTTGCTATCTTTACGTTGCTAACTTGCTAGCTTCCTATGCTAGCTTGTTAGCATTTGTTGCTAGCTTGCTAGCTTTGTGTTGCTACCTTGGTAGCGTGGCGTTTATAGCTTAAAACTTTGAGTTACTATCTTGTAGATTGCTAGATTTGTGTAGCTAACTAGCTAGTTGCCTTACCATCTAGCTAGCATTGCTTTGCAAGCTTGCTAATATTGCGTTGGTAGCTTTGATAAATTTGCGTTGCTAGCTTGGTAGCTTTGCGTTTATAGCTTGCTAGCTTTGCGTTCTAGCTTTCTTGTTTGCGTTGCTAGCTTGCTATTTTTGAGATGCTAACTTGCTAGATTTGCATTGATATCTTGCTAGCATTCCTATTCTAGCTTGCTAGATATTCGTTGCAAGCTTGCCAGCTTTGGTTTGCTAGCTTGCCAGCTTTGATATGCTAGCTTGCCAGCTTTCCTTTTCTACCTTGCTTGCTTTCTCCTTGCTAGATTGCTAGTTTGGTGTGGATAGCAAGATAGCTTCGCGTTGCAAGCTTGGAAGACTTCCGTTGCTATCTTGCTAGTTTGCGTTGCCAGCTACATAGCTTTGCCTTGCTACAATGCTAGTTTGGCCTTGCTAGCTTGGTAGATATGCGTTGCCAGCATGCTAGCTTTGCGTTGCCAGCTACATAGCTTTGCCTTGCTACAATGCTAGTTTGGCCTTGCTAGCTTGGTAGATATGCGTTGCCAGCATGCTAGCTTTGCGTTGCCAGCTACATAGCTTTGCCTTGCTACAATGCTAGTTTGGCCTTGCTAGCTTGGTAGATATGCGTTGCCAGCATGCTAGCTTTGCGTTGCCAGCTACATAGCTTTGCCTTGCTACAATGCTAGTTTGGCCTTGCTAGCTTGGTAGATATGCGTTGCCAGCATGCTAGCTTTGCGTTGCTAGCTTGCTAGATTGTTTATAAATTTTGATAGCTTGATAGCTTTGCTTTGCTATCATGCTAGCTTTGCGTTGCTAGCTTGCCGACTTTGCGTTTCTAGATTGCTAGCTTTGTAGCTTTGCGTTACTAGCTTGCTAGCTTTGCGTTGCTAATTTGCTAGATTTCAGTTGTTATCTTTCTAGCTTTGCGTTTTTAGTTTGCTAGCTTTGTGTTCTGGCTTGCTAGTTTTGCGTTGATATCTTGCTATTTTTGCCTTGCTAGCTTGCTAGCTTTGAGTTGCTAGCTTGCTAGATTTTCGTTACTAGGTTCCTAGCTTTGCCTTGCTAGGTTGCTAGTTTCCCTTGCTAGCTTGATAGCTTTGCGTTGCTAGCTTGCTAGCTTTGCTTTGCTAGCCTGCTAGCTTTGTGTTGCTATCTTGCCAGCTGTGCGTTTCCAACTTGCCAGCGTGCTTTTCTAGTTTTCCAACTTTGCTTTGCTACCTTGCCAGGTTTGCGTTNTGTTTGCTAACTTTGCGTTGGTAGCTTGCTGGCTTTGCGTTGCTAACTTGCTACATTTGCGTTGCTAGCTTGGTAGCGTTGCGTTGCTAGCTTGGTAGTTTGCGTTGCTAGCTTGCTTGGTTTGCGTTGCTAGCTTGCTATCTTTGCGTTGCTAGCTTGCTAGTTTTGCGTTTCTAGCCGGCTAGCTTTTAGTTTTTGCTGGCTACATATGCGTTGCTGCTTGCTAGAATAGCGTTGCTAAATTGTTAGCTTTCCGTTGCTAGCTTGCTAGCTTTGAGTTGCTAGCTTGCTAGCTTTGAGTTGCTAGCTTTGTAGCTCTGCGTTGCTAGCTTTCTAGATTTGCATTTTAGCTTGCTAGTTTTGCGTTTCTATCTTGCTATTTTTGATTTGCTAGCTTGCTAGCTTTGCGTTGCTATCTAGCTAGCATTGCGTTGCTAGCTTAGTAGCTTAGCGTATCTAGCTTGCTAGCTTTGCATTGCTAGGTTGCTAGCTTTGAGTTGCTAGCTTGCTAGATTTGAGTTATCTTTTTAGCTTTGC
>NW_019721107.1:0-129 GCF_002891405.2 Cryptotermes secundus | reverse complement strand
CGTTCTGGCTTGCTAGCGTTGCGTTGCTAGCTTGGTAGCTTTGCGTTGTTAGCTTGCTTTTGCGTTCCTAGCTTGCTAGTTTTGTGTTGCTATCTTGCTAGCTTTCCGTTTCTAACTTGCTAGGTATGC
>NW_019721106.1:0-503 GCF_002891405.2 Cryptotermes secundus | reverse complement strand
AGCAACGCAAAGCTAGCAAGCTAGCAACGCATAGCTAGGAATAAAGCAACGCAAATCTAGGAATAACAACGCAAATCTAGCAAGGTAGCAACGCAAAGCAAGGAAGCTAGCAACTCAAAGCTAGCAAGCCAGCAACGCAAAATAGCAAGATAGCAAATCATATCTAGGAAGCTAGCAAGCTATCAACGCAAAGCTAGGTATATAGCAACTCAAATCTGGCAAGCTAGCAACGCCAATCTAGCAAGATAACAACGCACACCAATCAAGCTGGCAAAGCAAATTATCAAGCTAGGAACTCAATGATAGCAAGCTAGAAACCCAAACCTAGCAAGCCTACCACACAAAGCAAGTTAGCTAGCAACGCAAAGATAGGAAGTTAACTACGCCAATCTAGCTATATAGCAAGCTAGCAAACCAAAGATAGCAAGCTATCAACGCCAAGCTAGCGAGCAAGGAGGGCAAACTTATCAAGCTGGCAACGCAGACTATCAAGCTAGAAACTC
>NW_019721105.1:0-608 GCF_002891405.2 Cryptotermes secundus | reverse complement strand
GATTTGCGTTGCTAACTTTCTAGCTTTGAGTAGCTAGCTTGCTACTTTTGTGTTGAAATCTTGCTAGATATGCGTTACTAACTTGCTAGCTTTGCGCTTCTAGCTTGCCAGGCTTTCGTTGTTATCTTGCTAGATTTGCGTTGCTAGATTGCTAGCTTTACGTATATACCTAGCTTGCTTGTTGTTGCAAGCTTGCTAGCTTTGCTTTGCTAGCTTGATAATTTTGCGTTTCTAGATAGCTAGCTTTCAGTTGCTAGCTTGCTATCTTTGCGTTGCTAGCTTGCTAGCTATTCTTTGCTATCTTCTAGCTTTGCGATGCTAGATTGCTAGCTTNTGCTAGATTGCTAGTTTTGCGTTGCTAGCTTGCCATATTTGTGTTTCTAGCTTGCCAGTTTTTCGTTGCCAGCTTGCTAGATTTGCGTGGACAAATTTCTACCTTGCTAGCTTTGCGTTGCTAGCTTGCAAGCTTTGCGTTGATAGCTTGCTAGCTTTGCGTTGCTTGCTTTCTTGCTTGCTTTGCTAGCTTCATAGATTGCTAGTTTTGCGTTGCTATCCTTCTAGCATTGCGTTGTCAGCTTGCTAGATTTGCGTTTCTTGCTTGCTAGCAT
>NW_019721104.1:0-744 GCF_002891405.2 Cryptotermes secundus | reverse complement strand
ACAGAAATCTAGCAAGCTAGCAGCGAAAACTTGACAAGCGAGCAACGCCAAGTGTGCAAGCGAGTAAAGCAAAGCTAGCAAGCTAGCAACGCAAATTTAGGAAGCTAGCACGCAAAGCTAGCAAGTTAGAAACGAAAATTAGCAAGCAACAAACTCAAAGTAAACAAAGAAGAAAGCAACACAAATTCAGCAAGATAGCAACTCAAAGATAGCAAGCTAGCAACGCAAAACTGGCAAGCTAGAAACGCAAAACCTGGCAAGTTAGCAATGCAAAGCTAGCAAACTACAACGCAAAGATAGCAAGCTAGCAACGCAAAGCTAGCAAGCTTAAAAATGAAAGTTATCAAGGTAGAAAAGCAAAGCAAGCAAGCTAGCAAGGGAAGGCTGGCACGATAGCAACACAAAGCTACCAAGCTAGCAACGCAACAAAAGCAAGCTAGCAACGCAAAAAGAAAACAAGCTAGCAAAGCATAGCCAACAATCCAGCAACGCAAAGCTACAAAGGCAGCAACGCAAAACTGGCAAGATAGCAACGTAAAGGTAGCCAAAGAGCAACGAAAATCTAAGAAGTTAGCAAAGCAAATCTAGCAATTTATGAAGCTAGCAACTCAAAGCTAGCAAGATAGCAACGAAAGCTAACTAGCAAGAAAAGCAAAGCAAGCAACGCAAAGCTAGCAAGCTAGCAACGTAAAGCTATAAAGGTAGTAACGCATATCTAGCAAGCTAGTCACGGAAATCTAGCAA
>NW_019721103.1:518-696 GCF_002891405.2 Cryptotermes secundus | reverse complement strand
TATAATTAATCTGTGATTTGTTCATAATTTCAAGTTTTTGTGTTTTAGATACCTTGATACAGAAATGGCAAAGAAGAAAGGTAAGGTGTTTTGAATTTAATTTATTTGCATTCCATAGACCCTAAGTAGGTTAATACCTCTGGATATAGAACAAATCAAAATAATACCTACTGGTACA
>NW_019721103.1:0-495 GCF_002891405.2 Cryptotermes secundus | reverse complement strand
TTATATTAAACTAATATGGTTTAATTCTATATTATTCTCTATTTACATTGAGGTATTCATCTACAGAGTAGAAGGAATGAGCATGCAGATATTTCTTTAGCTCTGATTTAAAATGTTTAGTATCATTACTCAAGTTTTTGATACGTTGTGGGAGGCTATTGTACACTTTTATGCCAGAAAAGTAGACTCCTTTTTGATATAGTGATAAGTTTGATGAAGGTAGATGGAAGTTATATTTTTGTCTAGTATTCATATTATGGATATTGGAATTTAATTCAAATTTATTTTTGTTGTACACAACAAATAAGAGAAGCGATAGTATGTATTGTGATTGGAGAGATAGAATTTTTAATTTCTTAAATGTCTACATGAATCTCTACTTCTACATCCTGTAATGATTCTAATTATATTCTTTTGTATCTTAAAAATGTTTACACTATGTGGAGAGTTCCCCCAGAATATTAATTCATAGTTCATAATAGAATGAAAGTAGGC
>NW_019721102.1:0-2064 GCF_002891405.2 Cryptotermes secundus | reverse complement strand
TGCCACACAATATTCCTTGACAATGTAAAAGTTTGGCTTTTGCCACTACTTTTGCATGTGTCTGGGCTGGTACTAGCAGGAAGATGTACAGTGTTTAACACACAGTTTGGTGTATGTTTCGTTTTCTTTTGGCACTACAGCCCCAATTTAGGCCTTGGCCTACCACCAAGACACTCTCTGTTTCACTTTGGTTCACAAGATCTCAGACTTCTGGTAGGATTCCTTGGGTGGGTGATCAGCTCGTCACAAGTCTCTACCTGTACACAAACATAGAAAAACACACGCAAGCACACACACCGCTTGGCTACCATGATCGGCTTGGTGTATGGGTGACCATGTGCAAATACTATACAAGGTGTACTGGAAAGTTCCTGGACTAGGTCAAAAAAGAAATACTGACTTAACTTCTTCATTTTTTCTACCATCTCTTTCAAAACCGTCTCCTTGGGAACATATATAGAGTTCTCATCACTGTTTCAACATTTCAAGAGCGCCGTGGAAGACATTTTCCTGAATGCTGCCGAGTACCGCTTGTGATTCCTTTTGGATGTCAGATACTGTTTCAAAACATCGTCCCTTCAGTTTCATTTTCAAATTGGGAAACAGTGAAATGACAGGGGGCTAAGACCAGCTGGTAGGGAGGATGGGGAACGAAAACCATGTTGTTACTCACAAAACTCTGTGGCTTTCAGGGATGTGTGGGTGGGTGTGTTGCCGTGATGAGGGGGCAATACGGCACACATTCAAATTTTTTGTTGAGATCTCCTGGCAAACTCCATGACTGATCCCAATGGTGTCTGCAAGGTCATGGATTGTTTGGTGACAATTTTGTGGACAAGTTCTCAAATTCTTCAACATTTTCTGTCATTTTGCTGGTGCTTGGTCACCCTGAATGTTTGTCATCTTCAACAGACACTTGACTGGCCTTGAAATGTGAATGCCATTCGAAAACCACTGTCCCAATTAAAGAACATTCTCCAAAAACCTCATGAAGCATTTCAAGAATTTTGGCAGTGGATTTACCAAGTTTCATGCAAAACTCGATACACTGCTTGATTTTGCCATCCATCGTACACAAAAAAGGAAACGCGAAGCCGAAAAAGCGTTAGAGTAAAAAAATGGGTGTTCATAACACGGTGTCATATGGCAGCCTGATGCAACAGGCTTTCAGAAGTGTGACCGTGGTCTCCCCTCTCATCTTCTTTCACTAATGCAGTTACAACAATAAGTCAGGGAACTTTCTGATACACCTCATATTGAATGTTTTTTTGTCTTTGTTGTTTCTTTAAGTAGATTTATCTTTTTGTATTTGTACAGGGAGGTTCTTACGGTTGTTGATTGGTTCACGGTTCCGCATTTCCCGGCGACCAGCCCACAGCAGACTGTGAGTCAAATATGAATTTTGCAAATGAATGAGCATGCCTGATGGTCCATAATGTTTCGAACCAAGGGAAGTTATTAAGTTTGTGGATGGCTTGATGGCATTATGTTTCACGGCAATCAATGAAGTTCATGCGTGGGAATGTGTTTATGATTTGTCAGCAGTGGGCGGCAGTTATCAACTCCATTAGTCATTTGTTCTGTTACTGTTAGTGAGCACTGTGTTCTATCATGATGCGGTAAACTTTAGAGCAATGTGCAGTTCTGTATGACACTTATGCCAAATACAATTCTGCTAGTAAGTGCCAGTGAAAATTTTGTGATGAAAGCGTACCAGGAGACAAACAATTCACAATTTGGTGAATAAACTTTGATTAATGAGACTCTTAACAGACAAAAAACAAAAGAATAAGTGCCCAGTGCTCAATGTCTAGCTCAGAGAGACTGGAGTGTCACAGGATAGTGCAAGAAGGGCAAAACAACTGCTGCAGCTTAAACCATATAAGACAATAGTAATAATTAGGGCTCAGATCTCTAGGACATGTCATAATTTCTTCCTAGTGTTTATTCCTATTTTTAAATGTAATTGTATACATTTCCGCTCATTCTTATTGAAATTATATCATTACTATTGTGCATACAAATGCATATTTTAAAGTTTTATTGGTTTTACAACATAATTTG
>NW_019721101.1:0-389 GCF_002891405.2 Cryptotermes secundus | reverse complement strand
CTTGCTTACTTTGCTTTGCTTGCTAGTTAGCTTTGCGGTTCTTGTAACTTGTTTGCTTTGCGTTGCTTGTTTGAAATATGTTGTTTTCTTGCTTGTTTTGTGTAACTTGCTTGCTTTTTTGCTGGCTAGTTTGCTTGATTTCGTTGCTTGTTTGCCAGCTTGCTTTGCATTTCTAGATTGCGTTCCTAGCTTGCTAGATTTTTTCGTTGCTAGCTTGCTATCTCTGCGTTGCAATCTTGCTAACATTGAGTGGCTAGCTTGCTAGATTGCGTTGCTAGAATGCTTGTTTACGTGCTTGCTTGCTTGGTTGCTTTGCGCTTCTTGCTTGCTAGCTTGCTAGGTTGGCGTAGCTAGCTTGCAAGTTTTGCTTTGCTAGCATGCTACGTTTG
>NW_019721100.1:0-453 GCF_002891405.2 Cryptotermes secundus | reverse complement strand
TACCAAAGCTTATAATTCATAATTTATTTACATCCATCTAAAACACTACAAGTCAACATCTCAAGAAACACCTACACTTATACAATCTATATACATACATCCACACTACATCAGAACCAAACCCAGACACCAAACCACCGTCCCTCATTGTTACTAAAAAAACTCCTGGAGGGAATAAAAGGTTTTGTAATAAATAACTTTTTAAATTTATTTTTAAAAACTTTAACATTTTCTATTCCTTTTAATTCAGGGAGTAAGCTATCATGTATTTTAATTCCCACATTAATTAGTTATCTTTCAATGAACAGTGTTGCACGTTTGTACATACAAATCCTGTTCTCTGTTAGTGTTATGCAGAGTTGTGTAGATATTGCTCTTTCAAAAAAGCACAAGAACTTATATAAATATTGTTAAAATCTTAAATTCACCAAAGAGACTTCTACAGGACACCCT
>NW_019721099.1:0-171 GCF_002891405.2 Cryptotermes secundus | reverse complement strand
AGCTTGCTGGCTTTCCGTTGCTAGCTTGCTAGATATGGGTTGCTAGTTTGCCAGCTTTGTTTCTAACTTGCCAGGTTTGCGTTGCTAATTTGCCAGTTTCGTTGCTAGCTTGCCAACTTTGCGTTTCTACCTTGTTAGCATTCCGTTGCTATCTTGCTTTGCGTTTCTTGC
>NW_019721098.1:0-387 GCF_002891405.2 Cryptotermes secundus | reverse complement strand
TCCAACACTACGAGATACCGAAATACCAGAAAAATTTCCTACAGTTCACCGCAATAAAGGTAACTACATTATCGTATGAGCTGACAATTGCAGCAGTCTATTGTCCACCACGACAAAATATTAAAATGAATTAATTCCAAGAATATTTCCAAACATTAGGCAATAAATTCATAGCCGGAGGAGATTATAATAGCAAACATACCAGGTGGGGTTCAAGCCTGGCAAAAACCAAAGGGAGAGAACTTCTAAAAACTTTAGAACACAGTACACATTCATACTTATCAACAGGCACCGCAACGTATTGGCCAACTGACCCACAAAAAATTCCTGATCTACTAGACGTTTACGTTACAAATGGAATCAATTCAACATACACTGACATCGTAT
>NW_019721097.1:82486-91798 GCF_002891405.2 Cryptotermes secundus | reverse complement strand
CTGTGAATTCACTAGTTTGCTCTATTTCCCTCAGGAAAAAAAGATAAAGATTTTTTTATATTCTGTATTGTGTATTTCTTAAGTTAATGATGCTTTATCAAATTCTGAGGAATTTCAGAGTGGAATAGCAACAGGTAAGTGTACGAAAAATTCCCGGTTCAAATCTTGGCTAAAGTTTTCATTTTGTTTCTTGGTATTTTCAGGCGAATATTGGGATAGTTCCCTGAAATCATCTTCAAATTCTTGCATGATCACCATTTAAGTCTATCTTGCCAACTCATTTGCATTACAGGAGCATGACTTTCTATTATTTTCGCATGAAACAGCGTCATTAAGTAGATTAAAACACATGCAAGAAAAGGTATGATGAATTTGAATAATAAACTATGAATGAACTGAAATTTTCTGTCTCTGTCTTATGACACTATTATACATCTAATTTCTTTAAGCTGCCTTTTAATATTATCCTTTCATCGATGTTTGTATCCTAAATAATCTGTTATTTGCTATTCTGGAGAAGAGCTTTGTCCTAGCTGGCGTTTAAGGAAATACACTATTATTTATAATTCATTAACAAAGTTTTCCATAAGTTAATGTATTGGTACTGGTCTGTAGTCAGATGTTTTTGTCAACGTTTCCGTTTCGCCTCCAAACCAGTTCTCTGAGTAATGACACGAGAATATCTGCTTCCTGCAGATTTTCCGACTATAATTCCGCTTGTACTTCTCGTCTTCCCATGAACATATCTCATCATCCTAATAGTATTTGGCGAAGAGTAAAATTTCAGAGCTTCTCCCAATTGTCTGCCTTAAGCCTAAATATTCCCAGAATAAACTGTCACACCAAAATATCTTACTAAAATATGTCATCCTATTACTAACAAATTCAGTTTCTTAAATGTGCTCGATTTTGTAATGTAAATGAACTGCCAGCGGTTCCTTCTTTGGAACACCGCATTCCTAGTTCCTTTCCCACGTGCTAATCTATGACATCATAGCCGATCATAGCTACACGGACATTTTTTAAGAGTGTTTTGTGGTTGGGTTTGGTTACATTCGCTTAGCGTAGGGAACCAGGGTTGCATTTTAGAAGGAGCTCCAAAATGGCGACAGTAGGAATTCATACGGTGGAAGAGGAGAGAAAGAGACATACAATCGCTGTGGAACTGAAGGTGAGATACTATTTATCACCCTAAATGTAGATATGAAGTTAAGTTAAATTATAGCTGGTGAATTATGTGTTGATGAGAATTTATTTTGGTACGGTTGTATTTTGACGTCATAAAAGGCATGGTCTGTATGGAAACGTTCTGTATACTGCATTCAAAAAACATTTCCTGTTCATCGCATGATGAAATAGCACATTATTAATTATGCAGCACTCTGTAGCTACACATATACATGTATATAAATACGAATGTAGAGTACTGTCTTCTGGGATATAACGCCGCGTAGTCCGTTGAAAGCCTACCGACGTTTCGGAGGAACGCATCGCTTCCATTCTCAGGGTCGGATAAGCCGAGCAAGATATTATCGTGAAGATAGTTACCTTCGTAACCACCGCTGTGAGAACATCAACCCCTACACATATAAATGTAATCTAATAGAAGGACGTAAGTGGTTTAAAGTGTTAGGCTAGAAGGCTAGGAACACACACAGCGACATCGGTCATACGGAGAAATGTACGATTTTTTTGCCGTACGACCTCCTTTTCACACTAGAGCAACCAGATACATTTCTTTGCTCTCCGACTGTCGTACGGTAGATGTCGCATGTCGTCACGTATGAAAGCTACACTATACTACATTCTACTACTTAATGCGACATGAACCGTACGGACGTCATACGACCGATGTCGCTGCGTGTGTTCCTAGCCTAAGGGCTCTGATATATAAATTTAAACGAAACGAAACGAAACGAGTACCAGTAATTTAAACTGATATACTATTTTTTTAATAATATGAGATCTATTATATATTTAACTTAAAATACAATAACCTCCATGACCTATTGAAATGAAGCAGGAAGCAATGGACGTGAACAGGTGGACCGCGGCGTTTCATATGTAAATATGCCTGTAAGGTTACGTTAGATATACTGAATTTATTGTAGAAGATATTCAGTATGTGTGCCTCTAAATTTACATAACAGAGGCCCTATATTTTGGTGGTACAGTATTTCCGTCCGTGACATTTGAAACAATTCTTAAACCTAAATTTTTATACTAGACACAGTTTTTGGATTGACTTTTGAGTCTGTTAAACGTTTATGTCTCGTAACTACAAATAATTGCAGCACCTTCACTGCTCTGCTCACTTCACAAATAGCTATAGCTCATTCCAAGTCTTTATAGCCTCCTATGCCTTCACGTGATCGTTACTTAGTAGCTGCTTCTAACAGTGGATTTTCATTTTACTACTTCCGTTCTCAAAGGCTGCTGTCTTCGCTGGCTGGTGACTGGCTGCTACCACCCACTGACTCCTCTACAGTGGAGTACAGTACAGTAATTTGCTGTTGGCATTCGCCAGCACAGTTATTCTTGGTTTCGGGTCCCGTCGGGACTCATCAGAAAATTGTCATTCGTTCCTAGATTTTTATGTGCGCAGAAATGGGACCTCTTCTTCTACAATAGGAGGCGTCTGACTGCTCACACAGTCCTCTCCTGTCATCGAAGAGGACTGACTTCTGGACCCACAGGCCCACCTTATATAACTTCGGCACGTACATCAGACTGGCCACTTGTTCTGGAACAAATGGACACTCTGTAGAAAGGATTCCAACAATTCCTAGAGGCCCACCTTGAACTCAATTCGGATAAGTGTCAACTCTTTCAGAAAGAGGCACGGTATCTGAGGCACATTCTATTGCCACAGGGAATGACCGTAGACCCCGAAAAAAGTTGAAGGCCGTACGGGAGTGGCAGACACCGAGAACAAGCATGAACTAAGGAGCTTCCTGGGCCTGTGTACCTACTACAGGCGGTATATCTCCGGCTTTCCTGACACTGGGAAACTCTTGACTAGACTCGCAGAGGAGAAAGAAGCCATTCAATGGTAACCAAAGGTAGAGGCCGCCTTCCAGTCACTGAGGGAGGACTTTTGTGCCTTACCTGCCCTCGGTTGTCCGCAACCAGCAGTCCATCGTTAACACGGACGCGAGGAACGTCGGAATTGGATGTGTACTGTCGCAGGTACAGGACATCCAAGAGCGGACAATACAGTAAGACGCTGAACAAGGCAGAGAAAAACTGCTGCGTCACCGGGCGGGACTAGGGCATTAACTTGGAGTCTCGCCTTATGCAGAAGGTGTTGCAATACCTTGGAGTGAGCAAGAAACGCACAACCACCATCCACTCTCCCTCTAACCGCAGTGGGGAGGCACGGTGAAGCTATATAAAATGGTCGAGAAGCGCCTGAGGGACTACGATATGACTCTGTATATCTTCCTTATTTCCTATAGGGCATCCACGCACGTCACTACGGAGCTGGCTCCAGCTAACATAGTGCTCGGGAGAGAACTGCGCCTGCCATGTGACCTGTTGTTCGGAGCTTTACCTGAGGAAAAACGAGCCACCATCGGCTACACGACATCCACAACTACGCCAACCAACATCTGAAGCTGGTCAGCGACAAAATGGAAACGCGCAACGGCCGTCTGTCTAGCCCCGCGGGCTACCAGGAGGGCTACAAGTATGGCTGTATCAGCCAGCCTGCACCGCACCAGAGGAGATTCACCGAAGTTTCGACCCTCATGAGAGGGCCCATACAGGTTAGTCACCCGAATCAGCGATATGATGTACATGATTCAGTGACACCATAGAACGAAGATGGTAGTAATACACCTGTGACGACTAGTGCCTTACCTGGGAGCCGTCCGAAACGAGCAGCCCTAAGGAGGGAGCAGTTGGAAAACAGCAGCGTGAGACTTAATTCATGAGGACTGAAGGCTGGACGCCTGTCGAAATCGGAGGAAGAAACATGGAGACTAGTATGACGTGTTGGTGACATTCACTAGGTCACTCATAGACTGGTGAAGGCCAGCGGTAAATTACTTCTCTACTCAGAGTAGTCACAGAAGGACTCCGCAATTTGAGGCGCTGTCCCAGCATTTGCCTAGAGGGGCTGAGGAAGACTACGGAGAACTGAACTCTGGAGAGTCGGTCTCGGGACCGAGATTTGAACTCGGGATGTCCTGAATAGAAAACAGGATTGCTGCTTACTCGATGATGACGCTCGGTAACTTGGGGTCGTGGTGTCAGTTCATAAGTTCCAGCATTCTTTGGGAAGAGAGAGAATCTTGTAAGAATATTTCAAGAATATTTCTGGTACTCATTTCTGTTAGAAGGCGCACGCGGTAGCGTAGTTGGTTGAGGTACTATGCTACAAGCCGAAAGGTCGCGGCTTCAAGTCCTGATGAAGTTATTGGATTTTTTTCAACTGACCTAGTCCTTCCAGCCGCACTATGGCCCTGGGGTCGACTCAGCGTCTGACAGAAATGAGTACTAGGAATATTCTTGGGGGTGAAGGGCGGCCGGCGCGTAGGGCTGACAACCTTGCCGCCATCTATGAGCCGATTGTCTAGAAAATGAACCTCAACATCTCACAATCCTATAGGCCTCCATGGTCTGTTACAGAGATACCTTTACTTTTTACTCATTTCTGTTAGAGGCTGAGTCAACCCCAGGGCCATAGTGCCGCTGGGAGTAATAGGTCAATTGAAAAAATTCAACGACCTCATCGGGACTTGAATCCGCGACCTTCCGGCTTGTAGCATAGTGCCTCAACCAGATACGTAGCCGAAACATGTAGCGACATTGTATTCTACACCAATAAAACTCAATTGTACACAACAAAGTGTGAGTGAGTTATTTTGTGAATTGTTGTGTTGGACTAAAATTAATAGCATAATTTATATGCAGTAAAATACACAACAGTATGCATTCCTTAAAGACTGATGAGACATATAGACATATATGTGACTCGAGTCGAGGAGTTTTAAAAGAAATTACAGTTGCAGACATACAGTTAAATTCTTTGAAAATTATTCACTCTTAATACCACCCTACGTACAATAGAGCCAAGGTTCCACAAGTGTTTCTTCTTGGCAATGTATGATAGATAGGGGTAAAGTTATCCCTGGTGTTAATTAATTGAGTACCACGCCATGGATACTGATGGGGGGTTGGCAGCATAGTTCCAGCACTCTAAACTTTGTCGCATCATTGATATAAATGGTTGGCTTTACGCTTCTGTCGCTTTACCCCCGGTACCCACTATGTAGGAGGCTAGGCCCAAGATCCGGTCTGGACGTCATGAACAAGAGAAAAGTCGCTTGCCCCTACCAGGAATCGAATTCCGACTCCTCGGCCGTCCAACCCGTCGGTTACTGGTAGACAGGCTTTACACCATCGTCAGAATCCTCTAGAATTTAGGCTTAATGGATTTTATAGTTTTTTTTTTTTTTAGTTTCTTGGGATGGGGTGAGACTCAGTCCACTTGGTACGTCGCCACTAACTGGCGAAAACTTTAATGGCCGTTTATATTAACGATACGAGTACACTCGCTTTGTTTCGACTGAATATTATATTTGGTAGGACAAATAAGGACACAAAGGAGACAGATGTGCCTTAAATAGGGTTTGGCTTTCTCCGAACCAGATTTCATAAAAGCCAATAGAGTTAAATTCGTTCGGATCTAAACCTGGCAATTTTCTGGTTGAAATGTAAGATGCGATTTGAAAATCGTTTAATTTAATTTAATTTTTTTATTTTTTTGCGTCTGTATTTGTGCTTGTATCTGATAGCCTCTTCTGAGGTTCATTCTGCGACCCACAGTTTCGGGACTAGCCATCGTCTTAAACTGATATATTTCGATTCGTAATCGTCATAAATCTCGTTCGTGTGTGCTATTTCACGGACGTATTCACCTTGTTAATACTTGGGACGCACGTGCCGAATATAATACGTACATGGCTTAAACATTTCCGTCGGACACATGTATATGATTAATACCTGTAATGAACACGTGTGACGTCATTATCTTTGTGTAATACACGGCCTGACTATTTTAATACTCATACAATAGAGTGATATATGCAGCAAACCAATATCTCACTTTACCATCCTGTTAGGTTTGACGGGGGGGGGGTGTTTTTTAACGGCATATTCAGTAATGTGTAAGTGGATTGCACTACTCCCAGAGTCGTGAGACAATAAAAGATTGTCATGACTCCCTCGGGACTGAACCAAGAATGAATGTGCTGGCGAGGACCAGCAGCAGTTTACCTTACCCGACCCCAGATCATATAGCGTCGAATGGTACGGTTGATAGATGAATGAAAATTGATTGAAAAGGATTTGGGAGGAAGCGGGCGTTGCATAATTGAAGTACTATCGTGGGATTTGTTAAGGACTGAGGAGGAGCACACAAAACCTCAGTAGGATAGCCGGTGTTCCGGCCGGGATTCGAGTAGAGCACCTCCCGAATACAAGTATAGAGCATTCTCGGCCACCCTGTTCGGTCTCCTGTTGTTGGATTAAGGATAAATGTACTGATCTGTCATTTAGATACGTGTAGGCCTCTGTGGTCTAGTGGTCAGAGTTCCTGCCTACAGATCCTGGGGTCCCGGGTTCGATTCCCTGCGCTACCAGATTTTGTGAGAAGTAGTGGGTCTGGAACGGGGTCCACTCAGCCACGTGAGCATAATTGAGGAGCTATTTCAAGGAAATAGCCGCTCCGGTCTAGAAATCCGAAATTTACGGCCGTGGGGATTCGTTGCGCTGACCACGCGACACCTTCTATCCTCTAAAGTTGACACTAACTTCGCCGACAAGCGGCGGTCGCTCGGTCGGTGTAGTTCACTCTGCGAACTAAAACCACGGATTTTTGTTGTTTTGTAGGTATATGTATTTACCCACCAGACGGGTAAGTATCCTGATCAGCTAGATGGTTAAGTATACTCATTGAACAGTCTGATGAATAAGAATAAGTAAATGTATTGATCCGTCAGAGGAAATAATATGTCAGTATTATCACTAAGACGGATAATGATAAATGGATTTTGCATTGTACGGATAAGAATAAGTAGGGATAAATATAGTGTCACGTGTCACAGTGACTAAGACACGGGTATGGATTGGTGAATCGATTTATTGGATCTTCATTAGTCGTAACTACAGTTCTTACACTCTCAAGATTACCGTAACTGTGGCACAAGTAACATCGCACACTATTTTTTTTGTTACTAATAGGGTGGGCCTTGTACTGCGGCCACTTCTGGCCTATTGTACCAGCCCCAGAAGATAGGTGAGAGTGATTGTGGAGCAACTGGTGGAATGAAGATTGGCAGGGGAAACTGAAGTACTCGGAGAGAACCTGCCTTAACATCACTTTGTCCACCACAAATCCTACATGACCGAACTCGGGCCACCGCGGTGGGAAGTCAGCTTTTAACAATACCAGGTAACTTGTACGAATCAGGAAATTCTCAGTTACGTGGGCTTGAACGTTAGCATACCATTGATGATCCGTTCTGCTGAACATGCATGTTAAGCATGCAGTTTATGCTTTGCGTACCCAAACGTTCGATTTGTTTCTACATTCTTGCTGAAAAGTCGGAGCAGATCTCTCTTCTCCCCATTTTATGACAAACATAATCTGAAACACTTTTTGTTGCCGTAAAACAGACAGAATCACAATGACTGTTTGACATTATATGGGCACGTGATCCACCACGCTTCAACGCACCAATGTTGCCAGTTATTGGTGAAGACAATCAGTCTGGTTATTGTTAAAAACGTAGAGGTATCCCTGTAACAGGCCGTGGAGGCTCACAGGGTTGTGAGAGATCGAGGCTCCCACGTTTTATAGACAATCGGCTGAGGTCAGCCTTATGCGCCGGCCGTTTTTTACCCCCCAGGAAGATTCCTGGTACTAATTTCTTTTAAGAGGCTCAGTCGACCCCCGGGCCATAGTGCGGCTGGAAGGATTAGGTCAACTGAAAAAATTTAATGACCTCATCGGGATTCGAACCCACGACCTTCTGGCTTGTAGCATAGCGCCTCAACCGCGTACCCCTCTGGTTATTGTTAGACCTCACATATGCATAGACGGTGTGGGTTGTATCTTCAGTCGAGTACCCATCCTGGAATATTTCTCACTAGTCAGCATGAACGGCCGGTCACGGTAGCCGAGCGATCTAAGGCATGCGCTGTCTTCGCTCGCTCGGAAGCTGGGATTGGGGGTTCGAATCCCACTCAGGACATGGATGTTTGTGTGCGTTTTTCTGTGTTTGTCTACAGGTAGAGGCCTTCCGACGAGCTGATCACTCGCCCAAGGAGTCCTACCGAATGTGTAAGATCGAGAAAAACCGAAGTGAACGGAGTTCATGGAGGTAGGCCTAGGCCAACTGGGGCTGTAGTGCCAAGGGGGGGAGGAAGTCAGCATGAACAGTTGTATATGTTGCGTTATTACTAACACAAGAAATAAATATGCAGTGTTATGAACACATGAGGCGATTCTCATAAATCGGGCATAATTGTGCCAGAGGACTTACCGTGCACTTGATTCTGAATATGTGACTCTGGTTCATTGTTGTTATTCAAGGCCATCCTTCTGCAGTGACCACTGCGTGGTATAACTGAAGGCACAGTTCTGTGGACGTGTTGGCAAGTCTGTCATTTCGAAATTGTCATGGTGGGATCCGCGGTGTAGGGTCTCCTTTGTCCAGGTTATCGTTACTCATCTGAACCCATAACATTATCACCGTGATTGTCAAAGCGCGCCCATTGAATCCTGTCCTGGCCCAATTTATCTCTGATAAGAACTTCACAGTCAGTTACTCTAACGCCAGTTTTAATGTTATACTCCCGTCTACGTTTAGATATTCCAAGTTTGTACTTTCCTTAAGGTTTTCCAATTGAATTTCATTTCTTCATTTGCTGTATTCCTCGCCTGTCCATGTGCGCCGCCAGTAGTTTTTTAAGGGGAGGGGTCACTTGAAAAATTTGCTTTCCAACTTGCATTTAAACCGTTTAATACTATTATCTTTACTATTTAAAAATAATTTTAATGTCAATTATTAGTGTTTGGTATATATATTTCAAATTTGATTATTTTTTAGAAATCAAGGGGAAGTGTCAAATGTCTGGTTACCCCTCTGCCGCGCCCATGGGGTTTTGTCTGATCCTTAATTTAATTACCTTAATAAACCTCCTCTTACTACTACCACCACCACCACCACCACCACCTACTACTACTTTTTTTCCCCCCCTTAGCACTACAGCCCCAGTGGGCCTAGGCCTACCTCCATGAAC
>NW_019721097.1:57611-82468 GCF_002891405.2 Cryptotermes secundus | reverse complement strand
TAATAATAATAATAATAATAATAATAATACGACTGCTGCTGATGGTCTTGCGACGAAGAGAAGGCGAGGCAAGTCCCATCCGCTTGTATTTTGCAAGCTGAGAATGTCCGCATAATTTTCAGACGACTGTCACCATTGCTGTTTGTCCCCTGAAGTTCGTGTTCATAAATTAACCGTTGAAATTCTATGGAGGACAGTAAATGAAGGGCAAATCTTAAGTTCCTCATTGTGTAATTGGTTTCTTTCAAGTCATTATTGCCCACAGTAGGTCAATCGGTATGGAGACTGCTGGGAGCTGGACGTCAATAGGGGCAGGGAGTCAAAATCGAAGTCACATAGCAACTGACAGTCAGTCAGTCAGTCTGTCTTGATGTCGAGCTCCGTCTGGGGCTCACGACCAGATACTTCTTGTTTGAAAATTTCTGTCCTGTCCATGTGGGGCCCCCTAACTGACGAATCTGTAATTTATCAGTCATAGCAGTATTAAGTAAATTGTCAGTTATGTACATTTATTTATATTTTAGCTATTATTAACTATTCGTATATACAATATATACAAGGCCTGGGCTTCTTGCTTGGCCACCGCATCTGAACGAGCTCTGGAGCCCATCCAGCATGCTATCCAATGAGCACCAAGGGCTCTTTCTTGGGGGGGGTAAATGGCCTTGAAACTAAACTATTCTCTCGCTGCTGTCTAGTGCAATGTTTAAAAATGCGTGCAGCTATATATCCACTAACCGAAAGTCTTAGCTCAAGCGGTTAGTCGCTGGCTTCCCACCGCGGCGGCCCGGGTTCGATCCCGGGGTCTGGTCAAGTGGGATTTGTGGTGGACAAAGTGGCGCTGGGGCAGGTTTTCTCCGAGTACTTCGGTTTCCCCTGCCAATCATCATTCCACCAATTGCTTCACAGTCACCCTCACCTATCATGTGGGGCTCGTACAATAGGCCAGACGTGGCCGCAGTACAAGGGACTTAGTCCCACCCCATTAGTAATAAAAAAAACCAAAGTCTTCGTGGCGTGAGCTTAGTTGAGCGACATTATACTTGATTAAGCACAGGGACAAATTACCTTTACCGAGTTCAGTTATTTGTGTGTTAAGATCTGTTTAGAGCAGATTGAAAACTTGGGTATGTGGCAGAGGTTCAAGTGAAGTTTGTATTGCAGTTTACTTTCTTATCTTGATTAATTTGTTCTAGAATTAGCCTTAGCCCAAGTCAGTAATTACCAACCTGTGAGGCAAGCCGAGTTTATAAATTACTGAAAAGCTGTATTTTCGCAGGTTCTTAGTAGTTTTCACCAATTTTTATAAGGATAATTTTCTTGAGCCATTACACATTTATAACATATGCATAAAGAGTAAGTGGGGCACGCGGTAGCGTAGTTGGTTGAGGGGGTATGCTACAAGCCGGAAGGTCGCGGGTTCAAGCCTCAGTGAGGTCATTGAATTTTTTTTTCAGTTGACCTAATCCTTCCAGCCGGACTATGGCACTGGGGTTGACTCAGCCTCTAACAGAAATGAGTACCAGGAATTAATTAAATAATTTTCCTGAGGAGTAAAGCGCGGCCGGCGCGTAAGGCTGACAACCTTACCGCCATCTGTGAGCCGACTGTCTAGATAATGTGGGACCCTCAACGTCTCACAACCCTATGGGCCTTCAGGGCTTGTTACAGGGGTAGCTTTACTTTTTTCTTAAAGAGTAAGTTCCATCAAATGCAACAAATTTTAATATAAATAAAAACTTTACATGTGACGAACACTTCGAAGGAAATATTTTACAAGTATGACTTGCATATGTTGCCTTAAAAGTGTTTAAAACATTTTATTAAACAAGTTGTTTTAAAAATCAAACACTACGGATTTGAATTAATTTAAAATCTTTCTGTATGGTTATATGGACTCGGGTGACCTTCGTATTGCTTTACCATTAGTATTTAAATGCCTTGAGAGTCACACGGTAGCGTAGTTGGCTCTGCTACAAGCCGGAAGGTCGCGGGTTCGATTCCCGCTGAAGCCAGTGGATTCTTCAATTGACCTAATCCTTCTAGCTGCACTATGGCCCTGGGGTCGACTCAGCCTCTAACATAAATGAGTAACAGGAATTTTCTGGGCTTAAATGGCGGGCGGCGGGTAAGGCTGACAACCTCACCACCATCTCTTAACCGACTGTCTAGAAAATGTGGGAGCCTTTACGTCTCCCTACTCTATAGGCCTCTGCGGCCTGTTGCAGGGATAGCTTTGCCACTACCTCTATGTAAATGCCTTGAGAGGTGGTGTTTTGGGTGTGTTCCGGGAGAGCCATGGTGCGTATGCGACGTGTTGTGATGAACACAGTTAAATGGTATACTTGGATTGATTTTTAATTACTGATTTGTCGTCTTATTTATTCCGTGTTATCTTAAATTCGCAGCGTGCTGTGGAAGGACATTTCATGTAGTTGTAGAATAATGTACGAATAAATCTGCTCACGAAGAGAAGGCGAAGGAAGTGGTAGATATAATTGAACTTGTCGACCTTGACAGTTCTACTGTCTAGTTAGGAACAAATTCAGCTTCATTGCATCAGCGGCAACATAAGTCGTCTGAAAATGCAGCTAATGTTTTTAGTAAACACAGTACACGTTAGTGGACATTTGCCTTCTCTACGTTAGAGGATAGTATCACTATCAGAAATCAACCGTCAGTACGATCTTGAATTTTAGTTCACATCTCTGTCTCCTGAACTGCTTCATAATCATAACCTTGTCTTGAAGTGATGACCTACACGTACCTTTAAGTTATTTTCAACATTTTTAACTTGATTCATTCTGGTCCGTCACACAAGTCAATACTACAGGATGATTTGATTACATGACGCCTTTACATGTTTCGGTCAATTAATGACATCTTCAGAAGGCAAATAACACTTGAGGAAACTACTATTACATAAATCATAGTACATCAAGAAGAATGCCGTCTTCTGGGATGTGGTATTAACCAACGTTTCGGAGCAATGTATCGCCTCCATCTTAAAGGTAAAAGGATAATCTTATTTTTCCTTCTAACCTGAAGATAGAGGCGATATGTTCCTCCGAAACGTTTGTTAACACCACATCTACACGGTGCCACATCCCAGAAGACTGCTTTCTTCAACTTTGAACTTGATGTACTATGATTATGTAATAGCAGTTTCCTCACTGTTGTTGTTTGCCTTCTGAAGATGGTCATTAATTGACCGAAACATGTAAAGGCAACATACATGTATATACGTGTATATTTGAGTCACATTGAACAGTATAATCAAACGATTCTATAGTGGTTTCAGCATTCCTTCGTGTTTGTTCCTTGCATCAGCTATTCTTGCAGCGTTCAGGGTTGCTCATTGTTACATTCCGTAACATCTTTCCAGCCATTTTTCTTTAATGTTTTCTTGTCTTGGTCTTTGTCAGACTGTTGAGGAAGGGAAGGAAAGCCGTGAGCGCCGTGAGTGACTCGGCGGCAGAGGCGGAGTGGGGCTGAGTGGTGCAGTTGAGTACCAGGCAGCCAACCAGCGTTAGTAGCCATTAGTATCTGCTCAAACGACGGTCAGCGAAGGTTGTGGGATATGGTGAAGCACGAGGAAAACCACGTTGTCGGGAATCCCAAACAAGAAGGGACCTCAGCTGTACCTCCAGATGGTGGCACCAGAGCATGGCTTGTAATGATCGCAAGTTTCCTTTGCAATGGAATTCTGTTCGGAGTCATTAATACCTACAGTGTTATCTATGTGGACTTGCAAAAAAAGTTGGAAGATAAAGGCGTCGCCGAAGCATCTTCGAAAGCATGTAAGTACAAGGACAAGTCTTTGTCACCGTAGTTCAGTGGTTATGAGTGTCTGAATTATTTTCAGGAAGTTACAACAGATCATTTTGTAGCGGTGTTTGCCAGCTGCAGAAGTTTCGTTGTTCGGGAAACTGAGGCACTAACTTTTGTGATCCAGTGGGAAGGGTTTAGCTGTAAGATCTATAAGTATGTTAATGTGAGAACTGTTTCGTTTAGTATCAGTATAGAAATCATTCTGTCTGAAGTGCAGTGTAACACTCGTGTTTGCTATAGTGTAGTCCTCATTGACGCGATTTCACAGCAAGCGAAAGGAGGAATTCCTCCTGCTGAAGTCAGTATAAATAGTATGTACTGTACTTGGCAATGCGGTGACCATCTGTCTTATGTTGCAGTGTTTATGCGTAGAAATAAGTCTTGAATTCTGTGAGGAGTTGCGAAATTGCCGTGATTTATGTTTAAGTCTGGCAATTTTAAACAATTTTCGAATGCAGGAAAGGCAAGGACGGATTTAAGGGGGAGCGATCAGGGTGGGCGCCCCAGGGGCTCCACAAAGCAGAAATAAAATCCGGAAATGTTATTGAGACATTGTTTCTCTAAAATCACGAAATGTTAATTTGTATTTTTAGTTATAAGAAATAAACAAAAATCAAACAAGAAATGTCATAACCCAAATTTGTTGTTACCAGTAGGAGTCTCCGCATTTGGTTACCTTGGTGCCTCCTGTAACTGTAAATCGGGTCCTACCTTGGGGAGAAGGATCCTAGTCTGTGTTGATGTAGCAACTGTAAATAAATAAAACAAATTCTGATTCTGTCATGGGGAAAGGTTGTTTTGAGTTACGTTAGGCCTGCTAAGTGTAAATGAAATCCAGTATCAGAGATTGAATATAGATGTGAATGTTCGTGATTTTGAGAAATTGGAGGTTATGATAAACACAGATACAATCCTAGAAACGAGAAAAGAGCAAGTACACCCTAGCGCTGACGCTTCTAGCTTGTGTACCTTTTTCAAATTACCGGCGCACTGACTATTCTGATTTAGGTTTTCCTGGTTGTACTCAGTACTTCCATGTGAATGCCAGTACAGTACCTTGAAATATACCACTACTGTGCCCTTCAATATCCTTTCCAATTCATCATTCGTTAACCAATCATCTTACCAATCAACACTGTGTCTTCAAAGTCGACGTTTCTTAACTACCGGACCGCCGGCCGGTACCGGGCCCTCGTCTAATAAATAATTTACCGGGCTGCAATCTCACGAAGGTTGAGAACCACTCGTCTAAGTTACTAACAGCATTACTACATGAAACAAACCGAAAAATTAAATGAAAGAGACATGTCAAGGGAGGTGTACCTGCGGCTTCTGTTTGGTATAGTAACTGCTAATGAAGTTTGACCTCGATACATCATGCGTGGATCCATTCCTATGGCAGCACGCTTACGTTGTGGAGACTGGTTGTAGAGGAGGCCGAGGCTCACCCAGGGCCCCCAGGGCTGTAGCCCCGAGTGGTAGGTAGGTAGGTAGTGAAGTTTGACCTCGGTACATCATGCGTGGATCCATTCCTATGGCAGCACGCGTTGGTTGTGGAGACTGGTTGTAGAGGAGGCCGAGGCTGTAGCCCCGAGTGGTAGGTAGGTAATGAAGTTTGAGGTTAGGGACGGTTGTATTTCGTCACCGTATTGCAAACTGGCCCCCTTAATCCGTGGCCCTGTTACAGAAATTCACATATTTACAATTTCTGATGTGAAATGTAAGCCCGCTGACTTCTGGTACGAAATGGACACTTTATTGACGGTATTTACCTGATATGTCCCCATATTTGGTAGGCTTACAAACAGATAGCTAACAGATACTCAGAATATGTGGCACAGTTCAAATATTTGGGAACGACAGTAACAAATAAGTTTGATTGAGGAGGAAATTAGGAGGAGATTGAATTCGTGTAAAGCTTGCTACCATTCAGTCCAGAACCTTTTGTCTCTTCGTCTGCGGTGTAGAAACGTAAAAATTAGAATATACAAAACTGAGTTTTCCAGTGGTTCTATATGGGCGTGAAACTTGGTCTCTGACATTAAGAGAGGAACATAGATTGAGGGTGTTTGAGAACAGGGTGTTGAGGAGAATATTTGGACTGAAGAGGCATGAAATGGTAGTACATTGGAAGAATACTTCGTAATGAGGAGCTTCACAACTTGTACTCTTCTCCAAGTATAATTAGAATGATCACGTGAAGGAGGAAGATATAGGCAGGGAATGTAGCACGAATGGTGTGAAGAGGAATGCATATAGGATATTGGTGGGTAAGCTAGAAGGAAAGAGACTACTAGGAAGACCAAGTCATGGGTGGGTGATATGGACTGGATTGACCTGGCTTAGAATAAGGACCAGTGGAGGGCTTTTGTGAAGACGACAATGAACCCGCCAGTTCCATAAAATGCTGGGAAGTTCTTGAGTAGCTGCACAACTGGCGGCTTCTGAAGAAGGGCTCAGCTCCATTGAGGTAGTTACAAACAGTTCGCGGTTTCAGAGTATCAGAATCACAGTGAAATGTTTATTAGCATCGCAATATTCAGTGAAAATGCTTAGACTGTATGAGATTTGAAGTTCTCAGCAGTGATTATGAACCTGTGGCACCGTGCACTCTACAGTCTACCAGACTGTTGCCCATTTTTTTCGGAGAAACTTGCTCCTTCCATCTGCTAAGTAAAAAAGTCAGCTGAGCGTGGAGAAGGTGGTAGAAGGGCTGTGAGCGAATGAGGAGGAGTGACAAGGATAGCGAAAGAATGTGGGACACCGCAAAGGGCCCGTTCTTTTCCAAGAGTAAAGGGACTAGGCGAACTGGTAAAAAAGTAAAGTAAGGCTCTCCCTGTAACAGACCATGGAGGCCCACAGGGTTGTGAGACGTTGAGGGTCCCACATTATCTAGACAATCGGCTTACGCGCCGGCCGCCCTTTACTCCCCAGGAAAATTATTTAATTAATTCCTGGTACTCATTTCTGTTGGGGCACGCGGTAGCGTAGTGGTTAAGGCACTGTGTTACAAGTCAGAAGGTCGCAGGTTCAAATACCGATGAGGTCATTGGATTTTTTTCAATTGACCTATGGGTCTCGGGGTTCACTCAGCCTCTAACAGAAATGAGTACTAGGAATTAATTAAATAATTTTCCTGGGGAGTAAAGGGCGGCTGGCGCGTAAGCCGATTCTCTAGATAATGTGGGAGTCTCAACGTCTCACAACTCTATGGGCCTTCATGGCCTGTTACAGGGAAAGCTTTACTTTACTTTAATCATTTCTGTTAGAGGCTGAGTCGACCCCAGGGCCATAATACGGCTGGAAAGATTAGGTCAATTGAAAAAAATCGGGACTTGAACCCGCTACCTTTCGGCTTGTAGCATAGTGCCTCAACCAACTACGCTAGTGGATAGGTTAAAGAGAAGTCAGGAGAGGCGGAGTATGGAAACAGTGACCATAAAGAATATGTTACAGTGACAGTGCCACTGCCTCTCGGCTTGTTCTTTTATCCTGAAGATGGAGGCAGCTGGTTCGTTTTAAAAGGCAATAAATATCTACCATACTACATTGTATCACATCCCAGCAAAATGTAAAGTTGTCCCAGTGCTTAACTAATTAAGCACTACACTATGAACTGCGTATGGAGGAGTGGATGTATAGATCCACGTTTTCTTGACATCGGCACTAGCTGGAGGTGAGTGGTCATCTTCACTCCCTGCCGCTTTACCATCGGTATCCATTGGATAGGAGGCACCCTACCAGGACTCGAAATCCGACCCCGTGGTCGTCCAGCCCGTAGGCAGTCGCTATACCGACTGAGCTACCCCGGCTCACTATCACATCCCAGAAGAAGGTAATCCTGTGCGTAGATATTCTAATACGATTTATTTGATATTCCCTGTGTACGGTTAATACAGAGTTTCAGCTTGCTTCCCTGTTTTTTGGCATTAAGTATGATTTTATTTCATTTCTATGAATAGTTTAGTTGGTACATCATTCTACAATTTTTGCTGCAAGCCTTGAGATATTTAGTGTTATTTTGTTGTGCGTACGCGGACATGAAGATGACGTAGGGAATACAACTCTGCACGCGTGACCAGGTGGACGTGGGCTGCGTTCTCAAGGTCTACCGCTGTCGAACTCGTGCCCCGTTTCTGCTGTGTTTCTTCCTGCCCGGACTAGCGTGACAACAGCCCGGCCCATGCGTACACGTCCTTGTACATTTCAGACCTGTAGATCATTCGCACAGTTTGTTTTAATAGTCACGATTTTAGTGACTAGACACGGGGTTTGGATTGAGTACTGGGATTTATTGAACTCTCACACAGCTCGTGACTACATATATACAATTTTACAAATCTGTAGTACGCACATTACCACGCCCAGTCATCCACGGATTCACTAGGCATTGTTTCGCAACGTGACGTCTTCCAGCAAGGGGGAGCCTCTGCTCCCACTCCCCCGCCACGGGGCGGGGGACTGGCGCAAAAGCTCCAGTCGGAGTCAGAGTTACTTTACCGTTGGCGACAAGCCCCTTGTGACTCACGACCAGCAAGTTTATTTAACTTAATACTTGCTCTCATATTCCTTATATAATGTCCTCTCTGACGAGAGGACTGGTCTATCGTTTACAAATGGTGCTGGCCTCGCTAGCGCAGTCATTCTCAGGTACGAGTCCCGCGGGACTCATGACCATATTTTACTGTCTCAGATTCGAGACTCGTCCAACTTGGAGGGCCAGGCTCCCGTATTTATATCCCCCTGGAACAGGTTTTCCCAGTTATACTCGTACCCCCAGGTACTGGGTTCCCTTTTCTTTGCTTCCTATGACTCGTAGGGCTACGGTGGGCGTATTCGACCACGCTTCCACACGGGGTACAAAACCTCCAGTTGGTTCTCCTTACACAAGTATAACCTATGCACGTACCCAATGGAGAACACCACCTCCAAAAGTTCTCTGTTCTTGCTTGTGTGTACGTTGCTGGAATACATGATTTGGTTGCCGTGGAAAAATGTCTACAGAGCTATTGCCTAACAACGGACATCTCTGGTCCTCTTATTTTGGCTTTCGGAAGACATCTCACAATATGTTGAACTTAAATAAGACAGTGAAGTACTGATAAGTGACTGACGGATGTTGGGTGGAACTCGAATAACTGTGCTCCTTATCGGTGTCACTTAAAGCCAGCTTTACACGGAGCCGGAACGGAAGTTCACAACTTCTCAATATCGGTTTCACGGTAAAAAATAATTAAACTTTTCCGTGGAAGTATCGCTATAGTTGTGCATGGAGTACGTAAAAATTTCCATCTTTCGCTAGTTAAGGGATCGACCCACCACATCGCCTTTTTTCGGCTTCACTGTAAAAGTACAAGTAAACGTCATATATAAAATCCGTCTTTGTTTGCTCGGAGTGTATTTACAGCTATGGCAGAAAATGAACTCCTCCGGGGGTCGTGAAGAATTCGTCCATGTGGCCACCGCGTCACTTTGCCCCATGTCCGTCGTTTTTACATCCGCGCACGAACAGCGAAAAGAAAAAGAAAACGCTTGTGTGACGTTAGCCTTATAGTGATTAAGACCTATGAATCCGTTGGATGTCCCGTTGCTGTCTGAAGGGGCAATAGAACGAAGAATTACATGACGTTATGATTTGGTGCAGAAATCCTGTGAATGCGAATTGCACAATTTACTGACGACCCGGAGTAGCGACTGTCTACCGGCTGGACGACAGAGGGGTCGGAGTTCGAGTCTCGGTAGGGTCAAGAACTTTCTCTTCTCCATATCGTCCAGACCGGCTCTGGGGTCCACCCAGCCTCCTATCCAATGGGTACCGGGGACTCTTTCGCCAGGGGTAAAACGGCAAAGGTTTGAAGCTGACCACTCACCTCCAGCTAGTGCAGAGGTGAAGAAAATATGGATCTACAGGCATACATTCACTCCACCATACGTCTTCATGGCGTAGTGCGTAATTAGTTAAGCACGAGGACAACTTTAACTATTTTTACTGACGTAATGGTTATTGGCGTCACTTTTTTTTTTCCTTGGCGCTACAGCCCCAGTGGGCCTAGGCCTACCTCCATGAACTTCTCCGTTCACTTCGGTTTTTCTAGATCATACACATTCGGTAGGACTCCTTGGGCGGGTGATCAGCTCGTCGCAAGGCCTCTACCTGTAGACAAACACAGAAAAACGCACACACACAAACTAAACATCCATGCCCTGAGTGGGATTCGAACCCACGATCCCGGTTTCCAAGCGAGCGGAGACAGTGCATGCCTTAGACCGCTCGGCTACCGTGACCGGCAGGGCGTTACTTTTATCTCGAGTTAATATTCACTTACAATATTTACTGTCGATTAGATGTCAAATTACGTAACGGCACGAAAGCTTTCGTTCGCCATCATTCAGTGCCGAAGTTAAGAATGGGTGTAGCTATGCCTCCACTCCCCCTTGAGTTTAATGACAGTGCCTAATTACGCAAGGGGTCAACTTTACTTTTACCAGAGCTTTCACTCGGTCAGTGGTCCGCAAACTATCGACGTTATTTCAGTCTCCTAAAAGCACAGCGTTTTTTGTTTACACCTTCTGCCTTAAAAGAACCCTCTCTGGGTGCTGCCTCCCAAATATGTTAATGGATTTCGTACGATTTTCAAAACAGACAGCGAATAATTGGATTTTGTGTCGGAGGTACCGTGTGTTTTCTGTGAGGCGTGAACTGAATTTTTGAAAATTAGTTATGAGGGTATCCGTTACGCTGACCACGCAGCACCCCCTATCCGCAAAAGTTGGCACTAACTTCGCCGACAAGCGGCGGTCGCTCGGTCGGTATAGTTCGTTTGCGAACTCAAGTCACAGTTTTTTTTTATTTAGGTGACAGTAATCGAGGAAATCAAAATTCCGCGGCCCCTGTCTCCAGCCACAGCTTCTAGCCATTCTAATGTCTTCACTTTCGCACTACTCTTACGAGAAGGACGAGCAGGCGGAGCCTGGAGACCTAACAAAACGATGCTTTTTCTTCATCTCCACAGTCTCTTTCTTACTTGTCCCATGACTTTTTCACTTACTCTTCCGATATACTTTTTACCCCCCTCTCTCTCTCTTCGTGTTTTGCGCCCTTCGAAAAATAAAATTGGAAGAAAGAAGGAATGGTTGTGGTAGCGCTTAAGCGGTCCAAGTTCGATCACAGCCGCAGCTACAACAGTGCTGAAAATAAGAGCAGAAAAAATATTTACATGTCACTAGTCCAGATGACCGGAGAATCTGGGTTCTGTTTCCGGTAAAGGCACAGATATTTCCGTTCTTTACAGCTTCTAGACCGACTCTGAGGCCACTCAAGTCTCCTATCCGGTGGGTACCTGGGACGCGGCCGAGGTATGAAGCTGTATCTTCTCCCCATATGACTTCATGTCTCTGTCTTCACGACCGAAGTGGTCTTGCGGGTTTTGACACCGTGTAATGTCATAGGTGGATGCAATTGTTTCGGAGGAACGTGCGACCTTCATCCTCAGGGTGAAAGTGGTAACGTAACTTTAGCTGCAGAGAAGAACATGGACTCCGTAACTTTGGTGGGAGGCTTTGCAACCTGTTCGCGCGGTATGAACATTCCACTGCGTGTTCTACCTGTTTCATAGCAACCCCCACGGTCAATCTGTTAAGGAGAAACCGGTTCCAAAGGTTATATCCCACCACAAAATGTGCTGTATGTTTCAGGCATAGAATTTATTTGTCGTTCATTCCCAGCGTCATACCGAGTGACTACAAAAATAGTCTCATGACAATAAAAATGGGGAGCTGGGATAGCGACTGGCTACGGGCTGGACGATGGTCATAGCTCTACTCCCGGTAGGAGCAGGAATTTTCTCTTCTCCATGTCCTCCAGACCGGCTCTGGGGCCTGTCCACCCTCCTACAGGTATAAATCTTCCCTCACTTAGGACCTTTTAAATATGGAGGTGTGTTATAACATAGGGGGTTTCACGACGCTAAATGTTCAGATCACGAGATGTGACACAGTATAATCTGGTACGTACGTGTCAACGTTTCGGAGGAACTGCCTCCATCTTCTACCCTGACGATAGAGGCAGCAGGTTCGTTCGAAACATTAGTACTTATCTATCAGATTTAATGGCCTCACGTCCCAGAAGATGTTGATCTTCATGGAGCGGCAGTAAACTTTAGTTACCTTTACGCAATTATAAAGTAGGTCATGCTGTCTCTGAATATGTGTACGTCTGTAGGGTCGTTGTGGTTACACATCCGTGGTCACTCCGTGTCCAGCCGAACTAAGGGACGATTTAGGGTGTCTTAGAATAGCTGCAGTGCTTAAAAAAGTGTTTGAACTTAATGTAGGTGACGTAATAAAAGGACTGGAAGTGATTAATTTATAAAAGAAAATGTAAAGCCGTCCCTGTAACAGGCCATGGAGGCCCATAGGGTTGTGAGAGGTCGAGGCTTCCACATTTTCTAGACAATCGGCTCCGGCCTTTACCCCCAGGAAGATCCCTAGTACTCATTTCTGTTAGAGGCTGAGTCCACCCCAAGGCCATTCGCTTAGTTGGGGGTGGAGTCCAACTGGGTCCACTCGGCACGGCGGCCATTGATTTGCCTATTGTACCCTGCCCTGGGTGATTATGATGATGGAAATTTGGTGGAATGAAGATTGGCAGAGGAAACCGAAGTACTCGGAGAAAACCCTCCCCAGCGCCACCTTATCCACCACAAATCCCACTTGATCAGACCCGAGATCGAAACCGGGCCGCCGTTGTGGGAAGCCAGCGACTCACCGCTTGAGCTATAGCGCGGCCAGGACCCCAAGGCCATATTGCTGCTGGAAGGATTTGGCTAATTGAAAATATCCAATAACCTCATCGGAAATTGAACCCGCTACCATCCGGCTTGTAGCATAGTGCCTTGACCAACTACGCTACCGCGTACCCCCTTAGATAATTTGTGTTGTTCCATAATAATGAGTTTAATAGTTTCTGCTCTTCATGTAATAGTCTCACCGTGGTTAAACAAAGATGAACGGAATGAGTGAGACATGTAGCACGCAGGGGACATGATAAATGCATACAGAATGTTGATCGAAGAACGAGAATTGAAGATACCACTTGGGAGATCCACGAGTAGATTGGAGGATAATATTGAAATGTATCTCGGAGCAATACGATGTGAAGGATTGGACTGAATTCTTCTGGGTCCGGACAGGGTTAAATGACGAGTTCACGTGAACACTGCAGATTCAAAATTTTCGAAGATGATAACAGTCCTCGGAAATTGCGGTTACGTTGTGGTTACCCTTTTCCTTGGTGGGCCCTCGCCCTAACCATTCCGTCTGAGCTTCCAAGTACATATAAAAAGACTTGCTCCATACACAACTCTGTTATTGTTCGCAGTTGATATCGATTCTTAAAATGCCGTAGATATCGAAACACACTCCACGTGTCTTGGCGTTGTGCGTCTGCGTACGCGTGTCGCTTGTGCCGCGCGCATCTCACAACGTGCGGGAAGTACGCGTGTACGCGGCCAGCTGCTAATCGTGCTGACAAAGCAAAACACATGCGTCACTAAGCTAATGACCGACAAACAACAATGTGCTCCAAGCTGAGAATTCTGTTCTATTTATGTCGCGAAGCTCTCTCATGTGCGTCTGTCATGCAACGTGAAATGGCACCATTAAGAGAACCCGGAAAGCAGTCTTGGGGTGTATGAAGGTACTATATAACTCATCTTGCTTCCAAGGGGTCATACAAAGAAAGAAACCGCTACATTAGATCAGACCAATGGCTGTAGTGGCGTTTAACATCAAGATGAAGAAGAAAGCGGGGAGGGGGTTGTGTGTGTGTGTGAGAGAGAGAGATGGTTATTATTATTATTATTATTATTATTGGAGGGGGTGGGTATCCCCATGAACCGCGACCAGTGGTCTATTGTACGTCCCCCTGTGATATTCTACCAGTCTCTATACCCTATCGATACTGGTGCGTGCCATCAGTCCCGACTCAGCCAGCGAGTTCGGCCTCTACTGGCTCAGCGGTATGTAGATGCTTCCCCCATCTACCAGAGGCATTAGAGACTATTGTTGGGCTGGAAATGTCCTTATAATTTTGGCTCAGAGGCCTCCTTGAGACATGAGGTTCTTTTACGTGCCGTAAAGCTACGACACGGGACCCAGGGCTTAAAGTCCCTCCCGGAGGACTTGTTCCCTGAATTTTTCCGTCCTTAAAAATTCCACGACCTCCGCCGGGTTTGAACCCGCGTGCCTTGAGTCACGAGGTGGAAACGTTACCCCTAGAGATGGGGTAATGTAATGTGATGAAGAGTGGTATCATCGGTATTAATAATTAAGCCTTTGAAGACTGAACTTCTAAAGTACATATGAAAATTAAGTTCTTACCTCACAGGAAACATAGTACCTCTCCGCTGCAAGGGTAACCAGTTAATGCTGTTTACTATGAAGACCACTCTAAGCACACGAACACACTCTGTGAGCAGAATGAACAGATTTAGTACGTTAAAGCAAGTTGTATATATAGTAACCACTGGGTTTTAAAGGGTTAATAGCTACTGAGTAATTAATCGCGTATTATTAACAGTGTGTCGGCCGGTTTTGAAACGTCACCCCCTTTCTTTGGTGGGCTAACTCTGTGGTACTAAGGACGGTTGTCTTGATCAGTAAAATATTAAAAACAGCGCCCTATACCTTGATAAAGACACATACGGATCAGTATGTTAATAAAATATAGAAGTAAAGGCTGCCCCCAGGGGAAGATTTTTGGTACTCATTTCTGTTAGGGGCTGAGTCCACCTCAGGGCCGTAATGCGGCTGGAAGGTTAAAAGTCAATTTAAAAAATCCAATGACTTCATCGAGAGTCGAAACCACCACCTTCCGGCTTGTAGCCCGGTGCCTTAAGAAAGGCAACGACTATACCATATTGAAAACACCGTTTCTCCTCCGTTCACCAAAGTTAAGAAGATTTGGGCGTGGTTTTTACTTGGATGGGTGGCCGTTTGCAAACACCACATGTTGGTGTTCATTTTTTTTTCGGATAAGAAATGAACATAAACAAATCTGTCTTTGACAGATTCTCCCGTTGCTTCTTTATGTTTTATAAAATTAATTTGGGATCGCGTTACAATATCAATGCTCATCTACAGCCTAAATCTACGTTATATACATTGTTAAATATCCCACAGAAGAAACGAAGCAAATTACATAATCCCTGTCTGCGACATTTACCACCGGCTGTCCATGACAAGAGTACGTTTGTATAATTTTAATTTTTATCTCCTGTTATTTCAGTTATCAATTGTTATCGCTTGCTCTCAGAATTGTGCAACATTTTTGTGCATAACAAACTGTTCGTCACAGTGCCTTGGTGTCAGTCCTTTTAATCACACTGCCTTAAAGTTAGTGCTTTAATGACAGTGCCTTGGCGACAGTCCCGTTAATTACAATCGCTTGATGTTAGTCCAGTTAATCACAGTCGCCTGATGTTAGTCCTGTTAATCACAATCCCTTGATGCTAGTCCAGTTAATCACAGTCGCCTGATGTTAGTCCTGTTAATCACAATCCCTTGATGCTAGTCCAGTTAATCACAGTCGCCTGATGTTAGTCCTGTTAATCACAATCCCTTGATGTTAGTCCAGTTAATCACAGTCGCCTGATGTTAGTCCTGTTAATCACAATCGCTTGATGTTAGTCCTGTTAATCACAGTCGCCTGATGTTAGTCCTTTTAATCACAATCGCTTGATTTTAGTCCTGTTAATCACAGTCGCCTGGTGTTAGTCATGTTAATCACAGTTACTTGATGTCTTTCCTTTTAATCACAATCGCTTGATGTTAGTCCTGTTAATCACAATCGCTTGATGTTAGTCCTCTTAATCACAATCGCTTGATATCAGTCGTGTTAGTTAATTCAGTTGCTTGGGGACAGTCCTGTTAATCACAGTTGCTTGATGTTAGTCCTGTTAATCACAGTCTCCTGGTCTTAGCCCTGTTAATCACAGTTGCTTGATGTTAGTCTTGTTAATCACAGTTGCTTGATGTTAGTCCTGTTAATCAGAGTTGCTTGGTGTCAGTCCTGTTAATGAGAGTTGCTTGGTGACAGTCCTGTTAATCACAGTCACCTGGTGTTAGTCCTGTTAATCACAATCCCCTGATGCCAGTCCTGTTGATTTAGTTGCTTGGTGACAATCATGTTAATCACAGTTGTTTGATGTCAGTCCTGTTAATCACAGTCGAGTGGTGTCGGTCAGGCCGCTTGAAATGCCGGGCATATGGCAGTAATCTAATATGCTTCTGCTGCTGGCGCGTGCTCATTAAACATCAACTGTTCAGATTGTTCTAGTCACTTGACTACACCTCGCTTAAATTCGTCATCATAAACATATTGCATCGCGCTTGACCTATCGGTGTAGCCTGTTGCAGAGTTCAGAATTTGTTGGCTGTCGTACTGCTGGAATTTATGCAAGGGGGAAACCTGTCAGTCATTGTGACGTAGCAAAGATTGCTACGTGGTTATAACCATTCGGTGGGACATAAACCATCCTGACAGGTTTTACGTGATTTTCCTCCCACATATCTGAGGGTAGTACAGCACCTTAAAATATGCTACAACCGCTTCTTTCCACCTCTTTTCCAATTCATTATTCCCTGGTTGGTACGCCATATCTAGAGCAGGCATCTATGAAGTAAAAAAGTAAGTAAAGGTATCCCTTTAACAGGCCGTGGAGGCCCATAGGGCTGTGAGATGTTGAGGTTCCCACATTTTCTAGACAGTCGGCTCCTAGATGGCGGTAAGGTTGTCAGCCCTACGCGCCAGCCGCCCTTCACCCCCAAGAATAATCCTGGTACTCATTTCTGTTAGAGGCTGAGTCGACCCCAGGGCCATAATGCGACTGGAAGGATTAGGTCAATTGAAAAAATCCAGTAACATCATCGGGACTTGAACCCGGGACCTTCCGGCTTGTAGCATAGTGCCTCAACCAACTACGCTACCGCGTGCCCCCTAGAGCAGGAATCCATACTGAAGAAAAGTCCTGTATGTTCAGCGATATCTCCAGTGGGTGATTTTGGTCCCCATTTTGTGTTGAAAAGAGGATCCAGTAACTTTCTGATGATTGCGTAACAGTGTGCCCCACCTTCAGAGATGTTTAGACTAAATGTAATCCCATTATTAGTATATTTTTTATTGCTAGTGGGGTGGGACTAAGTCCCTTGTACTGCGGCCACTTCTGGCCTATTGTACCAGCCCCAGATGATACGTGAGGGTGGATCAGTTGGTGGAATGAAGATTGGCAGGGGAAAAATCCAGTATCCAATGAAAAACCCTGCCGAGATCCACACATACACGTGACAATATGATAACCTTTCCGCACAAACGGAAATGCTTTTCAGTCAACTATGTAGGCCCCATAAATTGTACCCCCAGCTATTTGCGTGTTTTGTTTAGTGTAGTCGCGTAAGCGTAATGCAGTTCTTGTTATGTATTCTTGATAATCTTGTCTCCTCTCATACTGACTCCTGTCGTCTATCACCATGTTTCCTGTTTAATTGAACCTTATAATTTTGTGTTACTTTTAGCAATATTTGTAGGCCCAGACGTTTTAGCTTAGACCCACGTGATTGTCTTTCTGTACTGTCCCTATGGTCAGAGTTCTGGCTACAGATCCAGAGGTCCCGGGTTCGATTCCCGGCGCTACCAGTTTTTCTGAGATGTAGTGGGTCTGGAACGGAGCCCACTTAGTCTCGTGAGGATAGTTGAGCTATTTCAAGGAAATAGCGGCTCCGGTCTAGAGAACCGAGCTTAACGGCCGTGGGGATTCGTTGCGTTGACCACGCGGCACCCTCTATCCGCAAAAAGTTGGCACTAACTTAGCCGGCAAGCGGCGGTCGCTCGGTCGGTATAGTTCGCTCGCGGACTGCCGGCTACGGAGTTTGTTTTTTCCCTATATAAACATTTCAATAATGGGTCAAATGGAAGGAAGTTAAAAGCTAAAAGATATATTGATCTACCTCAAAAGCAATGTTGTCTACACTGAAGAGCAGGGCGGATATGGGCAACATATGTCGAGTTGAATCTCATTTGTCTTTCGAGTGGTAAGAATAGCTAGCTAGAAAAGTCATAACAACACTGTAACATGCTAGAGAAACAATTTGAGTGGTTATATTTATGTGTTTAATCTGTGGATGTGTGACCCCCTGGGAGTTATCAGCACGCAGACTGCAGGCAGCTTGACCTCTGGTGGACGCGGGTCCCTGCTTCCGTCTGGTTCGGCTTTTGCCTAGATAACTGAGCGTTAAATTGCAGCTGCGTGTTGTCGAAACGTCATCCTGTAACGTACTTCTCTTTGATGTTCATTTTTTCGTTTCTTTTTCAGTCCTTCCTTCGTTTCTTTTTTCCATCCTCATTCCCTTCTTTCTACGCCTCTTTCTTTGTTTCTACAGTCCTTTTCTTTCTTAGTTTCTGTCTTTCCTTCATTCGTGTCTTTCTTCCCTTCTTCATTCCTCTTTGGTATGACTTTCCTTCATTCGTTTCTTTCTACCCATCTTCAGACCCCTCTTCGTTTATGTCGTTCCTTCATTCCTTTCCTTAATTTGTTCTTAATTTCCTTCCTTCTTTTCATCTTCATTCCCATCTTTCTTAGTTTCTTCTTTCCTTCAGTAGTTTCTTTAATTCTGCATTGTTTTCTTTCCTTCTCCGTTCCTCTGTTTTTATTCGTTTCTCTTTTCACATTCCTTTTCCCTTCCTTAACTCGTTTATTTCTTTCCATCTTCGTTTCTTTTTCCTTCTTCATTCCTTACTTTCCACAGCTCTTTCTTTTCTTCGTTATCACTTTCTTTCTCTCGCTGTCATGTTTTATATTCACACGGTCCCAGCTGTGTTCAGACCTCGGCCCACAGACTGCCTATCCTGATCGAGGCTTTTCGTGGCCCTGCTCGAAAGCAGCAGAAGAGAATTTCAAATTGAAAATAAGAGACAGACGCTCGGTACTGCCCCTGCCGGCATCGTTGTACCTGTGGTGATAATTGTCAGTTGTGAATTTGGTTTACTTCCATATCCCCGCTCCAAGTGGAGACATGTCAGACTGTCAGTTGCAGAATTTCAGTCTGCCGTTCAATTAGCAGTTCGGCATAGCGGCTCTTATTGGGGAGGTACTCGGTCAGGACACCGGCTACCCTGGCTGTGAGTCTTCATAGTTTCCCTCAGTCTCTCCAAGCAATTCTCGGGATCGTACCTAGATTAGGCCACCACCATGTCCTTCCCAGACCTTCCAGTACGTCATTTATCCTACAGTTCGATGTTATATTTTCCATCTACTGACAGAACAGTATGGGCATGTGAGCCCATCTCAACGGCTTACTTCATAAATCCCTCCCATCAGTCTGTGTGTCTATATATGTATCCCCTGTCGTTGCTACGAAACAGCTCGGTAAAAACATTACCGCGGCAACGAATACACACGCAGCAATAGAGGAACTGTTGGATACGTCGTTTTCTATGCTGTCAGTAGCGTATCAATGGTAAGCAGACGGTGAGTTTTTCCCAGAACTTCTTGTTGCAAAATAAGGAAAGGCTAAAAATACTGGAAGGATTGGTATCGTTAAAAGCAACATTAATAGGTACTAAAACCAGAAAAAAAAATTGAATACGTAATGGGTAAGTGCGGAAAAATGCAGTTAAACCGTTTATAGGAGGCCACAGTGTATAAGGGTCTTTTAATTGAGGTCAGTAGAACAGAACTTCCCAAAGTGAAACGGAGGGTTTCATGGAGGTAGGCCTAGGCCCAAATGAGGGCTGTAGCGCCAATGGAAAAAAAAAACAGAACTTCTGTCCAAAATGAGAACTCCCGTCAGCGATGATTACTTGTGGACCTTTCCATAGCTGAGACGGTTAGACGCTGGCTTCGAGAGTTCATGTGAGGTTCGTGGTGGTCGAAAGGTTTTATCCGACCCGTTTGGTTTACCTGTTGCTAATCATCAGCCTACCACTGCTTCGCCGCCGTCTGAGTTTTGCGATAGCCCTGAGCAGACAGCATATTATCATGACCTCGGTGTTGAAGTTCGGGGATTCATCTCCGACCCGACACTTGACTGGTTACAGAGTCAGGAAGTAGAAACATGTTTTTGTAATTATTGTCGTTAAATTTCCGCTGTTAGTGTGTGAAGATCGGTTTTGGGGTTTGAACCCCTTCTTATGTTCAAAATGTTCAGAGGTATCAAGTCGAAATTTCTAAAACGAAGTTGCTGAAAAGTTTAACTGTATGTGAACTCGTGTCTTTGCTTGTTTGTTTGCTAATTATTGTATTTGTAGTCTTCATCAACTCTGTCGCCGAGCCGTTTAAGATCATTGTAATAGAAAATAAAAAACCTTTGGCATGAAATCTGAATAGAGCAGTAAACAGATCAGGAGACTGAACATGTTTTTGAATGTGACCCTTTGGCTCGCAAGATCTTTCATCAGGTCAGTGGACATGGCCGCAAGTGACTGAGGTCAAGATGCCTGTGTCATGATTCTCATTTCATAAACTTCTTCATTGTATTGTTTAATTCTGCAAGGTTATTTTACATTTTTGGGGATGTTAGTAGTGAAATGGTATGAGTAGTAAAGTAGATTTGACACGTTTCAGAGTAACACTTCGAAGGTTGTCTGCAAGAAACTAGGAATTTACAGGCAACCTCGAAGAATGCAACCCCAGACATACGGACTGAAAAGCAGCATTTACTGCCACTACGTAAATAATACGGAATTTATTTCACAATTTTCATACATGTTTGGATAATCTTTGCAGTCCGGTATAGAAAACCGAGATTAACGGCCGTGGGGATCCGTTGCGCTGACCACGTGACACCCTCTATCCGCAAAAGTTTGCACTAACTTCGCCGACAAGCGGCGGCCGCTCGGTCGGTATAGTTCGCTTGCGGACTACAGGCCAAGGAGTTTGTTTTTGTTTTATTTATAATCTTTGCAGTGTGATGTGGACAGAATGGCACTGAGGCAGGTTTTCTCCGAGTACTTTGCTTTCCCCTGTCAATTCTCATTCTGTACGCTGCTCCATACGAGTATTCATATTATCCAGCCGTCGACGCTATAAGTCTCGTCGTTAAATAACAGCTTTAAAAAAGAACTTATCTTCAACAAAATGCCACCATAGATCTGTCGTCTTAAATTTCATGTACGTTATGTCACGCATTCAATACGCAATCTTGCCTTTATCCTTATCACATCCAAACTTTATGACCGTCGTTTGTTCTCCACATCTCAGTGTTTAACAACTGAATACTAATCTTCAGGAAGTTTTGTATACATACATGTATATACATAGCTCTGCCGATCACAGTGGCCGCGCGGTGTAAAACATGAGCTGTCTTCACCCGCACAAACGCTGGGATCATGGTTCGAATCCCACTCGAGGCATGATTCTTTGTCTCTGTTTATTTTGTTTGTGCTGTTCTGTATGCAGATAGCGGCCTTGCGACGGGCTGATCCCCTGTCCAAGGAGTCCTACCTACTCTGTAAAAGAAAGTGAGAAAGCGGCCAAGGCCCAACAAAGGGCTGCAATAATAATAATAATAATAATAATAATAATAATAATAATAGATACAAGGTAAAGCTATCTATGTAACAGGCCGTGGGGGCCCATAGGATTGTGAAACGTCGAGGCTCCCCCAATTTCTAGACAGTCGGCTCACAGATGGCGGTGAGGTTGTCAGCATTACTCGCCGGCTACCCTTTACCCCCCAGGAAGATTCCTGGTACTCATTTCTGTCAGAGGCTGAGTCGACCCCAGGGCCATAATGCGGCTGGAATGATTAGGTAAATTGAAATAATCTACGTTACGGGACACGAACCAGCGACTTTCCGGCTTGTATGATAGTGACTCAACCAGTTACGCTACCGCCTGCCCCCTACATTCTGCGTACCTTTTATAAAAACAAGACATTGATAACTTGACTTATTAATATGTTAATAACATGGGCTATGAATATAATCCTGAACCCGATAGATTGTTTTACGGGCCGTAGTTTGTGTACCCATGTCATTAATAGGTATAAAATCCGCGCGTGTAGACCTAAGTACGGTCATTCGCTTATTCGTCTACATTTCGCTCTGACGTCTGTTATTTGACCTTCTTCGAAGAGCTGATAGCAAGATACAAAGATTATGGTGAACTTCCATCAAACTAAGTTTATACTGTATTACATTCTAGTAGGGCCGAGATAGCGCAGTCAGTAGAATGACCAGACTCAGTGCTGGGTTCGAGTCTCAACAAAAGCAAGAGATTTTCTCTTCTCTAAAGCGTCGGGACTGACTTTGGGACCAATTTATCTAACTGGATACGTAGATACACGGAACACAGCCATGAGCGCCGGCCAAAACAGGATGAAGGCCACAATTTTCCTGGCGTCTGTCGACCAACGAACACAGGGCTTCCGCGAGGAGCCGAAGGCGAAGATTGAAGATACGCGGCGGGGATTACAGGCAGTAACGACATCCCCCGATACGCTGACGAAGAGCCTTCACAAAGAGTTCCACTTCGAGACAGAAATTACACGGCGCGAGTAGGAAACGCAGCTAACATAAGTCGAAGCCCGAGTTGAGCGCGGATCTTGCTGGACAGCAGGAAGCGGCCTAGGCGCGGAGCAACGGATCGACGTCATGGGCCGTGTCCGACAGCAGTTCGAGACTGTGGCGGAGCACAGTGCCTGGGCGCCCCGCGAGAAAGCCACATATCTGATCGTCGCCTTGAATGAGCGTGCTGCCCGTATTCCACTAGGCGTACCTACTGGAGCGACGTACGAAGAGGTTACTGAGGCGCGTTACACCCTCGACTGAAGAGAAGGAACCAGTTCGTGATAAGTCCTTGCAGGAGTTTGTCGCTGTTGTTCACTTGGCTCACCTCGTCCATGTTGAACTACCAGAACACCCAAGCCGCCCCCGCATTCATCGACAGGATAAGGGAGCGAGACATACTGCGACAGCTACTCCTGGGGGACAAGATGGCGGCAGCCGTCAGAGCAGCCGCTACCTAGCAACGGCTAGTGAAGAAACAAGACTTCTTGTGTGCTCTAGTGATTGGCGGAACACAGCGGCCGTGCGGTCTAAGGCATGAACAGTCTTCGCCCGCTAGAACACTGGAATCGTGGTTTCGAATCTCACGACATGGATGTCTGTATGTGTGTTTCTGTAGGTAGCGGCCTTGCGACAGGCTGATCTCCCGTCCAAGGAGTCCTACCGCCTGTGTAGTGGTTACGAAACTGAAAAAGCTGCCAAGGTCCACAAGGGCTGTAGAGCCGTAGATAGATAGATAGATAGATAGATAGATAGATAGATAGATAGATAGATAGATAGATGGTTGTAGTGATTACTGAATGTGTAAATTAGTGATAATGTTATAATCGTTTGTAGTTAAGAGTTATCAGCGTTCAGTAAATACAGTAATCAATCCAAACTCTGTGTCTAGTCACTACCGCGTGACAGTATTATCACTACTTGCAGAGAGACAGGATGCACTGAAACAAAAGACTGTACGCTCGTTCGTTATTGCTACATAACTTACGTTCATGCAACGTGTTAAGACTCTTTAAGATTTGTTGCCACGGTAACCAGAAATAATAAAAGGTAAACAAGGTGAAGTTCTCCGGCGCTTAAATAATTAAGCAGTATGCCATGAAGACATACGTGTATGTGGGAGTGAAGGTATAGATCCACTATTCTTGACATCCGCACTAGATGGATATGAGTGGTCAACTTCACGTCTCGGCCGCTTAAACTCCAGGGAAAGAGCCCCCAAGTGCCCACTGGATAAGAATGTGGCCCCCAGAGCCGGTCTAGACGATATGGAGAAGAGAAAATCGTTCCCATGCAGAGATCCGAACTCCAGACGCCCAGCCCATGGTCCATTCGTATACCTACTGAGTTATCTCAACTCATTTATGTATGCTAGAACTCTTAAAGCTTTCCCATAAGAAGTTATCAATAATAATGTTGTGATATCTCCGCTTAGCTTATTAAGGAAACTAATGAATTGTGAAGAATAGTTTATAATTGTGTGATTTATAGCCAGGATGTGAGAGAAGTGGTCTGAAGTTGACCACTATATCTGTTCATGTGGATAAGTTAGTATAAATCTGTAAAATAGTTGTGTTGACGGAATAAATAGTACGCAGTAAGGCTGTATGTTTATGATAATGTCTGTCGTAGTGCCATGTGTTGACAACGGATAAGTTGCAAGTAACCCAGTAATTAAATGCTGAGTCACAGAATTCACTCACGGAGCTGAGCCCTTCTTGAGAAGCCACCAATTGTGTAACCATTCAAGAACTTCCCAGCAATTGATGGAATCCGAATGTTCATTACCGTGTTCACAAGAGCCCTCCACTGGTCCCTATCCTGAGCCAGATCGATCCAGTCCATACCATCTCATCCTATCTCTCTAAGATCCATTTTAATATTAACCACCCACCACCTTCTAGATCTTCCAAAATACCGTTCATAACTTCGTATACAGCATGGCTGGGCCGCGCCATAGCTCAAGCGGTTAGTCGCTGGCTTCCCACCACGGCGGCCGGGTTCGATCCCGGGTCTGGTCAAGTGGGATTTGTGGTGGACAATCTTCATTCCACCAATTGCTCCACAATCACCCTCACCTATCATCTTGGGCTGGTACAATAGGCCAGAAGTGGCCGCAGTACAAGGGACTTAGTCCCACCCCACTAACAGTGAAAAAAAATACAGCATGAGCTGTGTATTAATTGTGACCTTTGAAGTTTGCACAGACGTGCCTTGTTTTGCGGATAAACTGGAGAAACAACCTTCAAACAAATGTAGCATAAATATGTTTGTGTCTGTGTCCTATGCGGCAAGATGTTTTATGTCCTGCGGGACTGAGTTAGGTCCTGTGAAAGTGAGGGTTTACTTTGAGCAGACTTGTGTAAACGGGGACGGATTTACAGCGGTGGGGGCGCCCAGGGTAATCAAAATGTGAATGCCTCTCAGTAGCAGTAAATTGAGGTTATGACAATTCTTTTCTATC
>NW_019721097.1:0-57605 GCF_002891405.2 Cryptotermes secundus | reverse complement strand
TTTTTTTTTTTTTTTTTTTTTGTGGGGGGGGGGGGGGGGGGGGGTGTATATTCACATTTTTACTCTTCGCGCTCCATATTCTTACCATTTTCATGTTGTAAATATTTAATGAAATAAAGTAAAACACGTGAAGTTACAACTGTGCGTAATTAAGGACAATGCAATGAAGACGTATGGGGGATTGGAGGTATAGCTCCACCATCCTTGATCTCGGCACTATATGGAGATGAGTGATCAGCTTCACGACCCGGCCGCTTTACCGGCGGGAAAGAGCCCCGTTACCCATTAGGTAGGAAACTGGGTGGGCTGCAAAGCGGGTCTGTACGCCGTGGTGAAAAGATTCCTTGCTCCTGCCGGGAAATGAACTCCGTCCATCTAGGCCGTCACTATACCGACTGAGCTATCCCGGCTGTAATGAAATGCAAGGCGCATTAATGATGCCTGCAACTCTGTGCAGTAAGGCCCACGTTTATATTTGTAGTCTGGTTATATTGCTTCTCTTTACACTGAAGAAGGCGATTGATGCTCACACCAATCACACGTGCTTTGGCTTGGAAGGAAGTAAAGAACGTGGAGGAAGCAAGGAAGCATGGAAAATACAGTGGTGCCAAATGAAGCATTGTGGAGCTCTGTGAAAGCTAATTGTTTTGTTAAACGTATTTGCACACAAAGAATCAGGGCACTGTGCTGTATGAGATAATGAAATGCCCATTGTATTGTGCTGCGAAGGCTGCAGGTATGGGCGGCAACATCAAACAGTGACGTTACTGTTAACTTTAACTGTTCCTCAGTCTGAGCGCAATTCTTGGCCAAGGCCGTCGTTATAGTTTTGCAACAGCAGATATGGCCCCCATGCTCGCTTGTCGCAATAAACGGGCATGGGGGCCAATAAGCTATTACTTACTCATGGAGCTGAGCCCTTCTCGAGGAGCCGCCAATTCTACAACTACTCAAGAATTTCCCAGCATTTTATGGAACCCGAAGGTTCATTACCGTGTTCACAGGAGCCCTCCACTGGTCCCTATCCTGAGCCAGATCAATCCAATCCATACCATCCCATCCTGTGTCTCTAAGATCCATTTTCATATTGTCCACCCACCTACGCCTTGGTCTTCTCAGTGGTCTCTTTCCTTCTGGCTTTCCTACCCATATCCTATACACATTCCTTGTCTCCCCCATTCGTGCTACATGCCCTGCCCATGTCATTTTCCTTGACTTGATCATTCTAATTATACTTGGAGAAGAGTACAAGTTATGAAGCAATAAGCTATTATTATTATTATTATTATTATTATTATTATTATTATTAGTGGGTCACGCAGAAGCATAGTAGACACTATGCTACAAACCGAAAGGTCGCTGGTTCGATTCCCGATGAGATTATTGGATTTTTAAATTTACCTAATCCTTCCAGCCGCACTATGGCCCTGTGGTCGACTCAGCCTCTAACAGAAATGAGTACCAGGAATCTTCCTGGGAGTAAAGGGCGGCAGGTTTGTAAGGCTGACAACATTACCGCCATCTGTGAGCCGATTGTATAGAGAAAATGTGGGAGCCTCGACGTCTCACAACCCTATGGGTCTTCACGGCCTGTTAGAGCTTTACATTGTTACGTTTTTTATCGAACGATGTTTTCAGTATTAAGACTGTATAGCGTCGAATGTTTAATTATTGTGGAGCGGTTGGTGGAATTATGACTGGCAAAGGAAACTGAAGTACTCCAGAAAAACCTATCCCAGTACATTTGTGCACTACAAATTTCACATGATCTTACCTGGAATCGAAGTCAGGCCCGCCGCGATAGGAAGCCGAGGACTAACCGCCTGAGCTATGGCACTTCTGCTTCGTATCCTGTTTCAGAATGGTGGTGAAATATAAATGTATTCTTTATCGTCAACTTTTCTGAGAATCGCACTGTCTTTAACATTTGTCCTGAATATGGAGACAGTGAGGGTCCCGGAAACGCCTAAATACAGTCAATATCTACATGATATCATCACTCAGAAACAGAATCCGCGCGACTAACAGATGTTGCCAGAGCAAGAACGTCAGTTATTAACCAGTATATTTCCATGATTTCCTGTGGCACGTGTTATCCGCCTCTTAACCTTAATTGGGTCTTTGATGCTATTTGTTAAGCAAACAGCAAGTTGGAGGCTGGCTCAACTTTCCATTGGTTTCATGCAGACAGCTCGTTGACTTATCTTGGACGGCTTTTCTGCCTTTCTTCCGCGTTCAAAACCTTAATTGGACTTCAGTCAGATGTCCCATTTAATCGAATGGAAATGAAGGCTTTCAGTCAGCATAATTCTGGTTTCTCTAAACATTGATGAGTGTATAGGAAGTTATTTTGTCTGTTTTTTTTATTGCTAGTGGGGTGGGACTGAGTCCCTTGTACTGTGGCCACTTCTGTCCTATTGTACCAGCCCCAGATGATAGGTGAGGGTGATTGTGGAGCAATTGGTGGAATGAATACATCCACTCCACATGCGCTTTCATGGCGTAGTGCTTAATTAAGCACAGGGACAACCTTACGAATCGCGTTAATTGGTACATATTTTTCACTTAATATTTGCTACAACGAACAACTTGCGTTCGTAAGAAGTTCGCCTCCCGGAAGCCGGAGAAATACATGCGCCTTTGTAGTCGACAGCCCTCTGTAAATTAATATCGGCTTTTTTTTTTGTTTTTTTTTCCTGTTGGCATGCGGTGTAAATTTGTTTTCTAAGCACGAAGACGTGCAGTTGAGAGGCTTTGTTCGCGCTGTAACGAGGCTGCAACGTTACACTGCATTGACTCTGGGAGCATGAGCGCGAATAAAGTAACACGGTTTTATTTGCAACAATAAATACCGTAAGCAGGCAATGCTGCACTTAGCTTGATGCTTATATACTATTAACACGCAAGTTCAAGACACTGGGATTTTTCTTGGGCTCGTAGACGAGTTAGAGACTTCAACATGTAAAGTAATTAGAATATCTTGTAGGATTTGAGATCCTCACACCGGTGGTTATGAAGGGGACTATCTTCTGGGTTATAAGGCCGTGTAGTCCGTTTAAGTCAACCGACGTTTCGGAGGAACACATCGTCTTCATCTTCAAGGTCGAACAAACCGAGCAAGATAAAGGTAAAACTATCCCTGTATCAGGCCTCGGAGGCTCGTAGGGTTGTGAGACGTTGAGGGTCTCACATTATCTATAAAATCGGCTCAAAGATGGCGGTAAGGTTGTCAGCCTTACGCGCCGGACGCCCTTTACCCCCCATGAAGATTCCTGGTACTCATTTCTGTTAGAGGCTGAGTTGACCCCAGGGCCATAGTGCGGTTTGAAGGATTAGGTCAATTGAAAAAAATCCAATGACCTCATCGGGACTTGAGCCTGCGACCTTCCGGCTTGTAGCATAGTGACTCAACTACGCTACCGCGTGTCCCCTATATCCCAGAAGATAATACTTTTAATGGGAATATTTTCGATTTACGAATTTTCATCTTACGAACAGTTTTCGCGAAACGAATTGTCTACGTGAATCGAGGGATACTTGTTAATCTGTTTGAGGCTAATTTCAAGGAACAATAACAACAATGATGAGAATTTCCGAGTGAAAACTACGCTAAATAAAATTACATCCAAGCTTATTTCACCAATGGCATTAATAATCATAATAAATGAAGAACGGATAAATTTAGTTATTGAAATCCGTCGATTTCACGGCACGTGGCAAGATACAACAGTTTATTGATATAAGGGAGACTAATGATTACTAGGAGTTCAAGGAATTCTGGCAAGTTACCACTGTTTACTGATATAAAATGGCTGGTGGTTGGCATAAACAAGATATCTCGTTTAATTAAATTCCTTCACAAGTAAATTCTCTTCAATATTTACTTTGCTGTATCTTTTAACATCACAGCCAGTTCTAAACACCTTGGCTACAACCCAGTGTGTGCTTTTTACGTTTACCACATTCTTCGCATTAATTTAGAAACGATTCTTGTGATTAATTATGAAGGAAATGTGTTACAGATGCAGCTGGGGGACAATAAAATGTTTATTTATCCTAAAAGTGTTTGGAAATCTGTTATATTTAAATTCCTAAGTTTGTCCTTTTTCAAAACGCAGCTAGACCTCAAGATTTTGGATGGAAGAGACGGCCTCAGACATGGAGGGTAGCCGCTGATAGCCGACAAAGGGTGTTTCTCCAATTTTATAGATTTTGTTCCATTGCATTTGTTAGCTGGATTAAAATGACAAAATGCGTCTTTTTGGCGTACCTTTAAACGCCAGAAGTTAGATATAAAAAAATATGAATGATAAATCGATTTGTTTTAATTGTCACTTGCGAATTTATCGTAACAGCTTTCATCCTCCATCAGTAAACAGCGTTTTCTCTATACATAATTCCGTGACATAAGTAAAAAAAAATCGTAGATCGTAACTTCCTTGTAGTTTGTTAGGACGAAGGGTAGGATTAAATTGAATCGTTTTCTGTACTTCCTACGTAACGTATGGCATAGATGCTGTTTTAAAGAATTTTAACTTACTGAATTTGTTTTCATACAATGGAATGCTATGTGGGAATAACAGGTTACTGTACTAGGAATTTAATTTTTGTAATTCTACAGAACCGAAAGTAGGTCCTATTCTAGGAAGGCCCTGTGTTGTTCCACTACAGTTAACAAGTTCCTCCGAAACGTCGGTAACAGCCTATAAGACTAAACGATATCACAAGCCATAATACTACAATCTGACTCATCTTGCTTGTCAATATTGCTGGAGACGTCTTGCGAATGTGATCTAGCCGCAGCGACCTCGAGAAAAGAACTTGAGACCTCTGGCTTAGGGTACAGACAAGCTATCGGAGCTCGACATGGTTCATTAGGAATGAAAAAATCTTTTTTTGACGTCATCTTATCGACTATTTTATGACGTCATCGGAACAGAGGGATATAATAAATATTGGGGTCCTGAAGTGGAGTGTCAGTAAGACGAGAGCATTCTGTGTATCGAGACAGGAATAGCTCACCTAGTATTGTTAGGGTAGGCTAATCGAGGGCGTTTATGCAGGTCAGATGTGAGAAATACATGCCCTGCCAACCTTATCTCCGTTGACTGTATGATTCTAATTGTACTCGGCGAAGAGTACAAGGAGTGTATTTGATTTCAGAAACTGGATCAGTTTCGGGAACCAGATGTAGGGGGAGGGGAAGTGTTTACTGAATCTGGGCCCGTTAGAAAGAGATATTTGGGTCACGCCCTATGATCTCTTTGTGACAGACCAACTGAGTAGGATCATCTACGCGCTGGTACCTGATGAGGGGAACGGATCCATTTCTTTCTGTTCTTTTGCTAGTTGACGCTGTCGATGGATTGGAAAGGATTTGGAAGGAAGCGATCTTGCCCTGATCGAGGTGCTGTCCCGAAATTTGCCTGAAGGAACAGAGGAAAAGGACGAAAACCCTCGGGATGGCCGGTGCCACTGCCGAAGGAGGAACAGCATTAGCGCTGCGTTGCGCATGCCAGTTATACACCAGGCAGTGGACAGTGTCCAACATAATCATCGTAAATACGAGTAACGCTAGTCTCGTCATGGTTATTTAAAATTAAAAAAAGAACAAACTTTGCCAGGCTTACTGACGCGAATGTAAGATACACCCTTATTTTCGCAACGATAAAATCAGAAAAGAGTTTTTTCTTGACAAAAATTGAATGTTTCATTTAGCTCTGAGGGTTATAAGAAAAAAGAAATAAAAATTATGCTATTAAGATATATTAAACTCAGTATTTAATACCTTAAATATAATTCTAGGTATGCTCACAGATATCATTAGAATTATCAATTATAATTCCTCATGATCTGTCTCTTCCTGTTTATTTTAAGGACCTGAAAATAAGACTGCTTTTATTTTCAAGAAGCAATATTCGAAAAAAAAAGTCGCCTTATATTCACGCTAATACAGCATTATTTCAGCCTCTTTCTACTTGACCGTGTCGGTTACAGTTTGGGAAGCCTTTGATTCATGAATTTGAATTTCACGGAGCTCGTGACATAGGCATATTTAAAGGTTGTTACAACTTGCAGATTTGTGGAACATGTATCGTCAGGTACTCTTAAAATGGCACCGCTATTTATAGCTTTGTTTCTCAGGCAGAAGTGATCATATTTGTATGTAAGTGTATTTGGAGAAACTAGAGTTTCCGGAATTTTAATGTGAAGATCATCACATTTCTACGTCATCACTACTTTAATTATTGTAACATCAGCAGTAACTATGATGGCGGTAACATGAACTTTTGATGTGCAAGCCAGTGCACCAGTTGATCTTGAAAGAAATACGCACTTTTTACATGTATTTTTTCATAGTTTTATGCAAGTAACATGGCCGCTGTGTGAATTGTTTTACGTTTTCATAATAATTCGAGCATCAAATGTCGTTCTTAGGCAAGTATAATGCGATTTGTGTATAAAGTAGCAACACAGCAATTGAGAAGTACAAAAAACAGACTGGACCGCTTTCTGTTTGCTTTTTCTTCTTCCAAAACAGTGTAATATTACGCAGCTACAGGAACTGACTGAAAGTTACATTTTTTATCGGCATTATTTCATCTGTTTGGTTCGGGAGAGGTATGAATGTTATGAAATATAAAATAATTTGGAAAGAAGTGGTTGTGGCAGATTTGGAGACAGACCTGTATGAATTGCTTGAAGGGACTGGGTTAAATCTTTATTTAATGTCAGTCTACACCGTCGCTAACAAAGATGCATTAAGACCGAGCTATACTGCGCTAATTTTATGGAGTAGAGCCCTTCTTGTCCACAGAGTCCAATGTCCAGATAGGCTCTGGGGCGGCCGCGCCATGGCTCAAGCGGTTAGTCGCTGGCTTCCCACCGCGGCGGCCCTGGTTCGATCCCAGGTCTGGTCAAGTGGGATTTGTGGTGGACAAAGTGGCGCTGGGGCAGATTTTCTCCGAGTACTTGGGATTCCCTGCCAAACTTCATTCCACCAAATTCTCCATCATAATCACCCGGGGCAGGTTACAATAGGCCAATCGGTGGCCGCCGTGCCGAGTGGACCCACTTAGACTCCACCCCCCACTAAGCGAATTAAAAAAGAAAAATAGGTTCTGGGGCCCACCCAGTCTCCTATAAAATTGGTACCGGGGGGGGGGGGCTGTTTCCCGGGGGTTAAAGAGGTAGGGGCGTGAAGCTGACCGCTCGCCTCCACCTAGTGCCGAGGTCAAGAATGATGGAGATATATTTTATATTCACTCACCCATACATCTTCACGGCGTGTTGCTTCATTGATTAAGCATAGGAAACAATTTACTTTCACTTTAAGAGTCCTTGAGAAGCGTATAGTCACTCTGCTAGTCAACGGCCACTGGACTCTCTCCTAAGCTACATGATTTTAGTCATTCTCATCTTCTGTTCTGTAAAATCCATTTTGATACATCCAATCTACATGCACGTGTAGGTGTTTCGTGTGCCTAAATTCTGAGTCCCGCTTAAATGAGTTACTTTTTTCAACTGCTCCAAATATTCCATATTACTGTCTTTAATTTTTTTATTGCTATTGTACTGCGGTCACTTCTGGCCTATTGTACTAGCCCCAGATGATAGGTGAGGGTGATTGTGGAGCAGTTGGTGGAATGAAGATTGGCAGGGGAAACCGAAGTACTCGGAGGAAACCTGCCCCAGCGCCACTTTGTCCACCACAAATCCCACTTGACCAGACCCCGGGATCGAACCCGGGCCGCCGCGGTGGGAAGCCAGCGACTAACAGCTTGATATGGCGCAACCTCTTGTCTTATGTATGTAAACTGACCTAATGCTTCAATAATATTAATGATTTTTTCCTTTGGCGCTACAGCCCCAATTTGGGTCTTGGCCTGTCTCCATGAAATTGTCCGTTTCACTTTGGTCTACTAGATTCGGTAGGTCTTGGGCGGGTGATCAGCTCGTCACAAGGCCTCTACCTGTATACAAACACAGAGAAACACACATACACAAACTAAACATCCATGCCCCGACTGGAATTTGAACCCACGATTCTGGCTTCCAAGCTAGCGAAGACAGTGCATGCCTTAAACCGCTCGGCTACCGTGACCGGCAACATTAGTAATACCTAATATTAATTTTAATTTAGTTCTTGGATCTGTACGCCGTGTGAATGTGAACAGCATTGCCGACGTTTCAGAGACACATGATGTCTCCATGTTCAGTGTTGACTCTGAAAATGGAGTTAGCATGTGTCTCTGAAATGATGACATTGCTATCCACATGTACGCGGTGTAAATACACGAAGAGTTGAATTAACATTGACAGCAAAGCGATTAATTACTTAATTAAGCACAGGGACAACTTTCCATTTTATCATCGAGAAAGCCTTAAGTTAGTCACCTGAAGTTCATTTCATTCCGTTTCAGTGTTTAATTACAGCTCACGTATTGACGTGACTGGTTACGGGCTGGACAAAAGCGGTTCTGTTATGAGCACTTTTCCCGGGAATTTTCTCTTCACCACAGAGTCAAGACCGTCAAGACTGGCTCTGGGACTCGCTCGTTGTCCTGTCCATTGAGAACCGAGGGTATAGTTACTGGACTGTTAAGCAGATCACTTACCTACGTCTAGTGCCTAGATTAGTCATGCATTACGCTTAACTTTCCCTTTGTCATACCCCTTCATGGCGTGATAGATAAATGTGGGGACAATATTTTACAAATTTAAATTCAATGAATACATTTTTATTGAAACGTTCACGTAAATTTCGGCCTAGACTGGCCTATGTGAGTGGTAAATTTACACCTATATACGTGTAAATTGTAAATATCTGCGTAAATTTATTTATCAGAATTATTTGAAATGCCTTGCACTGTCTTCGCTCGCTCGGAAACCGAGATCGTGGATTCGAATCCCACTCAGTGCATGGATGTTTGTGTGCGTTTTTCTGTGTTTGTCTACAGAAAGAGGCCTTGCGACGAGCTGATCACTCGCCCAAGGAGTCCTACCGTATGTGTAAGATCTAGTAAACCGAAGTGAAACGGAGAGTTTCATGGAGGTAGGCCTAGGCCCAAATTGGGGCTGTAGCGCCACAGGGAAAAAAAAAAAAATGTTTGAAATGCCTATAACTCTTGCAGTACATGTACAGAAGGACACTTGCGAGATCACAACAAGTATAGGAGTTCTATAAATGTAAAAATTAAAATAGACAGAACTATAATCTTGCCTCTGGTTTTGTATGGGTGTGAACTCTGTGTCTGGCATTGAGGGAGGAACATAGACTGAAGGTATTTGAGAACAGGATGCTGAGAATATCTGAACGGAAGGGGCATGAACTGGTAGGTGTTCGGAGAAAACTGCATAATTGGGAGCTTCATAAGTTGCACTTTTCACCGAATATAATTAAAATGATCAACTGAATGAGGATTATATGGCAGGACATGTAGCACGCATAGAGAGAAGAGAAATTCGTATAGAATTTTGGTAGAAAGCCGAAGGAAAACAGACATAGTTGGGAGGATAATATTAAAATGAATCTTAGGTAAGATAGGGACCGGTGGAGGGATCTTGTGAACACGGTAATAAACCTTCAGGTACCATAAAATGTTCTAAATTCTTGAGTAGCTGAGCAACTGGCGGCTTCTCGAGGACTCGGCTCCATGGAGTTAACAGGAGTTTCACACGTCTCTGTCACTGTTTATATGACGCGTGTGTGGATCACTGCTGATGTTGAAATGAGCAATGGGCAGTGTCAGATATTATCAGGCCAGACCATGTTCCATTACGCAACTACGGTATCACCGTTTCACTATCACTTTCTTCCTTCACTCGATCTCTGGTCCGTAACTGCTAGTTGCTATGGTAACAGCTGCCAGTCTTTATATAAACCTATAAAACAACAACAACAAAACTCCGTGATCTTAGTCCGCAAGCGAACTCTACCGACCGCCGCTTGTCGGCGAAGTTTAGTGTCAACTTTTGGGGATAGAGGGGGTCGCGTGGTCAGCGCAACGAATCCCCACGGCCGTTAATTTCGGTTTTATAGACCGGAGCCGCTATTTCCTTGAAATAGCTCCTCAATTATCATCACAAGGCTGAGTGGACCCCGTTCCAGACCCAATACTTCTCAGAAGAAAATTTAATAAACCCGGACTTCTGGATCTGTACCCAGGAACGCTGACCACTAGACCGGGATTTTATACTCAAGTTCATTAACATTCTTTCATATCCTATCGAATTTTTACAGATAAACATATAAATGGCACATATATCGTCATGACTCTTCTTCTTGTAATTCTTCCACTCTCTTGACCATTTATGTAGGCAGATAAATTTAATCTGTTGACCTGATCTTCTGTCTTTGCTCCGCAAGCAACTGTACACTTTGATGACCTCAATTTAGACTTGAATAAATTGACATCTAATGTAATTCCCTGGGATGATAGTTTTAATAAGCTGAAAATCAAACGGGTCAATTAAAGTATGAATTAATTGTTTTTGAAGGTTGCCCTAATTCACCCAGCTGATGACGAGACGGCAGTTGTTACATTAATCTGGCATTGAAGCTAGTCTGGAATCTGGGTGTTGGTGATGCGTGACGGGGACTTACTTTCGTGTACAAGTATTTGTTTCTATCCATGGTGATAAGACATTTTAAGTTACTGACTGGAGTTACGCGGAGAAGATTTATAACAGTTCAAGCATTGTTCATGATAACGTTCATAGTTCTGNGGTGATGCATGACGGGAACTTACTGTAATGTACATGTATTTGTTGCTATCCGCGGTGATGCATGACGAGAACTTACTTTAATGTGCATGCATTTGTTTCTGTCCGTGGTGATGAGTGACGGGGACTTACTTTCGTGTACATGTATTTATTTCTATCCGTGGTGATGCGTGACGGGGACTTGCTTTCGTGTACAAGAATTTGTTTCTATGCGTAGTGATGCGTGACGGGGACTTACTATCGTGTACATGTATTTGTTTCTGTCCGCGGTGATGCGTGACGGGAACTTACTGTAGTGTAAATGTATTTGTTTTTAGCCGTGGTGATGCGAGACGGGAACTTACCTTCGTGTACATGTATCTGTTGAGGACTTACTTTCGTGTACATGTATTTATTTCTGTCCGCGGTGATGCATGACGGGAACTTACTGTAATGTACATGTATTTGTTGCTATCCGCGGTGATGCATGACGAGAACTTACTTTAATGTGCGTGTATTTGTTTCTGTCCACGGTGCTGCGTGACGGGAACTTACTTTCGTGTACATGTATTTGTTTCTATCCATGGTGATATGACATTTTAAGTTACTGACTGGAGTTACGCGGAGAAGATTTATAACAGTTCAAGCATTGTTCATGATAACGTTCATAGTTCTGCGTATTCTAGGACGAAACTATAACGTAAAATAAGTGTCAGTCCATCGGTTTCTTGCAGGGATGACGCTGCATATAGCAGTGAATAATGGAAATTCAGTGTAATATGTTCTAGACTGTGACGCCGTGTAGTTTAAGAGTAGTTTACTTACGTTTCGATGAATGTACTGCCTCTGTTTTCAGGGTCAAAGAGTAAGCAGTGAAAGCAAAGAAGCTCAGCCATTAACTCTTTTGGCCGCTCGGCTTATTCGTCTTTTAAGATGGATATTACGTTCCTCCGAAACGTCGGTAAATTTCTGACAGACCACACAGATCATATCCCGGAAAACAGTTTTCTTCGTAGACATTGATGCGAGATCCTCAAATCTCGCATAATAAAATTCAGTTTCATAGAAATATATTCTGACAAAGGAGTGAGCACAGTAGGGCAGGCCTGTGGTTCTGGCTTTGACCTTTGATCTGGACTTACTACAGGTTATATTTAGCCTGTCGTGAATCATTTCCCCGAAGCGACTCATTATTACCATTCAGCATGATTGAAGGCATCAGTCGAGAATCCTGTACGCTGTACGTAGGATTCGATAGCAAAAACAGAAAGCAATCCAACTGAACCGTAGTTCCTGCAACAAGCCTTACATTAGTGTAAGGCGGGTCAGCTGCTAATTACACTGTAGCACTATATAGACTAGTACGCATACCAACAGCTGTCGGTATGACAGCTCCAGTTCGGTGCCTGCAGATGCATAATCAATAATAATAATACTGCCTCTACTCCTTCGTACAGAGCAATCCCCGAACGGGTTTCATTTGAATATAGTTAACCATTCATTCTGTCGCTAGTAAGTTAGGTCTTCATCAAAGTGTGGACAGGCTTTAGAAGACGTGGGTCAAATTCTGACGCCAGAATCTGAACTTCTCAGCGCTCTTAACCTTTCGAAACACCAAGTTGCATAATTTCGGAGTGTCGGAGCTTGAATTACAGCACTGTCTGTGAGGGAGTTTTTAGCTAGTAAACAAATAACTGTGCTGGAACACCCTCCCTATTCACTGGATCTGGCCCCAAAGAATTTTTTCTGTTCCTTAAGATAAAGGAAATATTGAAAGGAGGGCATTTTGATGACATTGATGACGTCAGGAGTAATACTGCAGCTCTGAAGGCTGTTCCACAAAATCAGTTCCAAAATTGTTTTGAAGGGTGGAGTAGGCGCTGACATCGGTGCATATCTTCCCAGTGGGAGTACTTTGAAGGCAACCATAGTGATATTAGCAATTAAGTATGTATCACTTTTACTGCGATGAGTTCACGAACTTTATTGTCAGAACACACAAATTCACAATCCAAAAACCAAATGCAATTTAACTTATAGGTGGAGGACTTGTGATAGTACATTCATAAGATGAAATCCTGACTTGCAATTGTAAGTACGTCATGTCACAATATATACCGTATTTACGCATGTATAGGCAGCACATTTTTTGCCAAAAATTCAAGAGGAAAACTGGGGTGCGGCTTATATTCGAAATATTCGAAATCACACTTCATTTAAAAAAATTATATTCATAATTAGTAATACAGAGTGTTCTACTCCTGAAATAATATTCCAAGATAATTATTTTTTCTATAATTTCTGTCTGAAAATTGTGCTGCGGCCTATACACGCACGCGGCCTATACATGCGTAAATACGGTATATTATCGTAAATGTCTCTAATACTTCTTAGTACCTTTGGACCACAACAATGAATAGAATTCACGAAATATATGTTAATTTACTAGTAGAAGATCCTCCTATGACAAAATTATAAACTCCGTAACCAGTTCCGTGCATTACACTTTAAGTTAATTGCCCACAATTTGCCGTTACATGTTAGAAGCGAAACGTCCCAGTCCTGTAGACGTCATGAGGCCAATTGAATAGAGACCTATGACCCACGAGTAGACAGATTGGCTCGTTATTCGTGTTGCCTCCTGTCTGGTAATGTCATTGCCTCTAGTAAATACACAGGAAGAATATCTTTAGATGCATTTCTAGCTAAGTAACACAACAGTTTTGTTCATTGCTCCAGTAAAGGGAACAAACTGTGTAATGGAAGTTATTGAAGTAGATTAGTAGATTATACATACATGTTTCTTGCTGGATGTAGAACATTGGTGAACAACATATGTTATATTATTATTATCAGCTTAATCCTGATAGGTTTCTAACTGAAACCATTGTGCAGTTAACATCAGTATGTGTAATTCTTACATGTTTAATTAAGTGACGTATTTCTTAAGACCCGCCGTTGTTCAATCAATGCATTGACTAGGATACTGAATGGACGATCTGAGAATTGGGGTTCGGTTCCCTGCGAGGCAAAGATTTTTCTCGCCACCGTCGTGTCCGGATCGGCTCTGGTCTCCATTCAACCTCCTTACAAACATACATAGCTGCTTCTTTCCCCGGGAATGAACCTGCCGACGCATGAAGAGTCGAATGCCGAGGTTAGGAATGTTGGAGCTATGCCTCCAGTCTCCCATACGTCTTCATGTCGTGATGCTTCTTTCTATCTTTGTCGAAGGTATTATATTTTATAGTTTTACTCAGTCCCTCCATCAGATTCCAGGATAATAGCCGAATTAGGCCACGACCGTTTCATTTCATCAGTCACCCGAGCTGTATAATCTGTAGCAGTGAAAGCTTCATGGCATCACCCAATTCGTAATAACGTTATTAGTACTGAAGCAGTGGGACACTATGCTACAAGCCTGAAGGTCGCGGTTTCGAGTCCCGATGAGATGGATTGTTTCAATTTACCTAATCCTTCTAGCCACACTATGGTCCTCGAGTCGACACGGCCTCTAACAGAAATGAGTACGAGGAATCTTCCTGGGGTGTAAGGGGCGGCCGGCGCGTAAGGCTGACAACCTTACGGCCGTCTGTGAAGCGGTTGTGTAGAGAAAATGTGGGAGCCTCAACGTCTCACAACCCAATGGGCCTTCACGGCCTGTTAAAAGGAAAGTTTTACCTTTTTTACCTTATAGTACTGAAGCAATGGAAAATGTATTTTCTGAAATTCGTATGCAGTATGAGTTCACGTGTAATATTCGTTCTTCAAATAACACATCCATAACATTCCTGATACTGTAACATGCCTCTGGATTCAGACTGTAATTACAACTTGTAGCCGAAACACAAAGTTCTAAACTATCCTTCAATTCTGTTCAGTTTGTAAACATTTCTCACCCTCCCAACCATGCTGTATCATGCCACTGCATTCTCGTTACTGTAGTCACAGCTTGCAGAACAAATCTGACCTCCTCCTTCCCCACTCCTTGGTAATAAACCCAAGAGTTTTTTTTTATTGTCAGTGGGGTGGGACTAAGTCCCATGTACTGCGGCCACTTCTGGCCTATTGTACCAGCCCAAGATGATAGGTGAGGGTGATTGTGGAGCAATTGGTGGAATGAAGATTGGAAGGGGAAACCGAAGTACTCGGAGAAAACCTGCCCCAGCGCCACTTTGTCCACCACAAATCCCACTTGACTAGACCCCGGGATCGAACCCGGGCCGCCGTGGTGGGAAGCTAGTGACTAACCACTTGAGCTATGGCGCGGCCTGAACCCAAGGGTTACGAGACTTAAACACAACCTATTCACTTCATATAATAAAACACTGCACAGAAATTTGTAGCCCGTTTCCTTTCTAAAGGTTCTGCCACACAGAGCGCTACGTACGCTATGTTCGCTATACGAACAGAAAAATATCTCCCTTTATTGCCAATGTGACTGGCCACACAGACTTCCGTACACTATGTTGGCTGCGTCGCAGAGTGTGCACAGCGTACGTAGCGTACGTAGCGAACATAGCATAGTGCTCTGTGTGGCCGAACCTTTAAGGCCGGTCACGATAGTCGCGCGTTCTAGGTCATGGACTGTCTTCTGTCGCTCGGAAGGCGGGATAGTGGGTTCGCATCCCACACAAGGCATGGATGTTTGGTATGCGTATATGTTTATTCTCTGTTTAAGTATAGGTTTTGCGACAAGCTGATCACTCATGCAAGGAGTCCTACCGTCTGTAAAATGATCAGAATTAAAAAGAACAAAACTCGGCACCGTAAAGGAATAAGAGAAACGGATTGAGTAAGTTCCTTTCTTAAGGAAAAAAGTACACTTTGAGGCGACCACACTATTTGTGTTTGTTTCTCTGTGTGTCCTCAGTAATAACAGCATGATGGAGACGCGAACTTTTGAGGTGGGAACGAACTAGCGCTGCTTTAAAAATCTTCCAAAAATATGTAACTGTTATAACTTCTTCATTTTCTTTTCCGTCTCAACACAGCAACTATCAGAGTCCCAATCACATCTCGCTGTGCATAACGAGTTTATTGGTCTTAATAATATGACAATGTGCCACATGTTTTGGCTTATAAAGCCATCATCAGGCAGTAAACATTAACGTGTAGCATACTGTCATATCATTAAGATCAGTAAACTCATTATACACAGTGAGATCTGAATGAGAGTCTAATAGTTCTTGAGACGGAAACAGAACGAAGTATAGGATAACACAACAGGATGCACTCCTTGAAGATTATGTAACTGCTCTTAAGATAATATCTTTGTAGAATGTAAAATAGCAACATGGCGGAAGTACGAATGTTTTCTTTGGCTTCCGGTTTGATACCAATAATTAATGATGTGTTAGAAGCAAAAATCAAAACAAACAAACTCCGTGGTTCTAGTCCGCAAGCGAACTATACCGACTGAGCGACCGCTGCTTGTCTGCGAGGTTGGTGCCAACTTCAGCGGATAGAGGGTGTTGCGTGATCAGCGCAACGAATCCCCACGGCCGTTGATTTAGGTTTTCTAGACCGGAAGTGTTAGAACCAGGCATTGGGAATTAGATATGGAGGTTGCCCATAAACATATCAGATATGTACCCATCCCACACAATGGACAGTGTCCAGCAATAGGACGTTTTCGTGTAATTAATCAGACATTGTCATAAATCTTTAGAAAATCAAGAGGCATCTGGAAAACCAGTTGGTTTAGGTTTAACCCGTTCCGAAAATTAAGCAAACTTATTTTTGATTTTGTGTTTTTTTATTACATAGACTCTGGGCATTTGAGAACAAGGTTCTTAGGAGAATGTTTGGACCGTAGAGAGAGGAAGTGACGGGAGGTCTGAGAAAACTACATAACGAGAAGCTTCATAACTTGTACTCTTCAAGTATAATTAGAATGATCGAGTCAATGCTGATGAGGTGGGCAGGGTATGTAGCACGAATGGGGAGAAGAGGAATGCATGTAGGATATTGGTGGGAAAGCCAGTAGGAAAGAGACTACCAGACGTAGGTGGGTGGCCAGTATTAAAATGGATCTTAGATAGGATGGGGTGATATGGACTAGGCTGATCTGGCTCAGGATAGGGACCAGTGGAGGGTTCTCGTGATCACGGCAATGAACCATTCCATAGAATGCTAGGAAGTTCTTGAGTTGTTTTTCATTGTTTTTATCCAATATTTGATGCTGCGAATTAACGCTGGTAATTCAGTAAATTGGTCGTTGACAATTGGATGTGATAACTTGTAACATCTTGAGCCTGCCGCAGTCACTGAACTTTTTGGGGTCCTTGAACCAGTGGTCGCCGCTCTGATCTCGCTCGAGGTTGGATGTTTATCGGCAGTTGATGTTTGCGTTCCGTGTACATTGGTGCCTTGTCATAGGCTGACTCTCCCATTGAAAGGGCTTTGAGTGTTAACAGATTAAATTAAATGAGCGTATAGAACTCTACACCGTTAACTTAAACTTCAAAAGAGTTAGAAGAAACCGCCGAACTCAGTCGGTATAGTGACCAGGTTATGGGCTGAAAACCAAGGAATCGGGTTTCGATTCTCTGTAGGGGCAAGACGTTTTTCTCTTCTCCATATTCCACCCCATTCCCTCGCCCAGCCTCCAGTCCAATAATCACTGGAGGCTCTTTCCCAATGGGTAAAACGGCCAGAGCCTAAATCTGACCACATCTCTATCTAGTGCTTAGGTTAAGAATGGGTGGAGCTGTACATCCACACACTCATACGTTTTTATAACGTGATGTTTAATTAAGGCTGTGGCCACACGAGCGCACAAAACGCGTCCGTTGTAGCGAACGTCGTGACGTCCGTTGTAGAAATAAACAAGAGAGGCGAATGCTACGCTTTCTTCTGGCTCCATTGCAGACAAAAACTACGCACCGCATTCTGCATCTGTGTGTTGTCCTTAGCAACGTCCGTCATAAAGTACGTTCGTTGCAACGGACGTACGAGTACTTCGTGCGCTCGTGTGGTCCAAGCCTAAGCAGAAGTTGATGAGGAATTGCTGTGTGTAAAAGATATGTTGACATAAATTCGTTGTAGCGCGTGGTTGTACTCACTGCCTGATGAACCCAAACTGACATGCTCTCAGAGCCCAGCAGCTTGCGGACCCAAACACTGGTGACTGCTAGTAACATAGTTCTCACTCCATACAGCACACGGGACAATATGGTCATTCAGTCTACATCAGCATTGCAAATTATTAAAGAAGAGCTGTCTAAGTGAGTGATATGACCCTAGGACGTCTCATGGCTGTCAAACTAACAAGTTTATTTCAAGCTCTATCCCGATATTGAAGCTGTATGCCGAAGATTTATTACAAAGGTAAGGTAAAGCTATCCCTGTAACAGGCCGTGGGGGCCCATAGGGTTGTGATGTCGAGGTTCCCACATTTTCTAGACAATCGGCTCACAGATGGCGGTGAGGTCAGCTTTACGCGCCGGCCGCCCTTTACCCCTAGGGAGATTCGTGGTACTAATTTCTATTATAGGCTGTGTCGATCCCAGGGCCATAGTACGGCTGGAAGGATTAGGTGAATTGAAAAAATCCAATGACCTCATTGGAAGTCGAACCCACGACCTTTCGGCTTGTAGTATAGTGCCTGGACCAACTACGCTACCGCTTGCCCTCTTTATTACATAGTTACCAGTACTAAAGTAAACTGAAATGGAAAAGGACTTCATATCAGTGTTTATTCCGTTAGAGGATGGTTTGCTATATCGTAACAAACGCGTAATCTAAATACAAAATAGCAATAGCCAATTCCTTGAACTCTCGGGGTAAAACTGAAGTATCATCAGCCGTTCCTAGGATGCCGGGAAAACATCATCTGTCACTGCTAGGATACGGGGAAGACTGGGACTATCATCTGTCCTTGCTAGGATAGGGGAAGACTGGAACTGTCATCTGTCCTTGCTAGGATACGGGGAAAACTGAAATTATCATCTGTCCTTCCTAGGATAGGGGAAAACTGAAATTATCATCTGCCATTGCTAGGATACGGGGAAGACTGAAATTATCATCTTCCCTTGCTAGGATACGGGGAAGACTGGAACTATCATCTGTCCTTGCTAGGATACGGGGAAGACTGAAATTATCATCTGTCCTTGCTAGGATACGGGGAAAACTGAAATTATCATCTGCCGTTGCTAGGATACGGCGAAGACTGAAATTATCATCTGCCCTTGCTAGGATACAGGGAAGACTGGAACTATCATCTGCCATTACTAGGATATTGATAGTACTAAACTGTCACCTGCCGTTGCTAGCATAAGCGGAAAACTGAAACTATCGTCTACCCTTGCTACACAGTACGGGGAAGATTGAAATTAGTATAATCTGCCGTTGCTAGGATACGGGGAAACAAAGAGACAAGAGAGAAATACGAAGAATGGCGGGAGGGAGATGAAATTACGGAAGGGATAAAGGAAGGAAAGAGAGTGAGGGATGAAGATAGGACGGGAGTGATTTCCCCGTCATCTTTGTCGGGTCAGACTCCAGTTATCAGACAATACACGTCATCTGGCAGTACGAGGAACGCGAGGCCCGTCGGTTCGCGTGGTGTGATATCTGACGTGTTCTGTTTGAGATAACATGGCGGATCGTGTTGTCTCACAAGTCATCAGGTCGTTCCACAGGGGTCAGTGGACATTTGAAAAACGACCTACATTTATATCTGTTTATATCAGGGCAAATAGCGACTGCAGTGTGGCTTTATAAACTGTAAAGGCAAATTGATAAATTGAACTTTGAATCTTGTTTACGTTAGGCGTACTCAGCATTTTTTAAGCTAAAGATACAGTTGGACCTTCATGTCATTTCTTTTTTACATGTTGTCAAACTGATTTTAAATTTGGGCTGAGCTGCTTACAAATAGCTAAGATCACGCAGTAGCGTAGTTGATTGAGGCACTATGCTACAAGCCGGAAGGTCGCGGGTTCAAGTCCCGTTGAGGTCATTGGATTTTTTTAATTGACCTAATCCTTCCAGCCGCACTATGGCCCTGGAGTTGACTCAGCCTCTAACAGAAATGAGTACCAGGAATATTCTTGGAATATTCTTGGGTGTAAAGGGCGGCCGGCTTGTAGGGCTGAGCCCTATCTGAGCCCTACAATCTCTTAGCCGATTGCTTAGAAAACGTGAGAACCTCAACATCTCAGAACCCTATGGGCCTCCACGGCCTGTTACAGGGATACCTCTACTTTTACATATGCTCGTGATATACAGAGTGTCCCAGGAGTTTTGTGCCATACTTCAGGAGAGTGCTGAGGGTTCCCTATGAAACAACTTCGAAATAGGAACTCCTGTCCGCAAACGTAAAATAGCAGCGCTAGGGCGGCATTTAATATCATTTTGTTTCAACTTGGCGCCTCAATTTCGAAGAGCATGCACAGGCATACGCCATGAAAGCGTATAGTGGAGTGGATGTATAGAGCCACATTTTCTTGACCTCGGCACTAGTTGGAGGTGAGTGGTCAGTTTTGCGCCCCGGCCGCTTTACTCCCGGCGAAAGAGCCCCCCCCCATTCCCATTGGATAGGAGGCTGGATGGACCCCAGAGCCGGTCTGGATCCTACCGGGACTCGAACTCCGACCCCTCGGTCGTTCAGCCCGTAGCCAGTCGCTATACCGGCTTCGCAAATCCTTTTACACACTCAGAAACACGTGCTCTTGACACAAACCCTTCTCCACATCTTTCAACACGTCAGAGATTTTGAGTCTATTCCAAGTTTGAACAGAAGTGTCATGTTGATTCCGAGCTATCGAAACACTACTTCAGTTAAAGCACAACAACTCTGTACTCGCTAGACTTGTCAAGACAAGTTTGCTACTGCATAAAGATCATATATGTAACAATAGTTATCAGGATTTGCCATTTATCCCAGAATGACGCACGCTTTGCAGTGCTGCTGTTGACATTATCTAATCATCAGGCCTCGTACATATTTGCCCAATGTACTCTACCTTTGGTCTAACGGTCCACGTGTTTCCTGACAGATCCAGACTAGGATATGTCGGTTGTGACTTGGGCTATTATTGCACATCCTCCTATGATTGAGTCTCATTTTAGATACAGTTTCATCAGTATTGATTGTACAGTTGTCCCTGATAGCTGATCAATCTGCTCCATCACCTTCAACACGTGTCACTGTCGACGGAGGCCCAGAATACGGTGTTATATCAACACTCGTCCGTCCTCACTTGAATCTTTCCACAGTTTCTTGTTCTATCTCTGGTTCATACAATTATCGCCATACTAAAACTGCAGAAGCCAAAATAACGTGAAAAAAATCGATTTTTGTCAGACCATTATCGTCATGAAAAAGCCCGACTTTTGTAGTCTGAATATTTGAATGCGTCTTCTTGTTGGCAACTGATCTGACGTACCACTTCGTGCCTCTCATCTACAGACACACCAGTGAAACTTGCCTATTGAGATTCGTCCCGAATATGGGCCACATTTCTGTTCCCTGATCTAATTCAGCCTTAAGTCGGTTTTATTGAACTTGATCTAATTTATCCTTGGAGTTTGACTTGGTTCATCCTGTTCCGTCACACTAGTAATACATAGTATAAAAGATTATCAATTCCAACATGTTCGGGCTTTGCTATGTTGTTATACAACAACAGCTACAACAACACAACGTGGCCCGAACAACAGGACGACACTAAACAACGTCAAACAACGGAATGACGACGCGGTACACACTCAACTTCCTTTAAAGAGAGGCAGTATAAAAGACACGAACCAAATTGGTTCTAGATTTTAACAAAGTTTTTAAAACCACACTTGTAAATAAACTAATTATAATAATTTATAAATATTTTAATACATTCAGGCACATCGATTGTAATTGTTAAAGGCTAATGTTTGATATTCATGGCACTGTAATGATATGTACGTATTGATAATGACCAATCACATTGTAATAGTAGTAGTTTCCGCATGTATTGATATGTCCTTCTGAAGATGGTCGCTCCGACCGAAACATGTAAAGAGTGAAAGATTAAAAAAAAGAAAGACTTTTATCAATCACACTGGACGGAGTGTTGATGCTTTATATTGTCCTTGGAGATTCCTGTAATTGCCTATCCTGCGTCTCTGCTAACAGGCGATAATCTGCTGAAGATGGCTGGACGCCAACATTTGTTTCTATTTTTGAAACCTTAAGAAAACTAAAATAAGCCTAGTGTAGGGAGAATTGTGGCGTAGGTTCGCTGATCTTCTGTAACTGTTATTATACCTTCTCTTTACAAGGAGAATAAGATGGGGCGGGAATGTAACACTTATAAGAGAGAAAATTTATACGAATTTTTTGTAAGAAAGCGAACACTTGGAAGACTTAAGCGAAGATACGAGGATAATATTAAAATGGTCTTACAGAAGTAGGATTGGAGGATGTGGATTTGAATTCTTCTGGTTCAGTATAGGGGCCACTGGCAGCCTCGGATAATGAACTTGCAGTTTCCATAAGATCCTATACGTTTCTGGACTGGATGAACGACTGTTAACTTCTCAAGAAGGACTCCCCTGTATGAAATGAATTAATCGTCCCCTTCCTTTTATGCCGTTTGTTCCTTTTCCGTTTGTATTTTATTCCTTTAATTCATCTCCTATCTTCATTTTCCTTCCGTGTTCTGAGGACATGGTCAGGGAGGCTAGAGAATGGCCCTATCGTTGAACCTAGGTTCTTCCTGTCACATGACCATAGAAAACCATTGAGAATGTACAAGTATCTAGGGATTTATTTTTACGACTCCATAAGTAAGTTCGGTGTCTGCGCCAAAGTTTGGGCGAATTTAATTATGGTTCATGTTGGTGAAACATCTGGGATACTTGAAGCTCAACTTAAGTGAAGGAAATTAAAGTATAAGTTAATTTAAGGAAATCAGTTTAAGCGTCGCAGGCCTGTACTGTAACAACATAGTGTGTAACGGCTGAACAAATGCGTAAATTAGAGCTTAATTCAGTTAAATAAATAAAAATAAAATAATAAACGCGGAGCTGAAATATGTCTTTGTACATTTTGGTAACACAATTCTTTGTACAAACGACTGGCAGACGATATAGAATCGAGTTCTCGTTAAGTTCTATATTTGAAATATTTTCCATTTTGATGTAAACTTTATAGATTGCATTTGTTGCGTGTGTATAACCTAAGAATGTGACCGTCGACGCAACAAATATATACCGTATTTACGCATGTATAAGCCGCAGCACAATTTTCAGACAAATTATAGAAAAAATAATTTTCTTGCAATATTATTTCAGGAGTATTACACCCTGTATTACTAATTATGAATATATTTTTTTTAAATGAAGTGTGATTTCGAATATTTCGAATACAAGCCGCACCCCAGTTTTCCTCTTGAATTTTTGGCAAAAAATGTGCGGCCTATACATGCGTAAATACGGTAGTTCTTATAGGATGCCTGATTATGACCTATGCGTAGGTCGAAACATATACCCATTGTTATACTCTCAAGATATTCGATAATATACAATACGGATCCGTACTGAGATAACCAATTTTACGAGTAACTTTATTTATAGTTCTTATGGGATGCCTGATGATGACCTGTACATAAGTCGAAACATGTAGCATAAGTTTATGCATGTAATAAAGTGAGGTACAGATTAATTTATAGGAGCCGGGGTAGCGTAGTACGGGCCGGACGACTGAGGGGTCGGAGTTCGAGTCCCTGTAGGGTCAAAAATTTTCTCTTCTCCAGATCTTCCAGACCGGCTCTGGGGCTCACATAACCTCCTGTCCAATGGGTACCGGGGCTCTTTCCTCGGGGATAAGGTGGCATGGTCGTGAAGCTGACCACTCACCTCCCAACTAGTGCCGAGGTCAAGAAAATGTGGATCTACACATCCACTCCCCCATACACCTTCCTGGCATAGTAGTTAATTAGTTAAGTACAGGAACAACATTACCTTTTATAGATTAATATATGCTTGTCTTCATTAGAATACGATTTTTAATTTATTGGTTTGCAAACTGCCACATTGCTAGGCTCATCTAATAAAGTATGGAACGCATTGCCGCCAATTCTTATTGTTAGTCTAACCAAGAAAATATCCTTCATTACCTTCCAATCCCGTGTATTTAGTTCACTGCTACGTAAACTCAGTCCTGTGATCCGAAAAGAGCAGGTAATGTATCTGGTTTGTTCGTTTCCTCTAGGTGCACGAAACAAGTTCACACCCACACGAGGCCACCCATATTGCCTCGTCGCCACGTGTTTCTGAAGCCGCTTCACAAACTGTATTGTGTATGGCTCTCATCCAAACACGTGGTATTTTAGGTGGCCATGTGAGTTCCTCGTGATGGTGCCAGCTGCACATTGCGTGCTCTAGTAAGGAGTCAGCCTTAAAATACTATAACGCAGTATTGAATTCCATCACAGACGTTTGTTCAGGTGATATTACCTGCATAGATTAAGTGTTACGTTGTACTTATCGGATAGTATGCGTGTACTGTTTATGGATTGTATCACAAAGCGCACATCGTTATGTTGTGCCTGTCGGATAGAATGCGTGAGCTTGTTGATCAGATGGTATCGCGTTAGGCAGATATGTAATTACATTGTTACCGTTGGATGGAATGCGCGCTCTGGTTGATGAGATGGTATCGCGTTACGCAGATAATTACATTGTTACTGTCGGATGGAATGCGTGAGCTGGTTGATCAGGGGGTATCGCGTTAGGCAGATATGTAATTACATTGTTACCGTCGGATGGAATGCGCGCTCTGGTTGATGAGATGGTATCGCGTTACGCAGATAATTACATTGTTACTGTCGGATGGAATGCGTGAGCTGGTTGATCAGATGGTATCGCGTTAAGCAGATAATTACATTGTTACCGTCGGATGGAATGCGCGCTCTGGTTGATCAGGGGGTATCGCGTTACGCAGATATGTAATTACATTGTTACCGTCGGATGGAATGCGCGCTCTGGTTGATGAGATGGTATCGCGTTACGCAGATAATTACATTGTTACTGTCGGATGGAATGCGTGAGCTGGTTGATCAGATGGTATCGCGTTACGCAGATAATTACATTGTTACTGTCGGATGGAATGCGTGAGCTGGTTGATCAGATGGTATCGCGTTACGCAGATAATTACATTGTTACTGTCGGATGGAATGCGTGTACTGTTTTCCACCTACTTAGAATGAATTATACAGAAGAAGGAAAGGCAAGGTCCAGGATAATCTGGATTCGAATCTTACTTTTTTAATTGTGTTAAACACTAAGAATTCTATAACATTCTCTTGAGACAGGAGGAAGCCATTTTATTGAAAAAGTGTGAACACGTGTCTCTCATCTACTGGGCGTGGGGTCGATGTTCTGTCTTGTCATGTTGAGCCTTATGAACCCTCGGGATGCGTGAAATGCTGGTAGTGTCTTCACTAGAAGAGAAGTCGGTAACTTCTCAAGAAGAATTCTGCCCCATATAGTTAGACGTATTACGGTAACAGATTGACATCACATTTATGTCCTCAGATGCTGCCCCTGCAGCCTTTTGGTTTGTCTGCATGCCGTACAGCACTGCTGGAGAAGTTGCTGCAACATCACGGCTGAAATAAGTGAAACCAACAATTCGTTTCCGAAGGTGTAAAAAAGGCGGACGGACGTATGATTTTCCTTGGTCTCGTCATATAGTGACCCTTTACCGTTCTTCTTTCACACGTCTCTCTGTTCACACTGTTATCCGTGCGGTCCGTGTCGAGATGTTATAAGCAGGGTAGTCAGTGAAATTCAGTCAGTTGAGTTGAATTCATATAGTTAGTTGGATGGTAAGTGAGTGAGTTAGTGAGGTAACCGCTGGGGTTCAGCTATTATGAGCTGTTGCTGTAAGAAGCTGGTAGCTAAGGCCGGTGACAGTTCGGGAACCGAGAGGAAGGGGAACGCCCTCCGCTGAAAGCCGCTACCGAGCAACGGCTAGTGAAGACTTGACTGTGGACACTAGTGTGTGTGTGTGTGTGTGTGTGTGTGTGTGTGTGTGTGTGTGTGTGTAAAACAGTGGACTGTAAAATGTAGTCATACGTGCATTAAAGTGTCATATAAATCCAATCATCAATCTAAAACCCGTCTATTGTCACACTCATTCACGTGACAGTATTTCGGTGTGGATGTATGAGCTAGGCATATAATATACTTATACTGTATAAAAAGACCGTCTGCGGTTTACTATTTGTGCGTCTTATTCGTGGGAGATGGCGTTAATCTTCCGTCTCGACATGTGCCATAACTTATAGGTCTGGAAAGGAATTTCGGAGAAATCAGGATAACTCAATAGTACGAAAGCTTATGGGATATCCCGTTGAATCCTAAATGGTTGCTTTACTATTACGTAGTAAATGTATAACTAAAAAAGAAACTCCGTGGCTTCAGTTCGCAAGCGAACTATACCGACCGAGCGACCGCCGCTTATCGGCGAAGTTAGTGCCAACTTTTGCGGATAGAGGGTGTTATGTGGTCAGCGCAACGGATCCCCACGGCCGTTAATCTCGGTTTTCTAGACCGGAGCCGCTATTTCCTTGAAATAGCTCCTCAATTATCTTCACGAGGCTGAGTGGACCCCGTTCCAGACCCACTACTTCTCAGAACATCTGGCAGCGCCGGGAATCGAACCCGGAACCTCAGGATCTGTAGCCAGGAACTCTGACCACTAGACCGCAGAGAACTATGTGCTGTTAATGTTAGAAGGGATATAGTCTGATCCGGGGAAACAAATGAAATACGATTTGAGTATTAAAACATTCTGTTACAATTGTAATCTGTTTAGTAAGTAATACATGGGAGTCGTATTCCACATCTGGGAGACCGAAGATCTGTGTGAAATGTAAGGTAAGGTAAAGGTAAAGCTATCCCTGTAACAGGCCGTGCAGGCCAATGAGGTTGTGAGACATCGAGGCACCCACATCTTCTAGACAATCGGCTCACTGATGGCTGTGAGATTGTTAGCACATACGCTCTTTACTTGCGTTGTGTACGTCTGAAATTGGATATAAATAGTGAAATAGGAACTTTAGGACGAGATCACCACAATATTCTTATGGAGGAACAGAGTGAAATCGCCAAAAACAATGATCAGAACAGCGGTTTCCTGGCGGGGTTCGAACTCGCTGACCGTCTGGTACAAGTCAGACCCTTTTAGACCTGGTAGTGAGGTTGTTAGCAGGTTTGTACGTCCTTGGTTTCTTTACAGTGCAGCAAGCTTAGATGCTAACTGGCAAGTTGTATTGTCAGTAGACTGCTATATGACATGCTTGTACAGGCCATGGGTGGGTACTAAATTCAGAGAGGAGCTCCCGAGAAAAACTTGTGCAACCGGTTTATCACAGAAATACGCCACGTCACTTGTCAAGACAGGGGTGGGGAGCCAGTTCGGTTTATGGCATTGTTTAAACGTTATTGACGCTGTTCTTTATGTATCTTCATGTATCTTCTCTGGTGTAGCGACTGGCGACGGGATGGACGACTGAGGGGTCGGAGTTCGAGTCCCGGTATGGGAAAGATCTTTCTTCTTCACGTCAAGACCGGTTCCGGGGCCCTCCCAGTCTCGTATCCAGAGGGTACCGGGGGTGAAGCGACCTGGGAGTGAAGCTGACCACTCATCTGTAACTAGTGCCGAGGTTAAGAATACGTGGATCCACACATCCACTCTCTCATACGTCTTCATGGCGTAATGCTTAATTAGTTAAGCACGGGGATAACTACCTTTTATGTATCTTCTTGTATGGTACGACAGGCCATTGCGGTCTAAGGCCTCTCGTTTTCCGGATTTCTGATTCTTGCTTATAGACATTTGGTAGTACTCCTCGGACGGCACGTCTCAAGGCCCCTCCCTACACTATCTGTCTGTCTACCTATCTATCTCTCTATCTATCTAATCAATTAATCAGTGTCTCTGCAACCCCTTGTTGGACCTTGGCCTCTTGTTCAGTTTCTTAATCCTGTACACAGTCGGTAGGACTCCTTGGACGGTGGATCAGCCTGTAGCAAGGCCGCTATCTATGCAGGACAACGCAAACACAGAATAAACGCACACAGACATCTATACCTTGAGTGGGATTATTCGAACCCACGATCCCAGTGTTCTAGCGAGCAAAGACTGTTCATGCCTTAGAACCCGAGGCCACCGTGATCGATCCCTACCTACACAGGACAACACAAACACCCAAACATACATACGTCAATATCGCGAATGAAACTGGGATCCACGATCTCAGTGCTCGAAAACACGTTTTAGACTGGCACCCACCCGGATCATGCTTCTTATGTGCAATGTGTGGACAGTACTGAGATGCTTGTAAGATTTGTTGAATGTCCACCCCTTTGGCCTAAAAATAGACGTGTACGCAATTCTGGGATTTCTCCGTATAGCACATGTGTTTTACCCGAGAATAAGACTATTATGACTGATTCGAGGATTATTGTTGTTTGAACTTCGCGTTACGTTGGCATGTTCAGAGGAGAAGATGAGGTAATATCAGTGGGTTGCTTAATACAGGACATGATTCCACTGTAACTGAGCGCACTTGAGTCATGTAACTACTCAGTTACATGTCATGTCATTCTTTTTATCACAAAAGGTGACACAATGTCGATATGAAATTGTTTTATTTATTTTAGACATTTTAAAGGAGAGATTGTTGTATTATGGGACGTCACGACATGTAGTTTGGTAGGTAGGAACCTTCTTCCATCTTCACTCTTTTTCCCTGAAAATGGAGGCAACAGGTTCCCACGAAACATTTGCAACCATCTAACAACACGGCGTCATATTTCGGTAGATGGTCTGCATAGTTACCGCTGTGAGAACTTGATCACACCACCACTGATTAAGCCCTTAGCATTTTGCTGTTACACTGAGCAGATTTGCTCAGGGATAACTTTTATTCCATGTCAGAGTTATTCAGAATATGTGCATCAGGTTGAAAATATATTGTGACATGTAAGTCAATTGCTAGGTAACGGCTTGTTGAAACTCGTATCGGAGGTTATGACAGAGACATCGATTAATAGGCAACACATACAGAAACGTTTCCATTGCAATGGATAGGTAAAGGTTGTTCACACAACAACGAAAGACAGATGTACAAAGTAAGGAACTCTTGGAGACTATGATCTGTATACAATTCGACCAAAAACCTACCTCAGGGGGAGAGAGATCCTGGAGACTACTGGAGAGTCCTATTGAGTAATAGAGGCCCAGTCTGAGAACAAGACAGAGGAGAAGGGATTGGGTACAGACTTGTTCACCGAATTCATACAAGGAGTATCTAAGAGTGAAGTGTTGAACATTTTCTGTTTTATTGTTCTAGTAACCTTTTAAAGTGTTATAAGTATTTGTAGATCTACCTGGTGATTGTCCAATAAATCGATTTCATCAATCCAGAGAACCCATTATTAACTTGCCACTTTACTGGGATACATGACAATATTAAGAAAATACTAACGAGTTTATAAAATAAAACGAAATTAAGTAAAACAGTTTCAAATTTAAATGTGACTGATGTTTTGGATAACATACAAAGCTTCCATGATAGTGGATATGACACACCAACTCACAGATGTAAAATGTAGGCAGATGGGCAAAGTTATAAGCTAAATGAAGAAAACCTACTGAGAAGGAAGAAGATTTTCTGTACAGATTGTAATGAGTACCAACGTTTTGGAGGACTATACTGCCTCCACCAATAGGGTTCAACCCTGAGGAAATAAACAGTGTGTTCCTCCAGAATATTAGTACCCACCTACCAGACTGCATGTTCTTGTAACTCAGAAGACAACAGTATGAAAATATAGCAAAAATTTTAGGTCTTTGTCTATGTTATTTTCAGGTAAACTGATAGCTGTAAAATATGTTCATGTAATTAACATGATATGACGAATTTTCAACTTTTTTATCTACAAGTTCATGAACAGACAAAACAGATTATTTATTGGGCTGGTGTCATGGTAACTGGGGCCAGCTCTTATCAGTAACAGTTAACTACTGAGCCATGAACTTAAATAATCAGTTTTTATTTATGAAATTATTTGTGCCCTGCAAAGTTTTCACTGTCATCTCAATTGAAAATATATACTTTGATAACCCAAAAGTTGAGGATCGCTGCTTTTAGCTCAAGTGTATAGAATTCTGTAAGTATTTTTTGTATGGCTTTCAGATGAGCAAACGAAAACCCCCGCAGATGAGTAGAATCACCCATCTGAAAGCCAACATCAGGAAAGAAAATAATTTGTGAACACACTTGTTTGAATTTTGTTTGTAGTTTCTTAACAATGTTATCAGTAACGTGGACTGTTCAGTTTCAAGTGATTGGACAATAATGAATTGGAAGGAATGTTGAAGGAAGTTATTATGTCCTGATTTAAGGTACTAGCCCGAATCTTCTGTCTGGAGGGACTGAGGAAAATAGCAAAAAAATTCTGCCAGTCATCTTGGCTGGGATTTGAGTCGAGTACCTCCCAACATATGTTAGAAGCATCAGTGGTCAAGCCAGCTTACTCATTTTGTCGCGATATGGCATCATTTCTGATTTATTTAATTTATTCTTATATTCAAGTAGGTCCAATTACAGGGCAAGAAACAAGTTGTCACACCACTGGATATAGAATGTGTCAAAAATCAAAACAAATGTTCCAGCCAATCACTGGAACAAGTCAAAATAACATAATATAAAACATAGACAACACAGTCATTAAACATAATAAAATGTGACTACAACAAGACTTAAATACTAGATGAAAACATATTAACACATTTTTCTGTGTTGTATAAAAGTATACCTTCATAGCAAATAGTCATTTGTTTTAGTGGGTTGTTCCTGTTCTCTGAATGTTGAATTCCAGTTGTAGTTAATATTCGCCATGCAATGTGAATTAACTTAAAATTATATGGGAGATATTTTCTTTTCAAAATAGGCATCTAGGGGACATACATATAGACAAGTTGTAAAATCGTATCCAATTTCAATGATCAGAGACCAACAGATTTTCCCAAATTGCCCCTTGATACGTACCAATGTGTATTATGATTCCAATGTAATCTTATAAAACCATTTGAATTCACATCTGAAATGAAGATCGTAAGACATATGAGTAAACTGTCTGCATTAATTTCAAGGATGTTCAGCATAAAATGAACATATTAATTGTGGAGTGTCATTTCACTTTCACTTTCAGTTTATTTTAAATTCCATAAATCCTTTCAGGTCATGCATGCCATAGAATATAGAACATGTCAAAATACATACACCTACATAAAAACAATGGACCCATCAACATGCAATACAGTCACAATACAAAATTTGTACATAAGATATTAAAATATGATCAGATGTATGCAGATATATGATTATCGTTGTTACAATTATAAATTAATACAAAAGACTTATTCATAATATAAAAGTTTGATACAGTTATCTCCATCACACAACTACAAATACTTAATTTAACAGTCCAAATATAATACGTTTCATCAGGATTTAAAAATTATGATATATAATAAAAATTCAATTTATTCAATCAGTCATTTCATAGTAAAAACCTTAAAATTTGAAAACCATTAATTAACATATTCCTCTGCGTGATAAAAGGAAATTAGCTGTAAGTAAACTATTCATGACAATCTTAATTGTTTACTGTCATGTGTTATTTGAAACAGATGGTCTATTACAATACCATGCTTCCATAAAATTAATACCCTTAAATGCCCAGCAACTAGCCAGTGGGTAATACATCATGTGGAAATCAACCTAACAAACAATTCAAGAGAATATCTGGATTACAAAGTCTTTTTCCTTTCAGCACTTGTTGGATCCCTTGCAATTGGATCAACATTTTTCTTCTCTCCTCTTGCTGGGATCATCACAGATAAAATTGGAATCAGATGGACAACATTTGTTGGTGGTGCACTGGCTTCAGGGGGCATGCTACTCTCGTCTTTTTCCAATTCAGTAGGTACAGAGATATGACTTGCACAGTTATTTTTTTAATCTCGAGATTTATATTTCAGGCTTTACTGAATGCCCTCCTTGAACTTATATTTTAGTGATAAGTCAATAATAAGTTACTGATAGTGCTTCATCAAGTTATTTACTTAATTGTAAGTCAACAGCAACAGATTTATATGTGCATTTTGTTGATGTCAAAACAAGCACAATAAATGATTTATCTCACCCTACATATTTGAGCTATTCTGCCATGCTTAGGAGTGCCCTCCAATTTTAAAAGATATTAAAAAGTTTTACATTTCACTGTATATCGCCAATCTTGAAAGTATGACTCTTAATTGCAGGTGTTCTCTGCTCTTCTGATAGATACATTCTGTTTATTGCATTTTACTATTTTAAATGTGAAGTGTAACAATGTTTAATGCTTTTTAAAATTGGTGGTGTAATAAACAGTGAATTGTAAAACTTATTTTAATGGCCTTCAGAATTTGAGGACGGCCCTGAGAATGGTCGTATAATCGAAACATGTAACATGGAATCAGTCAGTTATTTCTAATTTTGCGTGTTATATTTTATGGTTTCTTATTAAATTGTGTATGGTAATGAACCTTTAGGTTCTGTAAAATTTGGGGAATTTCTTGAGTAGCTGACTGACTATTGACATTTTTGGAAGGTTCAGTCCCAGGTCAGCTTGGTTTTATTTTTGAGTATTTCAGTTTCCCATTGTCATTCAAACAATATAAATTACATTCGTTTTTCGAAAATCGGAAGCACAGTATATTGTGTGTGTGTGCACTTGCGCATGTGCATACATAATTACAAACAATAAGAAATTCTGTCTCAAATAGGATTCAATCCTGTGATCATCTACACCGCAGATGCAGTGCATTTTATTATAGAATCTGGAGCTTTCAAGGTACCTAAAATTAATAAAATATTCTTTGGCTGTCAACCATGTCAGTTGGCTAAAGACGATCTTCATTGGTTGCATCCTGTTGTGTGTTCCAGATATATATATATTGTAACGTGTTTTGCCGCTGAAGACGCCGTTCAGATTGTTAGTTGGTTTATTTAACAACCTACAAATCTTGGCTACAATTAATTATAACACTGTTGCGGGTTTTCACAGTCTACAAACCCTATGCACTATTCAGTTCACTCTGTCCTCAGTAGTCTTCACGTATTAATAACGTGGGAGCTATACAAGTGTCACTTAATTACTCACTCCCAATACCTTCTCAATTACCACACACTATCATATAAGATCTTCTAACCACGTGTTCGGGTCTTCTTTCCACGACTACTGCTATATTTCAACTGTCTTCGGCGGCTGCTACATTTTAACTGACTCCTTAGACAAAGTCAAAGTCACATTGCGACTGACGGTCAGTCAGTCAGTAAGTCTTGGTGTCGAGCCCCAATGGGGCTCATGACCAGATATTATTTATTACCGTTTGACAGTTACGGTCTTGTTTCTGTGGGGTGCCTTCTCCGACGAGAGGATGGGTCTGTCTTTTGTATATGCTGCTGGCCCTTGCTAGCGCAGTCTTACTTGGGTCCCACCTCCTCTGAATAATAATAATATACTATCATAATTTCTTTTGCCTCAAGTTGGTGTTACAATTAAAGTAGAAGATACAAAATAAAATAAAAGATAAAAGGTAAATATAAAGAGTATACCATATTATAATATATATAAATTATGCCATATAATGTGTTAAATATATTATGGAATATGAAAATATACAACCGAAACATGCATATAAAGATCGAATTGTATTAATTGTAATTAAAACTGAGTATATTTGTTATGTTGAAGGTTAACATAATTCCTGTATATCTGGTTAAAAACTGATGTTTCACAGACCATCTCTGTCCTTGTCATCGGGGTCTGACATATGATACATACTGTTGTTTCATTATATATTTTCACCTTGTAAATATAAATTATAAGTGCTTTCCTACAACAAATTATTGTAACTTTTATCCTCTATTTGCAGGTGGAGTTTCTGTACCTGACATATGGAATTCTCTTTGGTGTTGGTGCCTCACTGGCATACACACCATCTCTTGTGATTCTGGGACACTACTTCAAGAGATACTTGGGGGTGGTGAATGGATTTGTAACGGCAGGAAGCTCTGTTTTCACAATTATCATGCCATATGCCTTGGCATTTCTGCTCAAGAAACTGAGACTAGAGGCCACTATGATGTGCATGTCAGCTCTGATAGCGCTTATCATGGCCTGTGCTCTGTTGTTCAAACCCTTACCAGGAGGTAGTACTCCCCCACCACCAGATCACTCAACTAGACTTTATAAACACAGTGTTTGGAGACGTGTAATAAGTGTCATCAATGTCGATATATGGAAGAAGAAGAAGTATGTTATCTGGACTCTTGCAGTACCTTCAGCACTGTTTGGATATTTTGTGCCATATGTACACATGGTGAGTTATCTACAGTATGTTTATAAATCAGTTGATAAATTTTGTACAATACTTTAATTTAAAAATAACCCTGAATTATAAATCAGAGTTATATTAAAACTGAAATAGTGACAAATGACATTCAGGTTGTATAAGAGGTGGGTGCTGGCAGCTGAGCGATTTGAGATTCACACAAGAGGCCTTGTTTTCATGGAGTTAATATTTTTGCTAGTTATTAGTTAGAAAATAAGGGTAATGGAAATCAACTGGAAGCCATCAATTTTGTGGGCACGCGGTAGCGTAGTTGGTGGAGGCACTATCCTGCAAGCCAGAAGGTCTAGGGGTCGAGCCCCGATGAGATTGATTTTTCAGTTTACTTAATCCTTCCAGCCGCACTACAGCCCTGGGGTCGACTGAGCCTCTAATAGAAATGAGTACCAGGAATCTTCCTGGGGGATAAAGGCCAGCTGGCACATAAGACTGACCTCACCACCATCTGTGAGCCAATTGTCTAGAAAAAATGTGGGAGCCTTCAGCCTTCACCGCCTGTTACAGAGATAGCTTTTTTACACATTAACTACATTATGAACTTTCATAATTGCAAATTTTATTGTTGGATGTTAAAACTTCTTTAGCAGAATGATAGACTTGCATGAAATTCATACACAGTTGAGTCAGTCATCAACATTTGCCACCTTATTATTTGGAAATTGCTCCATAAATGCACTGTTGAAGTCTTTAAGTGATATTGAACAATAAAAACAGTTTGCTCCATTAGTATATGCCATTTTTGGTAACCTTAAGTTATCTGCTTGTTAAGCTTCCATGCCTCCTTTCTTCACTTTACTTTGTACATGAAAGTAGATGCAACTGTTTACAGATTGTGTTTACTGGATCATTTCGCACATTACACTTTCATTTCATACCAAACAACTGTGATAAAGCATTGAAGAGACATCATGGTAAAGTGCGTACAGCTCCTGATTCATATTCAGGAGTTCCTGGCTATCAGACTACCTTGGCTGAGATTTTCATTGTTTTCCTCATTCCTAGTGGGCAGATGCCAGGATAGTACTTCAAATTAGAGCATGATCACTTCTCTCTACATCCTGTCCAAGTCATTGTTCACTGGTCATCCTGCCACTTGGTGCTACTGACTGTGTCATTAAGTAATCCACAAATAAATATGCAATGAGCATTTGATTTAAATTCATAAGAACATCTGTTGCATGTCTCCAAAGTGTAAGTATTTGGTAGAGAACTGTACTTATTTATGGTTTATTTAATGCTGCTATCAGAATCTCATACTGTATACCATTAGTATTTTTGGTAATATCAGTGACAACAAGAAAATGAGGTTAAAGCAGGATATGCATATAACTTGTTAGCTTTTTTAAAATTGTAACTTGGAACCAGACTGGAAATCTTCACACTTATATTATGATTTTGATGTTAGATAATGTACCTGAGAAACCATTACATGAAATATTTACTTACATACAGCTGTTGTATACAGCTGACATTATTTCATATGAAACTGTAAACAGGAAACTGATTTTCAAACTGGTACTTTAAAGGAACTTTGTCAGTCAATTTATAATATGGTGTATTTTAACTTTCAAAATAAAAAAAAAATGTTACAAATTTATTTGTGTTTATATTAATGGGACATTTTTTATTGATGTGAAACCAAAACGTTAAACAATGTTGTGTATTGTAAACAGTTGAAGATGGTTGAAGATAATTTCAAGAATGGAGATGGAAAGGTTCTTGTCATGTGTCTAGGCATCACGTCAGGCCTAGGAAGATTGATATTTGGAAAAATTGCAGACATTCCTAAAGTGAACAGGATATTTTTACAGCAGGTAGGTGCAATGCAAATGTACAAGTGATACATGAAAATGAAGTTATAAATTATAATACGTCATCATATCCATCCAGTGTGATTGATAAATGTTTTTTCTCCTTTTTAATCTTTCATCCTTGACATGTTTCGGTCTAAATATTAGCAAAGTTTTTTAAACCACACTTGTAAATAAACTAATTATAATAATTTATAAATATTTTAATATATTCATGCATATCACTGTAGTTGTTAGGGGCTCAGATTTTATATTGATGACATTGTAATCATATTGTTTATATGTATTGATATTGTCATGTGTTGGGTGTATACGCGACAAATAACTTCACACCGTATTTGATATAGCGAATTTTATTTCACATTCGCTCTTACAATCACACAAATTACAATCTGACAATTACTGCCATCAGCATTATCACAAATACTTCACTGCAAATGCTGGTTGACTGCCTGGCTAACTCGTAACTCGAGAACTTGAGAACTTGAGAGCTAATTGTGAATAGTCTTCGCTGCTCCTTATTTAGCCTCATTCTGGACAACACAGAAAGCAGCCACGTAATAGGCATCACTGTTGTCTGGCACTGTGTTGCTAGCAATGCTGTCTGGAGTTGTTTACTGCTATGTAGCAACAGTGGCATCCCATGTTACGTCACTGCGGGGAGAGGCGGGGTGTTGACTGGTTTATTACTGTAGCAACGGCAACACTCCGAAAGTGTTAGGTCACCGCTGGTGGGGTGAGGGGTTGTCCTCCATTGCGCAACATGTCACAATATTGACCAATCACATTGTAATAGTAGTTTCTGCTTGTATTGATATATCCTTCTGAAGATGGTCTCTCAGACCGAAACCTGTCAAGGATGAAAGATTAAAAAAAAACATTTATCAATCACACTGGATGGAGCTGATAATCTTTTATAATATTGCTAGTGTAACAGACCTGGATGAACCAGATCAAATTTATTGAAGTTATAAATGCTAGAATCTAGGAACATGGACAAATGGAGAAAGGTGTTCAAACAGCAGCCCCTTTTCTTCATACTTATTACAACACCACTTTCGTATCTTTCTGTCACTAGGGGCATATTGTAGAGTTGTTAGTAGAGATATCTGAGTTTGCACGGTGACTGGACTATGGTCTGAACAACTGAGGAATCGAGGTTCAATAACTTGCAGGGGTAAGAGATTTTTCTCTTCACCACGGTGCCCAGACCAGCTCTGGGGTCAACTCAGCCTCATGTGTACTGGGTATCGGGGATTTTCTCCTGGGGTTAAAGTGGCTGAGGCATGAAGCTGAACACTCGCTAATGTTCTATTTTTTCATTTCTCACAAAGGTAAAACATTAAAATGTAGGGTATTTGAGACCCTCATCATGTTGAAGAATAGTATGTCTTGGCATTGTTCACAGCCCCTAAGCACCAAGCATGTTTGCCGAAGTGGTACTGCTTCTGACTTGTATTCATGAGGTGCCCAGTTCAATTCTCAGTACTTTACATTAGGCCATGGCTGCTTCCTTCCCCATCCTTTCCACTTTATTACTTGCTGTCATCCATTCATTTAATGCTATAAAATTATAGACAGTATCATTAAGTAAACTAGAATTAAAAAATGAACAAATTAAAGATAGTGAACCCAACCTCATAGGTGCCTCCACCTCAGAAATGCACTTTCTTTGGTGTTACTGAGTTTGACTTGGTGCATTAGCCACTAAATGGCAGTAACCTGTTTTAACCATTTCAGCAACTACATATAGATGCTTCTGCTTTTGATGTTTCAGGTATCTTTCATCTCAATTGGAGTGCTAACTATGCTGTTGACTATAACAAACAGTTTTGAACTCCTAATTGTGATATCACTATTTATGGGGCTGTTTGATGGCTGCTTTATTAGCCTTCTTGGCCCAATCGCATTTGAAATCTGTGGCCAGAAAGGAGCAACTCAAGCAATCGGTTTTCTGCTTGGTTTATGCTCTATTCCTCTAACAGTGGGACCACCAATAGCAGGTAAGATTTGTTATACTAACCTGTGTGTCTCTCATGCAGGAATTATGTACATCCTGTATTTCAGCATCCTGTTGCAATTGTTCAAATTAGCTTCCATTGTTTATCTTCTGCCAAGATTGCAACACTTTCACATTCTACACTTCAACATTACATGTTTCGGCCTCAAACGGCCATCTTCAGGTTTTTATGTTACAGACATTTTTCTAAAACTGTGTTAAAAACTGCTACACTGTTTTAATTCATGTTAAAATCACATGCTGTAGTTTTCTTAAGTAAAACGAGATAAAATTCTTTAAAATTTCTGTTGCATATTATTTCACCTCACCTGGGGTGTCATTTTTGTAAATGTATCGAGGTGTTTTTCTCGGCAGCTTTCCAGTCAAATGGTAGATGGCAGTGAAAAACTGAAAGTAGACCATGAACATGAGGGGCAAGCTGCCGAGAAAAACACCTTAATACATTTATGAAAATGACGACACCCCGGTTGAGGTGAAATAATATGCAACAGGAATTTTAAAGGATTTTGTCTTGTTTTACTTAAGAAGACTACAGTGTGTGATTTTAACATGAATTAAAACAGTGTAACAGTTTTTAACACAGTTCTAGAAAAATATCTGTGACATAAAAACACCTGAAGATGTACTACTTTCTTTAACACTGACGAACATATTTAGTGTATTTATGGACTTTACATGTATCTCAATGTATACGATGATTATTTCCCTAAACAGCATTAACATCTGTGAATTGGAAGCTCATTGTGTTTTCTTGTGAAGTAGGAACTGAATTTAAAAATTATTTATATGATAATTCAGCTTTGAAGTGGTAAGAATAGTTTACTTTTACTAGTGGTATTTAACAGTGTGTTGTACTTGCACATTTTTTCCTAAAACACTGAAAAAGTTCAGTGACCACCAGCATTTAATGTTTCATTGTGGCTCAAAGATTTGAACATTAAATTGATGAAAATCTTAAATGGAGGAAATTTAAAGTTGATATCTGACTTGGGATCGTTGAAATTGAATGTAAGATAAGACAAAACTTTAAATCAAAGAACGTGAAAATGGGGTTCCACTGTATAAATTTCTTCTTGTTTTTTCTTGCAAGGTTTAGGCCCTTTAGACCTGTTCTGTGGTTACACAAACTGTCCATGTGATCTCATTCATGATAGTGCTGTAATGACATCTAAGGCCAGTTTTATAGCTTCCTAGATTACCACTTTGTAGTGGCTCTGTTTCACTTTTGTATACTTGTTTTGTGTGTAATGTCATTATGTAGTGCTGTATTTAGTAAAGGAACAGCCAGCATAGGTTTTGATGAATGTTAATAATGGCCATGGTTCAGTTAATCCCAAATTTTACATGAGGTCTTTGACTGAGAGCTAGTTTGGCCATAATTAAAAGTAATAATTTCTTTGATTTAAAAAAATGTCTTTGTTTACAGTGTTCAGTGAAACTCCACCTTAATCATAGGTACCATCATTATTAAAAGTACTAATTTACATTTTAATAATTTCAGGATTGATATACGACCATACAAAATCCTACACACTTCCATTCCTACTAGCAGGAATTCCGCCTATTGTAGGGGCCCTCATGCTCTTCCTGATACGTTGCGTTCCAGAGAAAGATAACTGTAAAAGATATCCATCACTGTGTGTAGTGGAATCACCTCTGCATGACCCAACTATTACACCACTTCAGAATGATGTCGGAAATGGTGATGAAGGTACAAAACTCTCTCCTCTTACAAATGGAGTTTGCAGCAAGTCTGCATCACCACCTCCGAGCTACAAGGAAGCTATGGCAGGTATGTTGGTCCAGATTCTCTCCAGCTCTGCCACCACCCCTCGTCACATCCCTGAATGCCGCCGTTTGCTGGCCCAGGAGCGACTTTCCTATTCTCTCAGCTGCTACCTCAATAGCAAGCAGCGATGCTACAGCTATTCTGTATTGTAGATCCTGCTCTAAGGCTGTGATATAAATGTAGTAATGTCTGTGTACTTTTAATTAGGGCTGTGCCACTAAATGATTTAACAATCACCCATTTAATAATTTGTCTGCTGACTCCTCATTATAATAGTAATTTAGTGTTATATGATACATTTATAGGTAACAGATAATGTAAATATTTTTTTTTAATTTATAATAAACATTTATCTCAGCAGTTTAGTGTAGACCTTACCGGAGGACTAAAGAAAAATATGATTAAACCTAGATTTTTTTTTCCCTTGGCACTACAGCCCCAGTGGGCCTACGCCTACCCCCATGAACTTCTCTGTTAAACCCAGATATAGCCACTATAAATTGCTGGCATCTTCAGGAATTATTTGATCCATTGATGAGCAATTCTTTGCCACATTTGGGTTGTGACCTTTGAGATCTGGAAACTAAACAATTAGACTCTATCAGCCTTTAATGAGTGTAAAAACCTTGACCTTCTCACTTCATATCCACACTCTGTTTCATTTATGTTTAGATATGCTGGAAACCATTTTCTGAGAGTTTTGTCAGTATTGTCGTTACATTGCTCTAATTACATTTGTGATTCAGAATTAATCACTTTCAAGATTTTTAGTTCCAAAAAGTTGAAAAATCATATACAATCAAATCAAATGAGTGTAATGGATATTTCTATATTGATGCAAGTTTTGTGATGCCATTTAGCTGAATTGAAAGTGACGTCTGGGAAAGCAAAATGTCATGATGCCAAAGATTTGGCCCTTTTTATGCTTCTGGTACATTCCAAGACTTGAAGATAGAATGCTTACTTTTCTATTTATGTTTTAGGAACAGTTTTGTAGGGGATAATTTCTGTGGTATCAGAAAAGCAAATTAGGATGTCTCTGACCTTTGATTTCGATATTCATGCTCTATTATTAGTCTCAGTAGGGCTTCCCCATTTGATTCTGGAACATACCAGAACCCCAGATCGCATCATCAGCTACTGTTTTCTCCAGTCATGATGAGAGATCTGCGAAAAATGTTTCCTCTTCATTTCTACTCAGATTTGAGATTTTGCACTTAGCATAGCTTGTCCTTGTGTTCAGGTCAGTAGTAAAAAAAATCAGTCCCACAGTTTCTCTTCATATTCAGTGCTGAAATCATCCAAGCAGTAAATCAGCAATAATTTCTCACAATTTCAGTCACAATTATACACTTACAGTAGTTCATACAGAACACATGTAGAGAGAGCTGTGTGCTACCTCTGTAATATCTAAGCTACATATATTGTTTCTACAAGCATATGAACATATTCCATTTATCTGACTGCTATATAGGGCAAGTGGTAGCGTAGTTGGTTGAGGCACTATGCTACAAGCCGGAAGGTCACGGGTTCAAATCCTGATGAGGTCATTGTATTTTTCTCAATTGAACTAATCCTTCTGGCTGCACTATGGCCCTGGGGTTGACTCAGCCTGTAACAGAAATGAGTACCAGGAATTAATTAAATAATTTTCCTGTGCAGTAAAGCGCGGCCGGCGCGTAAGGCTGACAACCACCTTACCACCATCTTTGAGCCGATTGTCTAGATAATGTGGGACCTTCAACATCTCACAACCCTATGGGCTTTCACGGCCTGTTACAGGGATAGCTGTACTTTATTTACTTTACTGACTGCTGTATGATCAGGCAGATACATGGGGTTCAGTATGAAAGTTTTAAGAAAGACTTTGTATTTCTGCAGAGTCCTAATAATATGTTATATAAGGTCTGTGGTAACACAAAGTTATCTGTTTGCATAATTAAGCACAATGCCTTTAAACATTGTACGGAGACTGAAGAGACAATGGCCATCCGACCTTCCGAAAAGACAAAATTAGGTTAAGCAATAAAGTCTAGCATCAGTTGTGTTTAAGATCATCGACGATGGTTGGTTCTCTACTCACGTTCCTACTTTTAACCACTTTACTTATTGCTCCTTGCTGTAGTGAGTAGATTGTAAATTCGCAGAGAAATAAAAAAAATACCTTTAAGATTATGGATGAATGGAGCTATAGCTCCACATATACTTACCCATGGCACTACGTAGAGGTAAGTGGTTTGCTTCATGCTTCATCCAGTTTACCTCATTGGAAAGAGCCTCCAGTTTCAATTGGATAGGAGTCTGGAAAGTTCCCAGAGCTGGTCTGGGTGCTGCAGAGAAGAAAAAACTCTCACCTCTGCTTGGCAAGAAACCTTGATACCTGTCATCCAGCCAGTATGGCAGTTGCTATACTGGCTGAGATATCCCAGCTCCCTGTAGCATCTATGAGTTAACACAATTAAATACTCCCATTGCTGACATTTCAGTCAAGACATGGCACTGCCATAAAGTTGTCTGGAATTAGTGGAACTTAATGAAGTTATGTAATAATACAGTAATAGAGTGAAAATTATGTGAATTTTGATTTTCTGGCCTCAAAGTTTATGTGGTTCCTTTATATATATATATACATGTGACTTTTAAGCATGTTGGTGTAGGGTATCTGTTGCTTCCAGCCAGAGAGGTATGTACCATACTTACTTGAATATAATGCATACTTTCCTCCTCCAGATACTTCATGAAAACTTCACTGCCCACTGTATTAAGGAATGACATTTTCTGTTTTAACTTGCACCAAATTGCTAACAGAATCCAACATTCATATTCTTCTTTATTATGACAATATATATTAATAATCTGAAAATGGAGGCAGTGTGTCTGAAAAGTTTGTAACCACCTATGGACTACACGGTATTATAACCCAAAAGACCACAGTATGAATACTTACTGCCATGAAAACCTCAGATCACCTTAAGGGCTAATGTGTGCAGATACAATCGCTTTTTAAGTGGGTATTTTTAGGGGATAAAAGTACACATGTATTATATTCAGACAAATACATTGATTTGGTTTGGCTTTATATTTCAAGAACTGGTTTCAGTGCATGGAGTACTGCATATTTGTTTCCTTAAAAGTATTTTGTGGTACGATAACCTCTTTTGAAAGACTGTCCTACCACTCCTTGCCTTCTATGTTGTATTATAAATAACACAGTAGGTGCACTTTTCTACTTACTTACTTACTTACTTACTTACTTACTTACTTACTTTTCACTTCACTCCCGAATCCTGTTCTTGATTTTGTACCGTTCTTTCTTTTGTAGGCCTGTTAACAGCTTAAAAAAATGTTGTATTAAGTTATGTGTTATTAATGTTACAACACTATGCATGCAAGTTGATGTATGAATATTCATTGTCTTGAAGGCAAGGTATAAGAAGTAACTTCTCAGATTAGAGAATCTAATATAATGAATGTCTGTGAATACCATGCAAGTGTTTAGTAAATGTTGAATGCTGGAATTTTATACAATGAAATGTGATATCAACTACCAAAGCTCAGTTTAAACAAATGTTTATGTGCTTCATATTTGTAATTTAAATATTATTGATTTACAACTAAATTTTATATCATTGTTATATCATGTTATGTTTTTACCTGTGCCAAAAATAGATGTAATTTTTATCATAATTATTATGTAGTCATATTTGTGATTATAGTATGCTGTGAGATTTCCATGGTGCTTTTACTGGGTTTTCTTTTAAACTCAGTTTCATTATTTGGCTGTTTTGGGAGGAGGGGGGTGGGGGAGGGTTCGGACCGTTAGTTCAATCCATATATGATTAAAATTCATTGAATTTTCCACTATAAACTAATCCATGGTTCACAGTACTGAACTGTTTTGTAGTTAAGAAGGAATCACTTATTTCAGAAAGGTTTCAGAAGTTATTGAAATAGTGAAGTTAATACATTTCAAACAATGGGAAAACATTGCCAATTTAATTATTTATGAAGGAATCATCTTACATAATGCCCACATACTTCTTGGTATATAAAAATTTAGTAATTCAAAAAGTGTGATGCATTTAGCAGTACTATTTATGAAACAATGTAAGTGAAAAGAGTTTCTCTCATATAAGAGACAATGTGTGCACCATTAGCAGGAACAGAATGTTGAAATGATGCTTCATTTCTTGCCAGAAGAAAACACCACAGATCCAAAGAAGCTAAGCATATGATGTTGGGTGAGAGTGGTAGCCACTGTGTTAGTCCACCACAACCAGTCCAACAATTTTAACCAATATGATTTTAGATTTTGTTTCTTAATGTGTTTCTCTCCTTTTTTTTTTTTTTAATGTAAATACATTCTGCCCTGGTATCAAATTGTAAGGTCCTTTCTTTAAAAAAAATGAAAATAGAGGGCGTCCAAAGGTCATACTTTGCCCAGGACCCACCATTACCTTAAGGTGGTCATGGCTCTGAGTGCAGGCCACCATCTTCACGTTTCCCTTTCATTTGCTGACCATCATGCCCTTTTGTACATAGCATATACACAATATACTAATGATAAATAAGAAGAGACAGAGAGAGAGAATGAAGGAACCTTGGAAAGAGGGCAAATTATAGAGGGTACTGCATTAATTCAAGTGCACATTCACCATTGTATCTGCCATTAATATGTAGGTAGTTCCTAGGATTTGACAACTGTGCTATGAATAACATGAAACTTTTCAATTTGAGAAATTGAAATTGTCTTGTAACTAGCAGTTATCAGATTATGGTTTTCTGGGTTGTTAAAACATGTAATGTTGTAGGTGGATACAAATGTTCCAGAAGAACATGCTGCCTCCCTCTTCGAGGTTGCTTTGAGGGTGAAAGTAGCATGTTCCTCCGAAATTCTGCATGGTATCACAACCCAGAAGACCTTAGTCAGATCACTCACTACCATGAAGATCTCAAAATAACAGTGCAATCAGGAATAAAGCTATGGTGTTACATATTTATAAGATAGAATATGAATTGTAATATAGTGAGGTAGGTTTGAGCAGTTACAAGCATCAGTAGGTCAGACACAGTATTTGGAGGCATTCTTTGTGTATGAGGTTATATCCTGAAGAATACTCTACTTCAGATAAATAAAACATGAGAAAAATTAAATTTGTAAATGAACATTAGCAATGCTCTAACCAGTCAGTGGAGATCTGTTAATTAAGTATCTCAATGAATAAGTTGAGGAGAATGTAAAACGATCTGTATTTGAATAAAATATAATTTTTTGTTGGACACAAATGTTTATTTTATACGTCAGTGATTCTAACATAATGTATATTGAGATAATTTTGTTACATTGCTAGTCTTAATACACAGCTCGGAAGCTTCAAAGTACCAGCTGTAGCAGTGCAGTCAAGTTAAGTTTTATGGTCCTCCTGTGACAAAGAAAGTACATAGAACACATGAAGAATACAGAATTAGAGATCAAAGAAATGTGATTACATACTTGAGACTGTTACCAAAATGCATATTGGTATCAATAAATTTAAAACTTTTTTCTTTAAGTTACATCTCTGGTAAACTATTTATGATGATTGAAATCCAAAAATCCATCTTCTCTTACAGTCAGCAGTATAACATTCAAGAGCTGATAACGAAAAACAGGAAATGAAACTACACAAATGGGTTCTGTTACTATAAACTTTTCTCTAGCACGTGCTTATTTACCTCTTAAAGACTGAAGCTTATGTAAATAATATTTTAAATTTTTTCCTACCTTGAAGAAAACAACTTCATATGTATTACATATTTCAGAACATTTGGAAAGAAACTGGATAAATAGAGATGACATTGCAAAACAGGAATCCATGAGCACACTGCTAGGAGATTTTATTACCAGAACCGCATATTTCACCCACACCCCACTTCTGTGGTAAACAATACTTCTTGGCATAGTAGTTCATGTGTCAGCTGATACTACATGACAGTTAATGAAAGAATTGACATGGTTTGTGACAATAATGATTAGCAGCCTGCTCCCCCAACATACTTATACTGCGTAGCCTATAGATGGTGGCATCTGGTGGGAAAGAGGAAGAATGCTGTTAGGCAGGTGGATGTGGAAAATCTATGTCAGATTCTTCTGTGAATTCAAGTGTGTTATTGCATATGTGAAGAACTACTGAGCATTGTCACTGGCATAGAGTGGATATGATCAAATTTACATCAGAGCAAGGAGTGAATTGTAGATGTCATACTTACAGTAACTCTTCAGAATATGGCTAATGAAAGTTCTGGGATGGGGAGGTTACACTTAGTATTGAGTTCTTTAAGGATATTTCATCAGTGTAAGGAAATAAAAACTAAAAATATTAAACATCACATTGTGAATCAGTGTTTCTTCACATATATCATGTACTGTTATTAAATATATAAAAGTGTGTTGTAGGAATAATTAATTAATCTTGATGAATTTACTAATTCACAGAAATAAATTGAATCTTTGTTATTAGACAGTTTTTAGTACAATGCAGATTGTCAGTTTTGGTATATTTGTTTAATGAATCTGGTAATATATACATACAAAATATATTTTTTAATTTAAAACTTCTCAGTGTGCACACTCGTCTGCCCCTCACATGTGTATTTGCACTGAAGTTTCTTCTTTTTTGCATTTTATATTTGCATGGAATTTAATATTGACAGGCTGTCGTAATTACTGCAATGCTTCTTTAACATGAGAAGAATGAGAATGGTATTACAGTTCAAAATATATCACGGGCTCACTTATGAAAGCAGTAAGAATAATATAGTATTCATAAACTGTGACATCTTGTCAACTTCTGTTTAGTTTCTGCTTTCCTATCATACAACTAATAGAGATCAGTGAAAGATATGTCATTTACATCATATTTATGCAACTGGTATCTGCATCTCTTAAAGCAATTATTGTGTTTCTGGACATTACCCATCAATCCTGTTTTTATTTAAAAAACATTTCAGAGACTGGATTCTGTCTCCATCTTCAAGTGAAACCTACTCAGTTGGGCCCAATTGATAGAGCTAGTCCCTATCTCTGGAAAGGCCCACATAGAAATTTGGTAAAAAAGAAAATGAAGTTCTAAAAGTTGCTGAAAGATCTAATGCTATTTTCCAATATCTTTTGTCTTCAAGGTGGACATTTCCCAGGAAGTTTGCTTATAAAATTTTTATATTTGTCATCCCTAATCAATCATAGCCACCTGTATTTCACTATCCTAAAACAATAGTTGACCTGCATAAATTAGGAAGTTTCTTTTTATGTAAGAGTTCTTGCAGTTTACAGTGGTACATTGTAATGACATTTTTTTTTTTTGTAAACCCATAATAATTAAACATACTCGTATGTTACTAGAAGCAAGTGAATGACAATATGGATTAAGAATAAATTTTCTATTTTTACTAAAAGTGATTGGTTTGTTTTTTGACAAATAACTCACTTGCATCCAGTTTCTCACAGCCAAGTACTGGTACAGTTTTGTTTAGAAAAGAAATTTGTATATGCAGTTTGCAGTAATTGAATATTCTATGTGTATAAGCTCTTACCAAGAACCCAAGCATGGTGAATAACAAATTATTAATTTAATTGATAAGTGTAGGCCATTACCAGTTGCAAAATATGCCTAACAGTTATTACATATACTTAAGTCATGATTGTATTATATGGAAGAACAGTTTGGCCTTAAATAGCTCTCATGAATAAATGTGTATTCAAGATGCATTTTCCAAGTGAAGTGTATTTTTTTTATTGCTAGTGGGGTGGGACTAAGTCCCTTGTACTGCAGCCACTTCTGGCCTATTGTACCAGCCCCAGATGATAGGTGAGGGTGATTGTGGAGCAATTGGTGGAATGAAGATTGGCAGGGGAAACCGAAGTACTCGGAGAAAACCTGCCCCAGTGCCACTTTGTCCACCACAAATCCCACTTGACTAGACCCGGGATCGAACCCAGGCCGCCACATTGGGAAGCCAGCGACTAACCGCTTGAGCTATGGCACAGCCCAAGTGAAGTGTAACTTTTATTATGATGTGAAAATCATGGTTAAAGTTGAAACTTCGAAGTAGACTCGAAAAGATTCTGAGTGTTGAAACTTCAGATGAACAAGTCTCAGGACTGATACGTTTCTGTTTTCTGAAGTAAGTAAAAAAAGAGAAGAAAATGTCTGCAGAAGTTATTCAATGAATAATAACAGGTAAGATTTAAGGTCATTTATAATTTACTTACCTCTTCAGTTTCTATAAATGGAAATCTCTATGTACTGGATTTAAAAAGGGAAATACAATATAATTACAATATATAAACTGATTCAATCTTAAGAATTATTCCTGTTATAATAAGTTCTTTTGATCTGATGGTACCAGTATAGCCAAAAGGCATAATTAATGAAAGTGATTTTTAAAAGTGGCTTGAGTTTGCATATGGATCTGTGGCAGTACTCAGGTGTGGCAAGGTGGGGACCATTACTTTTTAATAGAGCACTGTTCTTTTAAAAAAATGTTTATATGTCACTAAGAATGACGGAATAACAGAATATGAAATTTGGACAGTTTTAGGCATAGTTTTAATTTTGTATTTTCATTATGTTTTGCCAAAACACAACATTTTTACCTCTGACACCTTTTGTAGAAAAATACCCAATGCTGTTAAAACTTTTGATATGTATACTGGCGTGCCACCAAAAAGCCGGGCGATAAGACGTCTATTGATAGGCAACGGCTGCGATAAGAATGTATACTTCAGTGGAAACGAAATGCAAGCAGACCATTGCATAGGAATCGCCTAAACAACAACAAATGTGTTTCCCCGGAAATGAAAGTATATCTATGGAAATGAATACTACCAGCAGATAAAACCGAACCCTTAAACACGATGTTCCCTGGTCTGTCCGAGTGCATGCTGCAAGAGTCATTGTAGCTCCAACGAGTTTAAGTTTTGTATTTGACCTTAGAAGAGTAGAGTTGCTATTCGGCAAGACTAGAAGACACTTCATCCAGAATAAGGGGGAGAAAGTGTCATGACATTAAGGAGAAATATTCATTCAAATCCGGGAACCCACAAAATTTCTTGTCGTGTTGCCTAGCAAACACATGACAACTGGTGTTGTAAGTGGGATAGGCATGGATTCAGGAACAAGTTAGTGGACCATAATTACAAGGCCACAATGTATCTATGTACATGACTTCTGATAATGTCAGTACACTGATTCCTCTACAGCTCCTTCCAGTTCACTAACCATAATAATTCCCACACCTATCATGTAAAGAGTTAAAAGATATGAATAACATTTTCATACAGCACAAAAGTAATGCTACAATTTTAAATTAAAAGATTTCTGCCTTCTGGTATATGATCTTTTGGCTGGTAGAAAGTTACCATTGTTTTGGAGGAGTACCCTGCAGATGGAGGCAGCAAGCTCCTTTGAAACAGTAGTATCTTACTGCCAAACTGCATGGCATCGCATAAGAGGAGACGGTAATCTCTCATATTCACTGCTGTGAGAACTTAAAATCTCACAGTTTTAGGTGAGTCAGGTTGTGACTTGCCTGGCGAGTAGTCCCCCTTCTCCACCAGATTTGGAAGTCTGTTGCTGCATTAATGTGGAAGTAATCTTAAACTTTAGTAGCTTAATTAAGAAATCTATATATTATTCTGTCAGTTATAAATATGTATAAATTAAATTAAATATTTTATGTTCTTTTCTTCAATAGATGAAGGAACTGTAGGTGATGAATCAAGCTCTGACAACCGTCAAAAATCTGATGAACAACAAGAAGTGGGAGAAGAAGAGATACAAGAAGAGTCAGAGTCCCTCTTGGATGCCATTAACAAAATAACATTAATTAAATCTTGTTAACAGTGTCTACAGAGTAATTATTTATATGCACACTTACCTGATAGTTGCACAACAATTATGGAATATGAAGGCATCTATGTGAATGATTTAATGCTCTTGAAGACTGCAGCTTCAGTAGCCTTGCCTGGCTGAATTAAGTAAAATTTTGTGCCTACCCAGATGCTTTGCCTGTTGGGAATTGGATATTAAACCCAACTAGTTTGGCAGTAGTTGCAGGGAATAGTAAAACTCTTAATATTTAAAATACCAGTGTGTGGTATCTTTGAAATATGTAACAGGGTCACTAGAAGGAGATGCCTTTTATGTGAGGAGGTTACAAACAATACAAGAGCATTCTAAATTAGGTTGCACTTTAGAACAATCATATCTTCAAAACAATGGGACACTAATATGAAACAATGTCCCATCTTAACCATGGCTACAGCTGCAAAAATCCTTCCTTGAAGTTCATCAGGAGTTGTGGTAGGGGGGGCCACTACACTTGGTTCTTGATATGGCCTGACAGGAAAATATCTGGCACAGTCAGATGAAGTGACCAAAGGCACCAGTCTGTGAGCCTTGCTTGATCAATCTATGCACTGGGGAAGACTGTGTGAAGGTAGGCCCTTACCTCCATATGAAAATGTGATGGAACATTGCCTAGCTGATAGATGGCACTTGCCTCAAACAAATTAGCATCTTACTGTGGCTGAGGCACAAGAAATTCCATTTTACTTCAGAACTGTTGTCATTGCTCTATGTGACCAAGAGGAGAGCTGACCTCGTGAATGAAAGCTTCCCTTTTCTACCAGTACAGTCCACTTTCTTTCTTGTGTATAACTACTGATTTCAGAGATCTGCTTATTCGAAAGCACAGTATAGTATAGAAAGATCTTGTATAACACTAAAAATATCTTAATACACATCCCACTCTGAATTTAAAATATGACCATGTCAGAATGGTTATTCCAAGCAGTGTCTATGAAAATGTACCTGACACACTATATTTTTATTGCCTTTGAGCATGTGTACATAAATATCAAATGTTAGATTGCCATATTGTCCTGGATATTGTCTTGAAGGGGATAGATAGGATGTTCTTTAAGGAGACAAACTTATTTTAATGACATTAAATGTAATACATTTTAAAATAATGTATAGCTTTTAGATGTAATTTTCTGGGTATGCCTAATACATACCCAAATATAAAGGTAAATAAACAGTGGAAGTGCAAATTTATTGTGAGTTTTTACAAAATAAGCACAAATCAGTTAGGCATATCGTTTCAATAAATGTGGTCCACTGATCTTCCAAAATGGCTTCATTATGTCAGAATAAAATTGTTACACTTTCCAGATGTGCTTATTAATGTATTTCATAACCTCAATACACATTAAAATCAAGGAACACCCAGAATATGCATTATCAGCAACACTCATTCACCCTCCAGTGAATATTTACACCAATCTGTAAACTTTCCTCTGGCTCATACAGTTATTGTCATACTGAAATATTATTGCATAAGTGTATTAGTTTTCACACCTGACTGCAAAGATTTGATTACACAGTGTTGGCCTTTGGTGCAATGTGGTATTGGAGCAGACATTTTAAGGGTGTTGCCATATTAACAGTGCTCAGAAAATAGTGTGATACAAGTTGGTTCAAAGGGGAAAGTTTAAGCTTCATATACATGTATGCATTTAATATGTTATCATGTAGAGGATAGGCTTGTATAAAAGATACTTCTTGTACAGTGGTCTCTTACATGATAAGGGCAGTTATGTTTTTTATACTCAAAACATTTCTGTGTTGAAAAATGATGTGAATATTTCAGTGGTGTCTGTGGTAGTGATTTCAGAACTTCTACATATGATTCAATGCTTTTTAAAATTAAGCTTTTGTACATAAGAATACTTTAAACAGTGAGCAATACTTGAACTTATTTTTACTATAGTATGTTATATGTGGGTAAGATTTTTGCTTAGAATTGTTAAAGCTGTACCTAATTTTATTGTAAGTATAAAATTTAGTCTGAGTCTGAAATGAACTTTTTGATGCAGTACTTATCAAATTTCTTGCACATGGTCCTCTGCTTAGCAAATATATAAATATGTTACTGCATAAAATTCCATCATTGTTGTAAATAATACCTCTACAAATACTCTGAATATCAAAACTGCTTACATCACAAGTTGTTGTAATGACTATTAATATGCATATACATATAATTGTGTTAAGAATTATTGCAGTATGAAATGAGATTACTCTGTTGTGTCCTATATTAATGAATGACTGTAAAGTGGCAATAACTATTTGAAACTTGATTTCTCTAGGCCTGTATACAAGTAGCTCAATGTTGATTTAAGAGTAGGGTAAATATTTTTATTTTTATGCAGTCTTTGCAAAAAGTGCATAATGTATGCATAATGGGGAGATAGTGCCTGTGCTCCAGTACTACTTTATGAATGTAGGTATATATCAGTTGAACATAGCCTCTAGTTTACATGAAACTGAAATCAAACTTTGTTCATTTGCTAAGAAAAATTTGATTGTCTCACAAAAAGACCAGAATATATCATGAAGTACCATGCTATACCTCATTAAAGTTTACAACTTTTATATGAAACACGTTTTAGTGCAATGAATATGTAATGAAATACAAAGAAAAAATATAAAATATGACTGTGGAATGTGATATCTATAGTGAGAATTGTTTTGCAGTATATCTGTATACAAAAAATGAACATCAATTCAAATGAAATATGCCTGGGGGGGTATACTTTCAACTATTTGATGTTACTTGCAATTCCTGCATTTGCCTGAAGGAATTAAGAAAACAAATTGCTGAGAATAATTTATCTTTACAGAAACACATGGAATGCTGTAAATGTACTTAAAAGATGAAGAACATAAGTTCTTTTTCTTCTTCAGCTACTGGATATAGGAAATATACCCATTAATTTTCAAAAGATATGAATTATGAGACATCGTCATTTTCATACTTGGGACATCCTCCATTTTTACAAAGGCATTTACATTGCATGAAAAATGATGACTGAGGTCTTGTTATACATGCTTAAATTTTTGATCTATATTTGTACTTTCATAGTTTGGAACGCAGAAATTATAGATTATCAGTGTGAACAATTTGAGAATAACTGCTATATAGGCTTGGTGCTGGAATAAACAATTCATTTCCTAATGGAGATGTCAGACAATAAGAAAAATGGCCAAGCAGTTCGGCTCAAGCAGTAACACTACTGGTTTGTGTTCAGGAGATGCCCAGATCATATCATCCCTATGGAATGTACTGTTATGACTGATGTTTCTTATGGTTTTACTCAGTCCCTCCAGACAAATTCCAACGTAGTACCTCAAATGGGACAGGTCCTGTATTTTCTTTTACATCCTTTCCAATTCATAATTTGCTAATCATTCTCCCATGTGTTGCTGTATAGTCTGAGCTACTGACAGCATTGTTAAATAAGTAAATAAATAAAGATTAAGGCTGGTAACAGTTTCTGAGATCTCTATATTATTTATACAAGTTCTCTGTCTCTGAGAGGAGTGTGCTTGCACGTGAAACCCTTGTAATTGATTATGTTGCACATGTGGTCACAGGAAGTTTGATCTGAACTTACACAGCGCTCAAAGATCCATTTTGCATTTTATTATTTCTTTAGATTTACACAAACAATAACATAGAAACCTATTCTTTCTGTGATAGTACAATAGAAGGGAAGAAGTGAAGAAATGAGTTTGGTTATAAGGCATGTATCACTTTGGTTTAGGTTAGGCTAACTTTGGTGTTATTAGAGTTCAGTGAATAGAAAGTGCCCTTCTTCCTTCTTTTTCTCTTTAATATCTCAATTCTCAGCACAGTTAATTTGTTTGTGACCCAAACACAAACCTTCAGCTTTCCAAGATGAGTATTATCAACTTATATAAAAGTAGGAATGTTTTTTTTTTTTAAGGGAGAATCTTAGGAAGGGGTAATGTTGCATTTCTAGTCATGACCCAGGGAATGGTGCACTTTCATGTTTTAATGATTTAAATATAATCAAATCCCCAACAAATCAATTAATGCATCACAATCACTATGTTCATCATAGGACTCTAAAATGGTAACTATTTCACAAACATTTTTAGTAGTTTCTGCCTGATAATCATTGCAGTAGATACTCATGGCTAACTTTGTTTTACTGCATAAATGGAAAATCCATGTTGTCTACAGTCACTCATTTGCTCTGTAGCATGATGTTTATCATGTTATAATTATATGGTCATTGTGTATCTTGATCACAGTGATTCTGGAAGAGGATCAAATATTTATCTCTCTGTTTAACATACAGAAAGTTGATTCTAAAGGCTTCTGATGATGGTGGGTGACACACAGAATTATTGGGTTTTTGGACTTTTTCCATCATCTGAAATTCTAGGTAACAGAGGACACAAGATTGAGATTAGCTTTTTCTAAGGGGCTGAAATGAGTAGGTGTCTTCCTGTCTCACCTGAAGATGGAAATAGATCCAATTTCTGAAACGTCATGTCCTGTATTACCTAGAATTCTGGATGATGGGAAAAGTCCAAAAACCCAGTAATACAGAAAGTTGTTTTATACAGTTTTCACCCTACAGACAAGTATGTAATTAGCTCAGAAGGAAATATTTTAATTTTTACTAGAACCATTTCGATAACAGAGAGAGGAGTATACATGATGAATGCAAACTTTATAAAATTCAGGGCCTGTACAGAATGTACCATGCAATGCAACCTAGCATGAATGTGTTAATTTTTGATGTTAATATTTCAATCAAAAAGTTTTTGTTTTACTGAAAGTTGGTATGTGACTTCTTTTCATGAAAATTAACATGTGTGATTGTATTATTATTTGTATATAAGAAACTGGTGCATAGTCATGATAGTGACTTCTGCGGAAGAATATTCACCATAGTTTATACTAAATTCAATTTTGAAAGAAGTTTATTTTAGATTACTATAAAATGGATGGGTAAAATGGTGGAGACTCCAAGAATTTGTATTTATGTGATGTAACAAGAGCTTAATTTGTAAGGTAAGTGATATTAGAGCCTTATTGTAACATAACGAAAATCTCCACACGTGCATACAGGACTGGTGCAAACTGGAATGCCCCCTCCCCAAAGTTAGAAACTGATTGTTTATTTTCAGCTTTGTCACAATAACAAGAAATATCCAGACAGTGGGAAATAAACTACCATTGAAGTTGAATTCTTAAAATTGTTTTAATTTCAATTTTTGTATAACGTGTTTAGATTCTTCCAATTAATGACAATGATATGAAGAAAATATTGGCAGAAACTGCCATTTAGCCATAGCAAAAATTAAAGAGGAATTTGTAAAATATGCCACTCCAGATGTACTCTTATTTTCATATGTGCTGTAGTGCCAGTCCTCTGTGCATGACAGAGTGGATAAGAATGTAAATGTAGGAAGACTGATTGATTGATTGATTGATTGATTGATTTAACTGACTGGTGCAGGTTTAGAAATGTTCTACTCTTTGAGGTTCAGTGGAATCAGTATGGTTTAAATATGCGAAATACTTTATGCAAGAATTGGGGAAGGGATGTTATGTTGAGTTTTGTCATGATCTAGATACTGAATGTAGTAACTCTGTTGAAGTGATGAGTTGTACATGCAGTGGTATCCCCATTTAATGTTCCTCAGTTTAACTTTCAGTTTCATTGCTTCTGGGTCAGTTTTAAATTTCTGCCATTTAAGATTTTTCTCAATTTAGTGTACAGTTCCAGTGCTCCCCAGAGAAATGTTAAATGGAGGTTTCACTGTAATTGTTTTATACTTAAAAATAAGAGATAAGGGATAAGGATGAGAGAGAACTGTCTTGTAGTCACTGAAATATGCTGTTCTTTTGTACTAATATGAAAATTAAGAAATATAACCTAAGCATAAATGTAACCTAACATATCATAAGCAGAAGTTGAACTGTTCTATTTTATTTGGATATAATACTGGGAAGCATGAAGCTAATCTAAATATTATTTAAAAATTCAGTCTTTCAGAAAGCACACTGTGTTTTGAATACAAATTTGAACAGATTGATGCTGTTTATTCTAATAATCATTTGAAAACTCATAATATACTCTATGAGCAAAATGTGTTGTTTTCATTGTTACAGTGGATGGTACATATAGTTACCACTGTTCTGTAAAATATTAAGTCATAGTTTATATATGTTTTCTGTACAGAGAAGGACTAAACCTCCAGGATCCATTCCAGGACTCAAAGTTGCTTATCATCTCAGTCCTGGTGTTCCAACATCTCTCCTCCTGTTAGGTGTTTAATAACATGGGAAATTAAGGAATTGTTAACTTTTATGTGGAATGTTTCAGTGTATTGAACTTTAAAATTATGTTAGTGTGGAACATATTGGAAATCACATAGTTCAGTTTTTGTGAAGTGTTTATTAAATTAACAATAAGAATTCTGTTTTGTGGGATAAGATACCCTGTAGTCTGTTGATAGTAAACCAATGTTGTGGAGAAATATGTTGCTTAAAATTGATCATTTAGAATTAACTTGAGAAAGTGTGAACTGGACTGAAGTATCTTAGGTAAGGTTTTGAAGGTAGGCTTTGTGCGCTTGGTAATGAATTGTTGGGTGATTCCATAAAATCAAGGAATTTCTTGACCAGTTAAGCAACTATGAAGAAAGACTCTATAATTAGGAGTTTTTTTACATAAACTGGATATACTTGGCATCAGTAATTATAAGAGTCAAAATAAAAATATTCTGGAAGTGTTTTCCCTTTGTGTGGAGTTCCAAATCCAGGTCTCAGTGCTTCACTGTTACTGTTTGTACATAAGGTTATTGTAAGTTCCCACAGCAGAGTAGAGTTTGTGTTTGCAGAATATAAGTTGCTTAGTCTGATATACTGATGATGGATATTATGAAGAAACAACACATGTTTGCTGTTGAGAGTAAGAGTTACTTAAATATGCATATTTTACAAAATTGTTCTAAATTAATGTGTTGATTATTTTATCTTATTCTTGTTCATGCAGTCATTTACTTCATATATTAAAATATTTCCATTAACTTTTATATTTGTAATGAATGCAGTATAAGACAAATGACTGACTTAATAATCAGGGCACAGAATTAACCTGCCTCTTCAGAGGTGGGTAGAAATGTTGATGGTAAAAACCAGAATGTACAGAATAACAAGTAGATAAATTAATTAATCCAGTCCCAGTCTATGCCCTTTTATCTATTAATATTCAGTACTCTATAGTCATATTTTATTATAAAACTTTAAATCTAAATATAATGTAATAGTTTACAATATCTCTGGAATTTCTGTTAACATAAATGTTATATCAAGACTGAAAACACTACATGAGTTATACAGAGACACTGTAAATGTTTCATTTAATTCTGAGCCCTGCTAGCAAATGTATGTGAGTGAATATTGTTGTTTTGTCAAGTGTAAGTTTTGTTGGATTTATATGTACATACTACAAAATATGATATTCTTTACAAAGTGAAAGAAAGGTTACTTGATGTTGAAATCATATCTGTCCATCCATCATTGATGCTATATCAGTGCCTAAATTGTTGGACAGATATTTTAAAAATATGAAAGTTGAGATTTTAATGAAATGTTGTCAAGACATTCTGATTTTCAATTGTATAGATCCACAACAAAGCCCACTTTACATAAGGTCATAAATGAACTCTTCGTACATATCATAAACCATTAATAACATTTTGGTTGCTGTTGGATATGATAAATGTATGCATAACCTGAGTTTGTCATTCTAATATTTAACCATATTGACTGATTACAACACCTGCTTTACATAAGATCATAAATGAACTTCTTCATGCATACGAGGGGGGACCCAAAAATAATCGGAAACGACCTGTTGCACACGCATGCTTTGTAGTTACGAGTTGT
>NW_019721096.1:0-687 GCF_002891405.2 Cryptotermes secundus | reverse complement strand
CGAGTTCCACCTGTTTATTAACCAAATGGAAGTCGAACGGAATATCAACTTCCCCTTCGTGGATACATATAGTCACTACACCATGTGTTTCCACGATAGAGCCCTCTATACTTTTGACTCTCACCTTTTGTTGGGGATCGAACTCAGTAGTCCCTAACAAACTTGTACTCTTTACGAGGCAAATATCAGCCCCCGTGTCCAGTAAGAACTTCAATTTTCCTGTCTTACTTTCCCGGACCTCTAGCTCTATGTATTCTTTCCTATTTTCACTGATACAGCCTACTGAATAGCACTGACTGCCTGCCGACTGTGAGCTGACAGTCCCCCCGTTTCCGGCAGTCATTGATCCCTGGTCTTCCTGACCTGACCTTTTTCTTCCTTGATTTCTACAGTCTTTAGCAAAGTGACCCTTTTCCCCACAGGCAAAGCATATTATTTCTCGCGTCAGTTTGTTTTTCTTGACGGAAAATTGGCTTACCCTATTTTCCCGTTTTGTTTTTGAAAAACACTTGCTACTCACATGGCCCACCCTTTTGCAAATGGTGCACTGAATTGAGCCACTATCTTGCCCTCTATATCTTTCTAGTTTAGAAATCATTGCACTTTCCTCTTCAAGAGCGGTTTCTGCTATTTCGTCGAAAACATCGTGATTTCGACTGCGGACAATGGTCTGTATCCTATCGGAAT
>NW_019721095.1:0-3545 GCF_002891405.2 Cryptotermes secundus | reverse complement strand
TGGCCCGAGTAACGACGACGAAGAAAGGTCAGGGCGGTTAGAAATGGTCCCTATAACATAGCCACTAGCATCTGTTGTCAAAATAAATGGTTTACTAAAATCTGGATATTGTGACAAAGGAGTATTAGTTAATTTAAATTTCAATAAATCAAAATTGGCCTGTTCTCTTTCTGTCCAGTTCCATTCATTTCCTTTCTTTTCTAATTCAGTTAATGGTTTAGCAATTGCGTTAAATCAGCTATAAATTTGCGATATTAACCTGCAAGACCTAAAAATGATTTCACATCCTTCTGTGTTCGTGGTATAGGAAACTCCACCACTGCTTTGACCTTGGAGTCATCTGGTCTAAAACCATCTGAGGTTACTACATGACCTAAATAGTTTAATTCCTCTTTTAAAAATTCGCACTTGTTAGTTTAATTTTTAAATTAAATTCTGGAAGTTTTTGAAAAACAGCCCTTAATTTGGAATTATGCTCCCTTAAGATTTCTGCTGCAACTAAGACATCGTCCATGTAAAATAAACATCTTTTCCCTATTAATTCTGATAATTAATAATTCTTCGGCCGTTCAGGTTTACAGCCAAGTGGATGATTCACCACACACGTTCACTTTCTTCACGCCACTGATTTCAAACAAGTATTCCACCGCTGCCACCATGTAATGTGATTTGTTTATGTTCGCGTGTGTGAGGATGGTGATTCACACGCGAACTCAGGATGTTAGGAGTTTGTCACTACGTCTGGGAACGTAGAAGGTAACGTGAATAGCTGCCACCACTTGGTGATTACTGCACAAAGACAGGTGCGATGTTGATGCACGTTGAACAGTTAGGATGCACTGGCCAGGTGCGATGTCGAACTCTGCCTGTTGAGCTTGTAGCGGGTTGTGAACCGAAGCGTTGGGCGTGCAGGTAGGCAAGATCTCCTTGAAGACTTGGATGTGTGAAATAAGGTAGACGACGCGAACTTGTGAGGTGAAACCAAACACTTTAATTGATCAAGACATGAAATAAGTACAAAACAGGAATCAAAACCTGACTTTACGAGAGCGGTACGATCTCAACCTACAGTGCGTGCTGCACTATCTTAATGGCTTTTACATCCCCGAATGGTTACAATGCCAGCCCTTATAGAGTACCGTCTTCGGGCGTGGCAAAATCATGTGACTTTATAGCGTCCATTTCCTTATAAGGAGAGCGTGGCCCCTGGATATTCCAGCTAATTCTCGGAACCATAACGTCACTCTAGGTGCCGTGTGCACAACTTATGATCTCATTTTCAAGTTGCAACATACTTGCTTACATTAGGCTTATTATGCATCTCCTTATGCTATCGTTTCAGAGTACCTTACAATGCTTTATGCCCAATTAATGTGATAAAATGTCATTAAATCTTATAAAATACAATATGTGGTGACGTCACTTAAAACACCAGCGTTACCACATTACACTGTCAAACTATACAGATTTATGTGGAAAACTCAAACTGAAAAAGTATTTGGAAATGGTCGTTCCAAATGGTCATGCCAAGGAGGATGAGGTGGGCAGGGCATGTAGCACGAATGGGGGAGACCAGGGATGCGTATAGGATACTGGTGGAAAAGTCAGAAGGAAAGAGACCACTGGGAGTAGGTGTGTGGATAATTTTAAAATGGATCTTAGAGAGAACATATGAACATATGGACTGAATTGATCAGGCTCAGAATAGTTCCTATTGGACTACTATTGTGAACACAGCAAGGAACGTTAAGAAACTGTTTTTTGTTAGTTCAAATAGTAGGGAAGTCAAGCAAGGGCTGCAGCATGTCATTGCGAGGTGTCGGTATAGTTAAGAACACAGGAGTCTTTGTTTAGTTCGCCTGTGGTGGTTACGTCAGCCAGCTCCTATGATCGTCTTTCATATATCAACACTCCAAGCCCGCCAGAGATGCAACTGCGTGTATGACTGTGCACGAGTCAGACATTTCTTTGTGGATCACATACTGGCCGAAATGGCGTATTATTATTTCAGAACAACGCTCATGGAGCTGAGCCCTTGTCGAGGAGCCGCCCATTCTGCAGAACTCAAGAATTTCCCAGCATTTTATGGAACCCGAAAGTTCTTCACCATGTTCACAAGAGCCCACACACCTACGCCTTGGTCTTCCCTGTGGTCTCTTTCCTTCTGGCTTTCCCACCAATATACTATACGCATCACCAGTCTGCATCTACCAGGCTTCTACCCTGAAGATGGAGGCGATACGTTCCTCCGAAACGTCGGTTAACACCACATCTACATGGTGACACATCGCAAAAGACAGCTTTCTTCATAGTCACCACCATGAAAACCTCAAATCTTACATTTCCTACAAACGCTGCAGCTTTCGAAGAAACCCGTGCTTCATTGTCGACAGTCATTAAATTAAACTGTTACCTCATTTATACAGGAATTCTCTCACCTCTGCCATGTTTCTGGATGGCAAATAGGTCAATCCACTCGCTTATTAAACGGAGGAATTTACTTTGTTTCTAAATCAGTGAATGTAATTAACCAATCACTTTGTTCTTTTCCTGACGGAAAAATGCCAATTCTGAACTGATTGTCACCCCGATTTTACGAGAGTGGTGCGCGTCATAAAAGTTCCCTCGCTTTGAGAAGTCAATGTTACTTGAGGATTTCCCCCTGCAACTTGTTTAAGTCTATCCTCACTAATAAGGCGCAGTTCACGCTTCTCGTAACATGCTCCATGTCTAAGGTGCTAGTCAACACAAGGCCAATGCTGAATGTTTTACACCTCACTTCCCTCTACATTGTAACTGTAATGTGGCTCCAACTGGGCTTGAAGATCGCGGCCCCATTCTTTGTTCAAAATTGTCCAATTCCCCACGAAATGGTTACCGGGTGCATCTAAAGTTCAAACTTCAAGTTCATAACATAAAGTTATGAAAACGCAGTGAAATTTGAGTGGAGCTGGAGATTTTATGGTATATACCACCGGTCTTCATAAGCGCGCTCCAAGCATAGTCCACTGGTCACGCAATAGGAATCTCTCAACCCTAGCAGCGGTAGAAAAAGCCAAGTTGTTCCTGTGCTTATCTAATTAAGCACTACTACATGAAGACGTATGGGGAATGGATGTAGAGATCCACGTGTTCTTGACCTCAGCACTAGTTGAAGGTGGTCAGCTTCACGCTCCGGGCGCTTTACCCCCGGGGAAAGTACCCCCGGATAGGACGGCCCCAGAAACAGTCTGGACGACATGGAAAAGAGAACATTCTTGATCCTGTCGGAACTAGAACTCCTACCCCTCAGTCGTCCAGCCCGTAGCCGGTCGCTATACCGACTGCACTATCTCGGCTTCTCTAGGAGCCGTAGAAAGATTTATATTCCGTTTAACCCATTGGCAAAATCCACTGTGAACCCCCTAGCTCCATTATAACAGAAACATAGAGAACGTGTCTCGAGCGGTCTTCGAACCCATACTCACAGCAACGTGAATATACAAGCATATATGCAGAAGCACGACGGTTAATACGCCCTCCGGGATTTTAAACAGTCCTGACAT
>NW_019721094.1:890-1049 GCF_002891405.2 Cryptotermes secundus | reverse complement strand
GCTTTGCTAACTTGCTGGCTTTGCGTTGCTTGCATGCTACCTTTGTTTCCTAGCTTGCTAGCTTTGCGTTGCTTGCTTGCTTGCTTTGCGTTTCTTGCTTGCTAGCTTTGCGATGCTAGCTTGCTAGCTTTGCTTTGCTAGCATGCTAGATTTGCGTTG
>NW_019721094.1:220-749 GCF_002891405.2 Cryptotermes secundus | reverse complement strand
TAGCTTTGCGTTGCTATCTTCCTAGCTTTGCGTTGCTAGCTTGATAATTTTGAGTATTATCTGGTTAGATTTGCCTTGTTAGCTTGCTAGCTTTGCGTTGCTAGATTGCTATATGTGCCTTGCTAGCTTGCAAGCTTTGCTTGCACGATAGCTTTGCGTTGCTATCTTGCCAGCTCTGCAATTCTAGCATCCCAGCCTTGCCTTGCTAGCTTTCCAGCTTTGCGTTTCTAGCTGGACACCTTTGCGTTGTTTGTTTGCTAGCTTTGCGTTGGTAGCTTGCTAGCTTTGCGTTTTTATCTTGCTAGCTTTGCTTTGCTAGCTTGCTAGCATTGCGTTGCTAACTTCCTAGATTGGATTTGCTAGCTTTGCGTTGCTAGTTTGCTATCTTGCTAGATTTGCATAGCTAGCTTCCTAGCTTTGCATTGCTACTTTCTAGCTTTGCGTTGCTAGCTTGATATCTTTGCGTTGATAGCTTACTAGATTTGAGTTGCTAGCTTGCCAGCTTTGCGTTGCTAGATGGATAGTTTGT
>NW_019721094.1:0-209 GCF_002891405.2 Cryptotermes secundus | reverse complement strand
AGCTTCCCAGCTTTCCGTTGCTATCTGGCCTGTTTGCCTTTCTAGATTGCCAGCTTTGAATATTTAGCTTTCCAGCTATGCGTTGCTAGCTTGCCAGGTTTGCGTTGCTATCTTGCCAGCTTTTCGTTGCTAGATTGCTAGGTTTGTGATGCTAAATTGCTAAATTTTCGTTGCTATCTTGCTAGTTTTGCGTTGCTAGCTTGCTACAA
>NW_019721093.1:0-434 GCF_002891405.2 Cryptotermes secundus | reverse complement strand
CTTTCTTGCTAGAATTAAGTTGCTAGTTTGCTAAATTTGCGTTGAGAGCTTGCTAGCTTTGCTTTGCTAGTATGCTAACATTGTAATTCTAGATTCGTAGCTTGACAGATTTGCGTTGCTCGCTTCTTATTTTTGTGTTGCTAGGTTACTAGCTTTGCGTTGCTTGCTTCCCGGCTTTCGTTTCCTTGTTTGCTTGCTTGCTTTGTGTTTCTTGCTTACTAGTTTTGCGTTGCTAGCTTACTATTTTTTCGTTGCTAGCTTGCTATCATTCTAGATTTGGGTTGATACCTTGCTATATTTGCTTTGCTAGATTGCTAGCTTTGCTTTGCTAGCTTGCTAACTTTACTTTGCCAGCTTGCTAGGTTTGTTTGCTAGCTTCCTTGTTTTCTTTGCTAGCTTGCTAGCTTTCCATTGTTGCCTGCTAGATTTGCGTT
>NW_019721092.1:0-1536 GCF_002891405.2 Cryptotermes secundus | reverse complement strand
CTAGCAACTCAAAGCTAGCAAGATAGCGACGAAAAGCCAGGAAGTCAGCAACGCAAAGCTAGCAAGCTAGCTACGCAAAGCTAGCAAGTTCATAAAGCAAATCTAATATGATAGCAAAGCAAACCAACAAGATATCAACGCAAAACTAGCAATTAAGCAAATTAGCAACGCAAAGCTAGCAAGCGAACAACGAATGCTAGCAAGCAAGAATAGAAATGAAGCAAGAAAGCAAGCAACGCAAAGCTAGAATTCTAGCAACACAAATTTAGGAATCTAGCAAACAAAGATAGCAAGCAATAAAAGCAAAGCAAGCAAGCCAGTAACGCAAAGAAAGCCAATTAGCAACGCAAAACTAGAGCGCTAGCAACGCAAAGTTGGCAAGCTAGCAACGCAGAGCTGCAAGATAGCAACGCAAAGCTGGCAAGCTAGCAACGCAAATCTAGAAATCTAGCAACGCAATGCTATCAAGCTAGCAACGCCAAGTTAGCAAGTTATTAAGCTAGCAAAGGAAATCTTGCAAGCTAAAAAAGTAAATCTGACAAGCTAGCAACGCAAAGCTGGCAATCTAGAAACGCAAAGCAGGCAAGCTAGAAACGCAAAGCTGGCAAGATAGCAACGCAAAGCTGGCAAGCTAGCAACGCATATCTAACAAGCTAGCAACGCATATCTAGCAAGCTAGCCATGGAAAGCTAGAAAGCTAGCAACGCAAAGCTAACAAGTTAGCAACGCAAAGCTAGCAATCTAGCAACGCATTACTAGCAAGCTGGCAAACGCAAGATAGCAAGATAGCATCGCAAAGCTAGCTTGATAGCAACGCAAAGCTAGGAAGTTAAGAAACCAAGGCTAGCAAGGTAGCAACGCCAAGCTAGCAAGCTAACAACGCAAATCTAGTAAGATAGAAATGCAAACCTAGGCAATTAGCAACGCAAAATTAGAAATTTAGCAAGCTAGCAACGCATAAAAGACAAGTGAGCAACGCAAAGCTAGCAAGCTAGCAAGGCAAAGCTAGCAAGCTAGCAACGCAAAGCTACCATCCTAGCAACGCAAAGCTAGAAAGCTATCAACGCAAAGCTACCAAGGTAGCAACGCAAAGCTAGATAGCTAGCAACGCAAAACTATCAAGGTAGCAAACGCAAAGTTAGCACGCTAGCCACGCAAATTTAGCAAGCTAGAAATGCAAATTTGGCAAGCTAGCAACTCAAAGCCAGAAAGATAGCAAATTAAAAGAAGCAAGCTAGCAACGGAAAGCTAGCTATCTAGCAACGCATAGCTAGCAAGCTAGCAACGCAAATCTAGCAAGCTAGCAACGCATAACTAGCAAGCTAGCAATGTAAAACAGAAAGCTAGCAAGCTAGTAACGCATAGCTAGCAAGATAGCAAGGAACAGCTGGCAAGCTAGCAACCCACAGCTGGCAAGCTAGCAACGCAAAGCCTGCTAGCTAATAACGCAAAGTTAGCATGCTAGCAAAGCTAATTTAGCAAGCTAAAAACGCAAAGCTAGCAAGCTAGCATCGCAAAGATAGCTAGCTAGTAACG
>NW_019721091.1:0-8250 GCF_002891405.2 Cryptotermes secundus | reverse complement strand
TGCAACGCAAAATTAGCAAGCTAGCAACGGTTATCTAGCAAGTTAGCAAGTTAGCAAAGGAAAGCTAGCAAGCTAGCAACGCAAAACTGGGAAGATAGCAAAGCAAAGCTAACAAGCTAGCAAAGCATAGCTAGCAAACTACCAACGCAAATCTAGCAATCTTGCAATGCAAATCTAGCAAGCTAGCAACGCAAAGCTAGCAACGCATATATAGCATGCTACAAAGCTAACAACAGAAAGCTAGCAAGATAGCAACGCAAACCTGGCAAGCTTGCAACGCAAAGCTGGAATGCTAGCAAAGCAATGCTGGCAATATAGAAAGGCAAAGCAGGCAACCTAGCAACGCAAAGCTGGCAAGATAGCAACGCAAAGCTGGCAAGCTAGCAACGAACAGCTGGCAAACTAGGAACGCACAGATGGCAAAATAGCACAGCAAATTGGATTCCAGCAAAACAAATCAAGCAAGCTAGCAACGCAGATATAGTAAGAGAGCAACGCAAAGGTTGCAAGCTATAAACGCAAATCTAGCAATCTAGCAAGCTAGCAACGCAAAGCTAGCAAGATAGCAAAGCAAAGCTAGCAAGTTAGCAAAGCAAAGCTAGCAAGTTAGCAAGCTAGCAACACAAATTAGCAAGCTAACAACCAAGGTTAGGAAGTTAGCAACGCAAAACTAGCAATTTAGTTACTCAAACCTTGCAAGTTAGCAAGCAAACCAGAAAGATAGCAACGCAAATCTAGACATCTAACAAGCTACCAACGGAAAGTTAGCACGTGAACGAACGTAAAGCTAGGAAGCTGGCAACGCCAAGCTAGGGAGCTAGCAACACATAGCAAGCAAGTTAGAAACGCAAAGCTAGCAAGCTAGCAACGGGAAGCTAGCAAATTTGCAACGCAAAGCTAGCACGGTAGCCACGAAAAATCTAACAAGTTACAAACGCAAAGATGGCAAGCTAGCAAAGCAAAGTTTGCAAGCTAGCAACGCAAATCTAGCAAGCTAGCAACCCGAAGCTAGCAATTTAGATACGCAAACCTAACAAGATAGCAACGCATAACATGCAAGCTATCAATCTAGCAACGGAAAGCTAGCAAGCTAGCAACGCAAAGCTCTTAACCTTGCAACGCAATGCTTTCAAGTTAGAAACGCAAAGCCGAAAAGCTAGCAACGCACATCTGGCATGCTAGCAACTCAAAGCTAGCAAATTAGCAACGCAAATCTAGCAAGCTAGAAATCAACTACGGAAAACTAGCAAGCAAGCAACGCAAATCTAGCAAGATAGCAACACAAAACTGGCAAGCTAGAAACGCAAATCTAGCAAGCTAGCAAGCTAGCAAGCTAGAACCTCAAAACTAGAAATCTAGCAACGCAAAGCTAGCAAGATATCGACGCAAATCTAGCAAGCCAACCACGCATATTTAGCAAGGTATCAAGCTAGCAACGCAAAGCTGGCTAGCTAGCAACGCAAAGCTGCCAAATTCGCAACGGAAGCTGGCAAGAGAGAAACGCAAAGCTGGCTAGATAGCAACGCAAAGCTGGCAAGCTAGAAACGCAAAACTGGCAAGCTAGCAACGCAAAGCTAGCAAACTAGCAAAGCATAACTAGCAAGCTAGCAAGTTAGCAACGCAAAGCCAGGAAGTTAGCAACGCAAAGCTAGCAAGCTAGCAACGCAATTCTAGCAAGCTAGCAAGCTTGCAACGCAATGCTAACAAGCTAGCAACGCAAACATAGCAAGATAGCAAAGAAAAGCAAGCAAACTTGCAACGCAAACCTAGCGAGTTAGCAAGCTAGCAACGGAAAGTTAGCAAGCTAGCAATGTAAATCTAGCAAGGTAGCAACGCAAAGCTAAGAAGCTAGCCACGCAAAATCTAGCAAGGTAGCAACGCAAAGCTGGCAATTTAGCATAGTAAAGCTTGCAAGCTAGCAACGAAAAGCTAGCAATTTCGAAAGGCAAAACTTTTAAGATTGCAACTCAATTCTTGCAAGCTTGCAACGCATATCATGCAAGCTATCAATCTAGCAACGGAAACCTAGCAAGCTATCAACGCAAAGCTGTTAAGCTAGCAACACAAAGCTGGCAAGCTAGCAACGCAAAGCTGGCAAGGTTGTAACGCAAAGCTCCCAAGTTAGAAACGAAAATCTGGCAAGCTAGCAAAGCAAAGCTGGCAAGCTTGCAACCCAAAACTGGCAAGCTAGCAACGCAAAGCCTGCAAGATAGCAACGCATATCTAGAAAGCTAGCAAGCGTCTACGGAAAGCTAGCAAGTTAGCAAAGCAAAGCCAGCAAGAGAGCAACTCAAAATTACCAATCTATTAACGCATTGCTAGCAGCTAGCAACGCAAATCTAGCAAGCAAGCAACGAAAAGCTAGCTAGCAAGAAACTCTAAAGCAGACAAGCAAGCATGCAAGCAACGCAAAATTAGCAAGAGAGCATTGAAAAGCTAGCAAGCTATATACGCAAATCTAGCAAGCTACCAACGTAAAGGTAGCAAACTAGCAACACAATACTGGCAAGCTAGCAACGCAAAGCTTGATAGCTAGCAACGAACAGCTGGCAAGCTAGCAACGCACATCTGGCAAGCTAGAAACGCAAAGCTAGCAAGCTAGAATCGCAAAACTAGCAATTTAGCAACGCAAAGCTAGCAAGCTGGCAACGCTTATCTAGCAAGCTAGCAAAGGAAAGCTAGCAAGCTAACAACACCCAGTTAGTAAGCTAGCAACGCAAAGCCTACAATCTAGCAACACAAAGCTGGCAAGCTTGAAACGCAATCCTGGCAAGCTAGCAACGCAATGCTGGCCATCTACAAACGCAACGTTAGCAAGCTAGCAACGCTTATCTAGCAAGCTAGCCAGCTGGCAACGGAAAGCTAGCAATTTAGCAACGCAAAGCTACCAAGCTTGCAACGCATATCTAGCAAGCTAGCAAGCTAGCAGCGCAAAGCTGGCAAGATAGCAACGCAAAGCTAGCAATCTTGCAATGCAAATTTAACAAACTAGCAACCCAAAGCTGACAAGCTAGCAACGCAAAGCTGGCAAGTTAGCAAAGCAAACGTGGCCATATAGAAACGCAAAGCAAGCAAGCGGGCAACGGAAAGCTGGCAAGCTAGCAACGCACAGCTGGCAAGATAGCAAACAAAGCTGGCAACCTAGCAACCTAGCAAGAGAACAACGCGAAGCTAGCAAGATTGCAACGCAAATCTAGCAATATAGCAAGCTAGCATCGCAGAACTAGCAAGCGCGAAACTGGAAACTAGAAAGCTAGTAATGCATTTCGAGCAATCTAGGAATTTAGCAACGCAAAACTTGCAAGCTTGCAACGAAAAGCTAGCAAGCTAGCAAGCTAGAAACGCATATTCGCAAGCTAGCAACGCAAAGCTAGGTAGTTAGTAACGCAAAGCTACCAATTTTTTAACTGAAAGCTAGCAAGATAGCAAAGCAAAGGTAGAAAGATGTAAAAGCAAATCTAGTCATCTAGCAAGCAAGCAACGCAAATCTAGCACCTGAAAATGGTAAAGCTAGCAAGCTAGCAATGCCAAGCTAGCAAGCTTGCAGCGGGAAGCTAGCAAGTTTGCAACGCAAAGCTAGCAATCTAGCCACTCAAAATCTAGCTAGCTAGGAATGCAAAGCTGGCAAGCTAGCAAAGCAAAGCTTGCAAGCTAGCAACGCAAAGCTAGCAAGATAGCAATGCAAATCTAACAATTTAGAAACGCAAAGCTTGCAAGATAGCAAAGCAAAGCATGCAAGGAAGAAACGCAAAGCTTGCAAGGAAAACGCAAAGCAAGCAAGAAAGCAACCCAAAAGTAGCAAGCTAGCAACGTAAATGTAGCAAGATAAATACGCAAATATAGCATGCTAGGAACGAAAAATATCAAGCTAGCATTGCAAAGCTAGCAATCTAGAACGCAAAGCTAGCAAGCTAGCAACGCAAAACAAGCATGATAGCAACGCAACTCTAGCAAGTTTGCATCGCAAAGCTACCAAGTTAACGACGAAAAGCTAGCAAGCTAGCATCGCAAAGCTAGCAAGCAAGAAAGGCAAACAAGCAACTAACGCAAAGCTAGCAAGCTAGCAACTGAAAGCTAGCAATATAGCAAACGGAAAGCTAGCAAGGTACCAACGCAAAGCTAGCAAGTTAGCCACGTAAAACTAGCAAGCTAGTAACGCAAATCTGGGAAGCTAGCAACGCAAATTTGCAAGTTAGCAACGCATAGCTGGCAAGCAAGCAACGCATATCTAGCTAGCTATTAACGGAAAGCTAGCAAGCAAGCAACGCAATGCTATCAAGCTAGCAACGCAAAGCTACCAAGCTAGCAACGCAAATCTGGCAAGCTAGCAACGCAAATCTAGCAAGATACCAACGAAAATCTAGCAAATTAGAGACGCAAATCTAGTAATCTAGCAAGCTAGTAAGTCAAAGATAGCATGCTACAACGAAACCTAGCAAGCAAGAAACTCAAAGCAAGTAAGCAAGCAATGCAAAGCTAGCAAGCTAGCAACGCAAATCTGGCAGGCTAGCAACACAAAGATAGCAAGCAAGCAAATTAAAGCTAGCAAGCTAGCAACGCTAAACTATCAAGCTAGCAACGCATATCATGCAAGCTAGCAAGCTAGCAACGTNCTAGCAAGCTAGCAACGCAAAGCTGGCAAGCAAGAAACGCAAAGCTGGCAAGCTAGCAACGCAAAGCTGGCAATATAGAAACGCAAAGCAGGCAATCTTGCAACGCAAAGCTAGCAAGTTAACAACGCAAAATTGGCAAGGTAGAATCGCAAAGCTATCAAGACAACAACGCATATCTAGCAAGCTAGCAAACTAGCAAAGGAAAGATAGCAAGCTAGCAACGCAAATTTAGCCAGCTAGCATCGCAAAGCTAGCAAGCTAGCAAATCAAAACTACCAAGTTAGCAACGCAAAGCTAGCAAGCTAGCAACGCAAATCTAGAAAGCTTGCAAGGCAAAGCTAGCAAGCAAGAAACGCTAAAGCAGACAAGAGTGCAATGCAGAGCTATCAAGCTAGCAACGCAAAGCTAGCAAGCTATCAAGGGGGAGCTAACAATCTAGCAACGCAAAGCTAGCAAGCTAGCAACTCAAAGCTAGCAAGTTATATACGCAAAGCTAGCAAGCTATCAACGTAAAGCTAGCAAGTTAGCAAAACAATGGTGGCAAGCTACCAACGCAAAGCTGGCAAGCTAACAACAAACAGCTGGCAAGCTAGCAACGTACAGCTGGAAAGATAACTACGCAAGCTGGCAAGTAACAACGCAAAGCTTGCAAGCTAGCAACGCAAAGCTAGAAACTTGAAACGCAAATCTAGCAATCTAGCAACGCAAAGCTAACAAGTTAGCAACGCATATCTAGCAAGCTAGCAAAGGAAAGCTAGCAAGCTAACAAAACCAAGTTAGCAAGCTAGCAACGCAAAGCCGTCCATCTAGCAACGCAAAGCTGGCAAGCTAGAAACGCAAAGCTAGTAAGCTAGAAACGCAATAATGTCAAGGTAGCAACGCAAACTGTCCATCTAGCAAACGCAAAACTAGCAAGCTAGCAACGCTTATCTAGCAAGCTAGCAAGCTAGCAACGGAAAGATTGCAAGCAAGCAACGCAAAGCTAGCAAGGTAGCAAAGCAAATCTAGTAAGTGAGCAAGGTAGAAACGCAAAGCTAGCAAGCTAGCAACACAAAAATAGGAAGTTAGCAAAGCAAAGCTAGCAAGCTAGCAAAGCACAGGTAGCGAGATAGCAACGCAAAGCTAGCAAGATATCAACGCATATCTAGCAAGGTTGAACGCTAACATCAGAAAGCTAGTAAGGTAGCAACGCAAACCTGGCAAGCTACCAACGCAAAGCTGGCAAGCTAGCAACGCAAAGCTGGCAATATAGAAAGGCAAAGCAGGCTAGCTAGCAACGCAAAGCTGGCAAGCTAGCAACGCACAGCTGGCATACTAGGAACGCACAGCTGGCAAGATAGCAACGCAAACTAGCAACCTAGCAACACAAAGCAAGCAAGCTATAAACGCATATTTAGTAAGAGAGCAACGCAAAATTAGCAAGCTAGAAACGCAAATCTAGCAATCTCGCAAGCTAGCAACGCAAAACTAGCAAGTTAGCAACGCAAAGCTAGCAATCTAGCAAGCTAGAAGTTCATATCGAGCAATCTAGCAAGCTAGCAACACAAAACTAGCAAGATAGAACGCAAAGCTTGCAAGCTAGCAACCTAGCAACGCAAAGTAACAAGCTAGGAACGCAAGGATAGGAAGATATCAACGCAAAACTAGCAATATAGTAACGCAAATCTAGCCATCTAGCAAGCTAGAAACGCAAACCTAGCACGTGAGCAACGCAAATCTAGCAAGCTAGCAACGCCAAGCTAGCAAGCTATCAAAGCAGAGCAAACAAGTTAGCAACGCAAAGCTAGCAAGCTAGTAACGGGAACCTAGCTAAGTTGCAACGCAAAGCTAGCAAGCTACCAACGCAAAGCTGGCAAGATAGCATAGCAAAGCTTGCAAGCTAGCAACGCCAAGCTAAGCAAGCAACGCAAATCTTGCAAGATGGAAACGCAAAGCTAGCAACGCAAATCTAGCATTCTATCAAGATAGCAAGCTAGCAACTCAAAGCTAGAAATCTAGCAACGCAAAGCTAGCAAGCCAACCACGCATATTAACAAGGTAACAAGCTAGCAAAGGAAAGCTAGTTAGCTAGCAACGCAGATCTAGCAATCTGGTAATGCAAATTTAGCAAGCTAGCAACGCAAAGCTGGCAAGCTAGCAACGCAAAGCTGACCGTATAGAAACGCAAGGCAGGCAATCTGGCAACGGAAAGCTGGCAAGCTAGCAACGCAAAGTTTCAAAGCAAGCAAAGCAGAGCTGGCAAACGAGCAACGCACAGCTGGCAAGATAGCAAACAAAGCTGGAAACCTAGCAACACAAAGCAAGCAAGCTAGCAAACATATCTAGTAAGAGAGCAACGCAAAGCTCGCAAGCTAGCAACGCAAAACTGGCAAGGTTGTAACGCAAATCTGGCAAGTTAGAAACGCAAAGCAGGCAAGCTAGCAACGCAAACCTAGCATGCAGGCAACGCAAAGCTAAGAAGCTAGCAACGCATTTCTAGTAAGCTAGCAAGATAGCAACGGAAAGCTAGCAAGCTAGCAACGCAAAACTTGCAATATATAAACGCAAAGCAGGTAAGCTAGCAACGCAAAGCTAGCAAGCTAGCAAGTCAAAACTACCAAGCTAGCAACGCAAAGCTAACAAGCTAGCAAAGCAAATCTAGCAAGCTGGCAAGGCAAAGCTAGCAAGCAAGAAACGCTAAAGCAGACAAATAAGCAAGCAAGCAACGCAAAGCTAGCAAGCTAGAAACGGGAAGCTAATAATCAAGCAACGCAAAGCTAGCAAGCTAGCAACCCAAAGATAGCAAGGTATATACGCAAAGCTAGCAAGCTCCCAACGTAAAGCTAGCAAGTTAGCAAAACAATGCTGGCAAGCTAGCAACGCAAAGCTTCCAAGCTAGCAACGAACAGCTGGAAAGCTAGCAACGCACAGTTGTCAAACTAACAACGCACACCTGGCAAGTAACAACGCAAAGCTAGCAAGCTAGCAACGCAAAGAGAGCAAGCGAGAAACGCAAAGATAACAATCTAGCAACTCAAAGTTAACAAGCCATTAACGCATATCTGGCAACCTAGCAACGGAAAGCTTGCAAGCTAACAACACCAAGTTAGCAAGCTAGCAACGCAAAGCTGGCAATATAGCAACGCAATGATAGCAAGCTAGAACCGCTTATCTAGCAAGTTAGCAAGCTAGCCACGCATAACTCGCAAGCTAGCAACGCAATGCTAGAAAGCAGGGAACGCAAACCAGCACGCAAGCAAAGAACAGCTGGCAATGTAGCAACGCAAACCTGGAAAGCTAGCAAATCAATGCTAGGAAGTTTGCAACGCAAACATAGCAAGCTAGCAAAGCAAACCTAGCAAGGTAGCAACGAATCTTGCAAGCAACAAACGCAAAGCAAGCAAGAAAGCACCAACGCATAGCGAGCAAGCTAGCAAACCAAAGCTAGCACAATAGAAAAGCAAAGCTAGCAAGCTAGGAACGTAAATCTAGCAAGGTAGCAACGCAAAGCTAGCAGGCTTGCCACGCAAAATCTGGCAAGCTAGCAACGCAAGTCTGGCAAGCTAGCATAGTAATGCTTGCAAGCTAGCAACGCAAGTCTAGCATTTTAGAAAGGCAAAACTGGGAAGCTAGCAACGCAAAGCCTGAAAGCTTGCAA
>NW_019721090.1:33196-42231 GCF_002891405.2 Cryptotermes secundus | reverse complement strand
GTATGCCTGATGATGACCCAGCGTAAGGGTCGAAACATGTTGTGTCCGTAAAAACATAATAAAAGCAAATGTTTATGCAGTAGTGTCTTATTTGTTTTTCTAAATACTCAATATTGTTGTATAGACTGTATACCTTTTATACTTTTGTATATCTTAGATATATAATTGTCAAAAGAACATGCAAATAGTATGTGAAAACTATCTGAGATTGGATTTAGTGTTAATGTGTATGGATATGACTTTGTTTACATGACTTTTTTTCAGTGCTATGTCTTTTCTATGTAAAAAAACCAAGATGTAGATGGGTGGATAATATTACAATGGATATTAGAGAAATAGGATGGGATAGTATGGAGTGGATTGATCTGGATCAGGATAGGGACAAGTGGAGGGCTCTTACGAACACGGGAATGAACCTTCAGGTTCCATAAAATGTTGGAAGATCTTGAGTAGCTGCACACAACCAGCAGATTCTCAAGAAGGGTCAGCTCAATGAAGATAGTTACTTAGCATGGCAAGAAATGGCCAAGTGATAGTTACAGCCTCACAAAGTGAAATGGTTATTTTGAAACTGTAACTAACCTACTGTCCTCCTGTCTGTTGACTCCCCAGCCCCTCTTATTCATGTACAGTGGAACCTCGCTTAACGAGCATAATTCGTTCCAGAATCTTACTTGTAATGCGAAACACTCGTTAAGCGAAACAATTTTTCCCATATAAATTAATGTAAAATGTGAGAATGTGTTCCATGCCAAAAAAAAAATACTAAAAAAAAATTATGTATTTATTCAAAGAAAATTATATACATATATATTGTATTGTTAAGGAGCATGAATCATCTTCATCTTTTCTTCTATGCGGAATGAACCAACCTAGAATGCGAATTCGAGTTGCAGAAAACAACAACAAAAAATCGCAATTAGTTTATTATTTATGATACATATCTAAATCTTTTTTACTAGAAAGCTGTCTAGAGACATTTGTTTTTGCCGATTGGTAAAAATGCGACACAGTATTATCATTAAATAAATTTGTAGCACGCATAGCCACTGCCTTATTAGGGTGATGCTTCTCAATGTATGATGCAACAGTTTCCCATGCTTTCAGCGTTTCTTCTATTGCGCCAGAAGATTGTTGCTTTCCTGTTACCTCCTCCTCTGACAAACTCTCCTCCACAACTTCTTGCTGCGAAACAATGCAACTCCATAAGCTCTTCGGTGGTCAGCTCTTGGCTGTGCTCTTCCACAAGCTCATCGATATCATTGTTATCCACCTCCAGCCCCATGATCTTGGCCGAAGACACAATCTCGTTGACTACAGGCTCCACAGGTACTATCTCAAACCCCTCAAAGTCACATTCGACAACGCTCTCTGGCCAAAGCTTCCAAGCAGAAGTGAGGGTTCTCTTGATAACCCTTCCCACGCCTTTTCAATCATCTTGAGGCAGGCAACGATGTAGAAGTGATATTTCCAAAACTCTCTGAGAGTGAGATTGGTCCCTTCAGTCACCTCAAAACAATGCTTGAAGAGTGCTTTAGTGTACAGCTTCTTAAAGTTAGAAATAACCTGCTGGTCCATAGGCTGGAGTAACGGTGTGGTGTTGGGAGGCAGAAACTGGATCTTGATTCAAGGAGGTCATCTTGCAGGTCTGGAGGATGGGCAGGAGCATTGTCCATAACAAGCAAGACATGGAGTGGGAGATTCATCTCAAGCAAATATTTTTTCACCGAAGGATCGAACACTTCATTGATCCAGTCAGTAAAAAGGTCACATGTCACCCAAGCCTTGTTGTTGGACCTCACATCACATTTAGCCTGCTCTTCTAGACTTTACACTTCTTGAAGGCTCTTGGAGATTCTGAATGGTAAACAAACAGCGGCTTAATTTTCAAATTGCCGCTTGCATTGGCACAAAATAGCATGAGACAGTCTTTCATTGGCTTATGGCCAGACAAAGTATTATCCTCTGCTGTTATATAGGTTCGCTTCAGCATATTTTTCCAGAAGAGACCCGTTTCATCACAATTAAAAACCTGTTGCGGCAGGTAACCCTCAGAATCTATGAGCTTCTTGAAGTCACCGATGAATTTCTCTGCTGCCTTTGTATCGGAGCTTGCTGCTTCACCATGCCTTACAACACTGTGGATGCCGGATCTTCTCTTAAACTTTTCAAACCACCCACGGCTTCTCTTAAATACTTCTTCTTCGGCCGTTGATGATCCTGGCATCTTCTTGTCGGCGAAATCACTTTCGCCTTCTCACAAATGATGTTCTCGTTAATAGTGTCACCTTGCAATTGCTTTTCATTTATCCATATGAGGAGCAACCTTTCAACATTCTTAAGAATACGTAACCATTGCGTAGATATTCTTGTGACTCCCTTTGAAGCATGTGTCTCCTTAATCTTGTCCTTGTTCTTGAGGATAGTGCAAATTGTTGATGTAGACCGATCGTATGTGCATGGTAGCTCAGCCATGCTCACACCTCATTCTCGCTTTTCAGTGATTTTACGTTTCATTTCTACGGTTATTTTTATTCTCTAATGGCTGTCTTTTTGCGGCTTTTTCTTCGGGGACGTTTTTGCAAGGGTTATTAAACTTTGCACAAAAATATCACAAATAATGTCTGGACACAAGTTTGGAAAAATGTGTGATCACAAGTGACACTAAGACGCTAGCGGAATGAGTGCTAAACACAGACTGATGTAGCAAGCGCACAATCCGGGACTTCCCCTCTTGTGACTCGTTATGCGAAACGTCACTCATTAAGTGAGTCATTTTTTTACAATTTGTTTTGCTCATTATGCAAATTACTTGTTATGAGAGGTGCTCGTTAAGCGAGGTTCCACTGTATTTTTATGCTGACAGCATTATTCAATAACAAACTTTAAAAAAGAAATTGCTGTTATGTCTTTTGTTATTTTGTAGATTTAGCAACAGATCTGGCACAAGTGTCAGAACCTGGTGAGCCACAAAGCACTGAAGATGAAGCATGTGATAAGCCATTAAAGATTAAACCTTCTACTTCAGATACGGGAGATACAGAAGCAACAAAATTATCAGATTCATGATTGCAATACAAATGAGGACTTTATATTGAAAATTCAAATCACTGACTGTCATACATTTAGCTAGATATTTGAAAATGAAGCGGTCTTAACTGTCAGTTTTATTTTCAACTAGATCATTAATTCAAAGCAAGTAAATTGTGAACTATGATAACTAGATACTAAACTATTTTAGTATGTTTACATCATGTGCTGTATTTTCCTGTTGGAAACAGAAAAGAGGCGTGTCGTTACATCATTATTTTATTAACCTGCAAGTAATTTTTGTAAAGCAAAAATAGATCTTTACAATTAAATTTAGATATGTAATCTGCTAAATTTAGGGTTGTAACATTTGAATGTATTAAAGAGGGGCAACTGAGGAATAGTAATTTGCTTTGAAGACAGTTGGCATAAATGTGCTGGGAATGTATAACAGTCATAATTTTCATCTATTTGAGAATAATCGTTAAGTTAGCAACACCATTTGCAGGAAAATGAGAACTATTTAAAAAATTGTATGCATTCAAAATGTGTGTAGAAGCCTTGTTTCAGTGCATCCTCATATCTTTCCACCATCCTGAGAGAGTGAAAGGAGAATTTCTTATTTTAACAGAGTTCTGTTGTAAGTCTGTTAACTGGTGAGCAAGAGGCAAGAAGTCTGATTTTAAAATTACAGTACTATTGTGTTTTGTTTTTGTATTTACAGAACAATAATCTACTTACCAAGAACATGAATATAGAAAGTTACACTTTTATACTTGCACTAGATAAGAGGATGAAAGGTTAATAAATGGTAGAGGAAATAAATGAAGATGAACCAGTGATAATACTATGTTACATGCTTAAAGAATTGCCATTAAGTACAATAAATTCAAGTCACATGAAGTATAAGTTTTATTTATTTGTGAAGGATTATGTGCTGTTGTATTTACAAATCATTTAATTGTGTAGAGCATCTTTCTTGCTTATATTTATCTTGAAAAAGAAGTAANTGGTGTTGGAAATATACACAGCTATGTGTGAGCAGAGAAGGAAGGGGGGAAGGGCAAGTATACAAGTGAAAACAGTACATGTGGGAGAATGTTGCGTGTAGTTGTTTGAACAACATGTTGGATGTTCATAACAAACTCAAGAAAGCCATGTTACTTTGAATAATCTTGATTTTTTTGCAGAGCTGTTCATGATACCATAGTATTTATAAGTGCTAGTATGGTTGCAGTTGTTTTTTTTTGTGTGATGCCATATGTACCATCATGATAAAAGAATTAAGTTAAACTCATTTCCTGCATAGTATTTTAATTAGTTATGAAGCAGTAGAAAATTCTAGTTAAAGTTTGTTCGTCTTACATATAGAATAGGTGTTTTTATATGATAAATTTATTGTAAACAGATGTGTTGTGAATACACTGTTTAGTTTATATGTAAACAACATCAGTGCATAGTGTTGGTACATAACATTCAGCATTTGTGAAAGTCATTCTGATTACACACATGCACTTCGATAACTCATGATGCAGTCTTCAACACTGAAGCCAGTCATTCAAGCTTCTAACTTTTTATCCCTTTGGAAAAATGTCAATAACAGGACATATTAATAAACTGTTAAAACCATACTGTGTGTTTTTTCTCCCCCTCATGCTTAAGTAGTGTGGTGAAGTATGTAGAGTTTTCTAGAATGACTTATAGTTTGCAGCTTAATATTGTTTCTGGTAAGCCATCTATCCTGTCTTGCTTGTTATATATTAATGAATTACCCTTTTTGGTGGGATATGTAATTACATTTTCAGCACCAAGACTAAACAGCATCAGATGGTAGAATCAGTGATGAACTGGAAAGAATATGAAAGGATATGGTCATGGTATGATCAAGGAATTATCATAATTTTCCTGAGGGGACTGAGGAAACCATGAAAACATTTTCCCAGTCAACATTTGAACTGAGCACCTCTGAATGCAAGTTTGTAGATGTACTTCTAGACCAACATGTTCAGTAGTTATGTAAGATATAAATTATCTCATTCATGTATGCCTCCCTTATGAACTGTTGAAGTTCAGTGAAATTTGATATGAGATATATATGTATGGACCTATGCATAACATTAGTTGACTGATTAAAAAGCCTGCTTTACATAAGAATCTGAATGAAACTTTATATTTGTGTCTTAAACTGTTAATCAAAAATTTGTTGTGAGAGATCAGTGTATAATGGAAGTCAGCCATCTTGCTTGTAGTCCTGTTGCCTGATTACAAAGCTAAGCACTTACATAATGTTATAAATTAACTTTTGCTTTGTAGACATATACCATAAACCATGAATCAAATTTTTCTCAAATTGAATATGAGGGAGCTGTGGACATCATTAATCAGCTGTTTTGATTTTCAGTCATGTTGACTGATTACAAAACCTGCTCTATGTAAGGTCTTACATCAACTTTTTCATGTGTCCCATTGCACAATCCCATCTTCTCTCTCACTGAGTGATTATCAGTGTCTCTGGTCACTGAACAAATACAATCAGATTGATCAGTAGAATTGGGCAGGCACTAAGCAAAAGGTGGAGAATTCTCTCTTTCTAAGACAGAATATATACTCATATATGTATATACAGTGGAACCTTGCTTAATGAGCACCTCTCATAACGAGTAATTTGCATAATGAGCAAAACAAATTGTAAAAAAATGACTCGCTTAATGAGTGACGTTTCACATAACGAGTCACGAAAGGGGAAGTCCCGGATTGTGCGCTTGCTACATCAGTCTGTGTTTAGCACTTGTTCCGCTAGCATCTTAGTGTCGCTTGTGATCACACATTTTTCCAAACTTGTGTTCAGACATTATTTGTGATTTTTTGTGTGCAAAGTTTAATAACCCTTGCAAAAAGATCCCCGAAGAAAAGGCTGCAAAAAGACAGCCATTAGAGATTAAAAATAACCGTAGAAATGAAACGTAAAATCACTGAAAAGCGAGAACGCGGTGTGAGCGTAGCTGAGCTAGCACGCACATACAATCGATCTACAGCAACGATTTGCACTATCCTCAAGAACAAGGACAAGATTAAGGAGACAGATGCTTCAAAGGGAGTGACAAGAATATCTACGCAACAGTTACGTATTCTCAAGAATGTTGAAAGGTTGCTCCTCATATGGATAAACGAAAAGCAATTGCAAGGTGACACTATTAACGAGAACATCATTTGTGAGAAGGCGAAAGTGATTTCGCTGTCAGGAAGACGCCAGGACCATCAACGGCCGAAGAAGAAGCATTTAAGGGAAGCCGTGGGTGGTTTGACAAGTTTAAGAGAAGATCGGCATCCACAGTGTTGTAAGGCATGGTGAAGCAGCAAGCTCCGATACAAAGGCAGCAGAGAAATTCATTGGTGACTTCAAGAAGCTCGTAGATTTTGAGGGTTACCTGCTGCAACAGGTTTTTAATTGTGTTGAGACGGGTCTCTTCTGGAAAAATATGCTGAAGCGAAGTGTAAAGTCCAGAAGAGCAGGCTAAATGTGATGTGAGGTCCAACAACAAGGCTTGGGTGACGTGTGACCTTTTTACTGATTGGATCAATGAAGTGTTTGGTCCTTCTGTGAAAAAATATTTGCTTGAGATGAATCTGCCACTCCATGTCTTGCTTGTTACGGACAATGCTCCTGCCCATCCTGCAGACCTGCAAGATGACCTCCTTGAAGAATTTAAATTCATCAAGATCCAGTTTCTGCCTCCCAACACCACTCTGTTACTCCAGCCTGTGGACCAGCAGGTTATTTCTAACTTTAAGAAGCTGTACACTAAAGCACTCTTCAAGCATTGTTTTGAGGTGACTGAAGGGACCAATCTCACTCTCAGAGAGTTTTGGAAATATCACTTCTACATTGTTGCCTGCCTCAAGATGATCGAAAAGGCGTGGGATTGGGTTACCAAGAGAACCCTCATNTGCATGCTACAAATTTATTTAATGATAATGCTGTGTCGCATTTTTCCAAATTTTGAAGCGTCGGCAAAAACAAATGTCTCTAGACAGCTTTCTAGTAAAAAAGAATTAGATATGTATCATAAATAATAAACCAATTACGATTTTTTTTTTTGTTTTCTGCAAATCGAATTCACATTCCAGGTTCGTTCATTCCGCATAGAAGAAAAGATGATGATGATTCATGCTCCTTAACAATAAATATATATATATAATTTTCTTTGAGTAAACGTTATACATAAAATTTTTTGAGTTTTTTTTTTTTGGAATGGAACACATTATCGTATTTTACATTAATTTATATGGGAAAAAATGTTTCGCTTAACGAGTGTTTCACATTATGAGTAAGATTCTGGAACAAATTATGCTTGTTAAGCGAGGTTCCACTGTATATTTATTTAACCAGTTGGAATATAGAAATATAACCTACATTAGAGGTGGGTGAAAGTGTTAACAGTGAATGAAATATGAAATTAACCTACAACGGGGATGAGGTATTAAACATTACAGAGGAAAAAAATTTACAACTCAAAGTCACCTCTGCTCTTGTGTTGAAAAATCCAGTTGTTTGGGAATGTAATGTATCTCATTAGGCAAGTGTGGACTAGCTGCTTGGCTGGGAGGTGGTGATAGACCAAAATGAGTTTTAGAACCTCAGGCCAGACAAGGATTTGAAGTCAGCTTCTCCAAGCAGTGACTTGAGGTTCAGGAACATTGCCCCATGTGAAGGATGAAGGTAGTGGGGGAGAGTACAGATAAGTGGGGTGCTTGTGCACAGACCTTATAAGCTGGAAGATTTGAACTGGGCCAATACAGAGGCACACATTTCATGCACAAACTGATTCACATATTTCACTGTTGTAATCTGAAGCCTATCTCTTCTTGAGAAGTCACCAGTCACCCAGCTACTTGGGAATTTTTTAACATTTTTTGGAACCCACAAATTCATTACTGTGTTCACAGGAGCCTACCACTGGTCTCTGTCCTGAGCCAGATTTTACCCAATACAATTAATGCTCTTCTGAAATTCTGTTTGTGAACCAGCCACAAGTAATTTCAATAAAATGTGAAAATATTACTCAAAATTTTTTGTAGCTTATTATGGAGTATGCTCTTTCCAAGCTTAAGGATACTAACATGGCCTTCAACACAACATTCTATGTGTAAACAAAACTAATATTAATGTGTTAATATTTGTTTTTATTATACATACCACTGTATAGTTCGATCAAAGTGTTTGTCTTCAGGTGATGTATGCTGCCGTTATTGAATTGTCTGACTAAGATGGGTTCATATCAGCAAACAAAATAATGTAAATATTTGAAGAAAGGAGTCTTCTGGGATGTGGCACTACACAGTGACGCATCCCAGAAGACAGCTTTCTTCATAGTCACCACTGTGAAAACCTCAAATCTTACAATGTAAATATTTCTTTGTATTGTAGGATATACGATGGGGTGCCCAAAAGAAACCGAACTAATTTTTTTGTGGGCAGAGCTTTTGTAGTACCGCGTTTTGCAGCTATGAGCGCATAGAGCTAACATTCCTGAGTCGATAAGCTGACTACCGTTGCTTCAGAAGGTAAGGACTAGTTTCGGCAGAGTTTATAGTGACAACTGTTTTATGTGATCGTCGTTTTTGCAATGGCTGATTTTCGTGAACAGCGTGCGGCGGTGAAATTCTGCTTTTTGCTCGGGAAAAGTGGAACAGAAACTCTTGAAATGTTAAAAATGGCGTACAAGGACGATGCTATGGGGAAAACTCAAGTGTTTGGGTGGTTTTCCCGTTTCAAAAATGGTGAAATGTCAATTGATGACAAACCTCGTTCTGGTCGTCCTTCCACAGCCCGAACACATGAAAATGTTTCATTCCCGTACACGCCCTCGTATGAACCGCGTCTGTGGTCACGTGGCAGGTCGCTATTTTTAGCCAGCTACAGACAGAGCGTTCTAGTTATCTCGACACACGAGAGCGGCGCGGTTCACAACCGAGCGGCAGCCTGTGTTGCGGCCGGCGGTGAC
>NW_019721090.1:20967-33020 GCF_002891405.2 Cryptotermes secundus | reverse complement strand
CTCATCACCCCATCCCCCACCCCCAGCCCGCGCCCCCCCCCCCCCCCCCAGCCAAATCTACGTACTTTGTCACGCCTTGCATAGGCTCGACAGCGTTTGTCATATAAGCCAGGCTCTTCCTCAATTAACTGCACAAGACTAAATTAGCAGCTTCGTCAACTACTCGTGAGCAGCTTCGTACTCGTGCCGTCTTAACAAACAATTGAATCTGTGTAGCGCGTTATAGAACAGCTGATTTCTAGGAATCCACCCGGCAACTCAGTCGTATTCAATCGTGTGAAGACTGGCATGCTCCGTTGCCTGGAAATTGAGTTTCTGATTCTCCCCGTGAATTGCGTTGCAGTTTCCTCAATTTGCGCTGCCCCATTTACTAACACGTGTTCAACTCTGGCTGATAACACTTCTCGGAAATCGCGGTTGCGTTGCGGTTGCCAGTTTTCTCGGTGAGCGCTCGGTCTATGGAAACTGGAAACCGCAATTTCCGATAATTTTTATATTTACTTCAAACAATCCCTAAGCTAGCCAATGGGCTTCCGGCCTGTTGAAAGGAGGGAGGAGCACACCGAAGGGGCAGGAAGCCAGGAAGTTCCTCCAAAAGGAGGGCCCACTTGTGTGCTCTTTATTTATATAAAATACAATTTAAATACATAATAATAATAATAATAATAATAATAATAATAATAAAGGATAATGGTTTATAGTAAGTATTAGAAGCAAATTTAAGGAAGAAGAAAAATATTAGGTTAAAATACAAGGATAATCTGCTACCAGCTGCCAAAGTAGTGCTTCACTTACATCCTGTGATTGAAACCTTGCCCGTAGTTGGTCGGTTACTGGCTGTGAGTCATCCTCGGCAGCTAACGGGTCTAGGTTGCCTGTCGTCCCCGTGCCCGGCGTGTGGAGGGCTGTCCCCTGGCTCGAGATGCCCTCTGCTGGGCCGCTCTGGGCCGAGGAGGTGGCTGGAACTGGGTCCAGAAGTCCCGACCGACGTCGAGAAACTCGTCGGTCCCTTGCTGGTCGTAATATAGAGCTGCTGGCCAACCTTTGGTTACTGCGATATAGAGCAGCCTGAGTCTGTGGGCTGCATAATCTTGGGTCGCTGGAGGCAGAGTCTCCCAGGCGGCTAGCAGGTGCAGAACTGTATCAATATCGTGAAGGTCCCGACCTTGTGTCATCAGAGCCGCTCGTCGTCTGATCTCCCGTGCGAGCTTGAACACCTTGGGTGTCGACTCGGGAGGAAGGCGAGGTGCAGTCGGTAGTTCTGCTATCAGTTCCTGCCATTGGAACTGTGGCTCGCGCTCGTCGTCCGCTTCTTCTGCGGATGAGGGATTGCGTCTTTGATGCGGTCTCGAGGGTACGAGATCTCAGCTTTCAGATTGTTTCTGGTCCCCAAGTCCGATGGGTCAGCTCGACCCATTCATGACTTGTCACCATGGACCGACTATTATAGGACTCCGCCGATTACCCTTTACTCAGCAGCACAAGTTTTATCTACCATTCCTCCAACAGCTAAACTTATTAAGGTTGATCTGCGAAGCGGTTTTTACCACTTTCGCATATCTCCTCAAACTCAGCATCACTACGGAGTTTATTATAACGGACAACGTTACGCTTGGACTCGCCTTCCTATGGGCCATCCGCAGGCCCCTTCAGTCATGCAAAGAGCCAGTATAGCCATAGCTCGCCATCTACATCGTCTGTTTGACGTCACGATGATCGCATATTTGGATGACTGGCTTTTCTTTGCACAAGATCATTTACCGGCACGGCAGACTACGACGAACTGCACCGGTTGGGTTTCTCCATTAACACTACAAAATCAATTTTGGAACCTACAACTTCACTTGTTTATCTCGGCCTACATATTGACTCTCGCGCATCAACGCTTCGGCCAACACCAGCTTGTTTGAACCACCTGCAAAATCTCGTCGTGCTCGTACCCCGAGCTACTCGCTAGGATCTGGCTCGCATCCCAGGCTACGTTTCTTGGCTTACTTGGGCCATGGGCTGGCCCCAGTTTCTGGCTCAGTTAATTCTCCAACGCAATGTGTTTTGGTTACAGTTTTTGTTTCATCACCAAATTTTGTCCGCCCACTGTTACTGTTCAGGCAACTTTATACGGATGCCACGCCCACATCGACAGCAACTCTCTCCATCGGTCCACCCAGGCAGGTGTCAGTCTCCCACTACATAGACACCAGACCCATCGCCTGGGCAGAGATGGCTGCAGCATTGCGTGGCCTTCTTTGGTTCACACAAGAATGCAGCCCACAACTATTACACTATACGTTGACTCTGCTGTAGTATACCACACAATTGTAAAGGGGACCGGAATTATATTCCGGTCCTCTCCTTTGCTGCAATAACTTTATGTACATTGGCTTATTAATAAAATTCGGCAGGACACTGCCTGGTCGTCTGTTGGGTCCCATCTGGTCAGAACCTGGCGGACCCCCTCTCCCGAGGCTTGCACGCCCTATAACAGAGTCTGTCCAGCCACTATATAAGGGCTAGACCGAACCTCTACAACACAGCTACAGCATCAATGCAGAAAGTAGCCCTTTTTTTTTTACCATGACAAGAATACCCTAATATACATCACATACTGAATAATGAGCATAGGCTCCGTAAGACATTACTAAGGTCATGACTACACGACCTACCTCATGTGAGTAATTTTCGATATGCGGACGCCTCACGCTATAGTCGCTTCTACCGTCATAAAATAAGATCAACACGTGGCGGTCGCAGTTTCTTCACCAAAAAGAAATTCTATTCCATTTTTGTACAATTCTAACTTTCATGATTTAATCTTTGGTTTCTAATTTTAACCTTTATATTTTAATTTTAAATTTTATCATCTAAGCATTTTCAATTTTGACCAAAAAGACTCAATTTGTGAATTTATGCATTTAAATAATTTCAAGACATAATAAGGATCCTTTTTGAAGAATTAGATAAAAATTAATTGCATATTCAATAGCTGAAGTTTGAGCATTTTATGCCTGATGATGGCCCGGTATAAGGGTCGAAACATGTTGCGTTTACAAAATCAAATATAAACAAATGTTGATACAGTAGTGTCTTCTTTGTCTTTTAAAATACAGAATATTGTTGTGTAGATGGCATAGCTTTTATACGTAGGTCCTACCGAAAGACATGAGCAACTTTTTTTTTGCACGCAACCGGGGAATAGCAGACGAAAGAGAGTACGGTGGTGGGTGGAACCAGCTGTTGTGTTAACCTTGAGTGCCTTGTGACGTCAATAGCTTTCATCACGTGACCAGTATCACTCCTAGCAAAATGGCCGACAACGAATGTCGTTTCGCCAGCGGGCTGTCATCGAATTTCTTGTGTGAGAGGAAATCCCTGCTGCAGAAATTCACCAGACTTTAGCGAACTTATGGAAGTGTGTGCATGAGTGCGAGCAGTGTTCGATGACGGGTGAACATTTTAAAGATGGGAACACCAGCATCGAAGATGAGCCTCGGAGCGATCGTCCTCGAACAGCCTCAACTGAATGCAACAAGGAAAGAGTGGATGAGATCATTCAAGATGACAGGCGTGTGACTGTGGACACAATAGCCCGAAAACTTGGAATAGGGCACAGTGCAGTACAGGAGATAATTGAAAGCTTGGGCTATAGGAAAGTTTGTGCTCGTTGGGTCCCGCGGTTATTGACCGAAGACCACAAAGGTCAGCGGAAAGCCATCACCTCAGAACTGCTACAGAGTTATCGACACGAAGGCGATGATTTTTTTCTTTGTATTGTGACAGGTGACGAAAGCTGGTTTCACCATTTTGAGCCTGAAACGAAACGGCAGAGTATGGAATGGCACCATTTGCATTCTTCATAAAAAAAAAAAGAAGTCAAAGACAGTGCCATCAGCTGCGAAGGTGATGGGCACATGCTTCTGGGAAGAATAGGGGTTTATTCTGGCCGAATTCCTGGAACCTGGGCAAACCATCAATGCTGCTCGTTATGTCCAGACGCTGCACAAGCTCCTTCGTGCATTGCGCGATAAACGTCCGGGACGAAACATCATCATCCTGCATGACAACGCCCGTCCCCACGCCGCTCGCCTCACATTGGAAGCAATTGCAAGGATGGGGTGGGAAGTTCTTCCACGCCCCTCCTATAGCCCAGATCTGGCACCCTCCGACTACCATCTTTTCGGATTTGTGAAGGATCAGATGCGTGGACAACGTTTTGAGACGAGGGAGGCAATTCAGAAAGTAGTGTGTCTGTCTTTGGATGGCTGGAGCGGAATTTTACAGAAGGCGAATTTTCAAACTCCCAGAACGCTGGGAGAAATGTGTACAAAGACGTGGCGATTATGTGGGAAAATAAAGAAAGGTCTGTAGATTGAGGTGGTGTATTTGGTTTGTCAATAATAAAGCATATTACTTTACAAAAAAATTGCTGCTCATGACTTTCAGTACGAACCTCGTATGTTCTTAGTAATCCGTGGAATGTAGGTTAGCTGGATGTGAGCACCGTGAGTAAATTACTCCGTGCTTGACACAGCCTCCCTCTAAAACGGTGGAAAGTTTAGGTATGAGTGGAGGTTAGAACAATCAGAGTGAATTTATTTTAATTAAAGGAACTAGTACGAATTATTGTTATTTGTAAGTAGTGACAATTATATTTTCTTATGTGTATTATTCGTTTGTTTGAGTATAGATTGCGTCTTCTCTTTGCATATTCGTCAATTTAAGTGGGCGTTAGAATTTCAGAAGTCGCGCTCGGAGGCTGTTCGTGGTGTTTGGCCTTTGTGATTTGAAACTTTAGCTGTGTTGGAAAGTTGACTTCTTATTTGTTATAGGTTTAAACATGAGCAAGAAGTCAGACAAAGAAAATTCATCTACAGATGGGGAAGAAGAATTTTCAGTTGAAAAGGTTCTCGATCGGCGCGTGAGAAATGGCAAAGTGGAATACTTTTTGAAATGGAAAGGATACTCCAACGAAGACAATACCTGGGAACCGGAGGAGAATCTGGATTGTCCAGACCTCATTTCAAAATTCGAAGAGAACAGGAAAAAGAAGGAACAAGCAAAGAAAGACGAAAAAAAGAGGAAGCCTAATAGTTCCCCAGAAGATAAGAAGCCTGCTAAGAAGAAACAAAGTGATGAAGATAAGAAGCCTCAAGGTTTTGACAGAGGATTGGAAGCCGAACGTATTATAGGAGCTACAGACTCGAGTGGAGAGCTGATGTTCCTTATGAAGTGGAAGGGAACAGATGAAGCAGATTTGGTTCCAGCCAGGAAGGCCAATGTCCGTTGCCCCCAAATTGTTATCCAGTTCTATGAGGAGCGTCTTACATGGCATAGCCCCACGCATGATGATGAAGGAAAGGGTGATGCAGAGTAAAATGATTTTCACCCTGCATTTATTGGGTGCATAGTGTCAGACATTTACAAATGGTTTTAAAATTTTGAATGATAGTGTATGATGATAGTAAAGGCAATTAAAAATTTAACACATTTTGTGCACAGTGACTATTGACAGATATGCACATGTTTTTTAATTTTATGATAAAATTGATAGGCATGTAATTCAGAAAGCGGTGTCTAAGAATGGGGTTATTTGCAAAGGTCTGTGAAATTGATCATGTGGCATGTTATAGTGTGTTGTATAATTCTGTAACATTTTGATTTGAATATGTATGTTGTATTCTTCAGGTGTAGTAATAAATTATTGTAAGATGGTGTGGCACCAATGTTTTGGGGAAATATTTTTTTGTCATCTCTTTCTTATATGGACAGTAGTAGGGTATATATGAAGATGTTTCATTGTCGTGTTTTTGAATTTCGTGATGCACATGTATGGAAGAATATGAATATATGGATTTTAGAGCTAATGATAGTTCAGCAGACAGTATCATCAGTTACAGTATTATATAAAGTTGGGATTTCATTTCATAATTTTGTTTGACATATTCATTAGGGATAATAGTGTTTAAAGTCAGTTCAGTTCCAGCATCCTTAATTTTGGTCTTTCTTTCTTTTTTGTTTGTGCTGCCTTTTAGCTGGGAGAAGGTTAATTTCTTGTAGAGTGAACTTTCATCCATCCTTCTGATATGCCCTAGACACTTCAGTTTATTAATTTTTATTGATTGAACTATGTTTGGTTCTTTGAATAATTTATATAATTCATAATATTTTATTCTCCATACTCCATTTATATAGCTTGGGCCATAGAATTTTCACTTTAGTTTCATTTACTTTAGTGAGTGTACAGCTCTCACTACCATAAGTACAACAGGTTTTGTATATTTAAACTTTGTACCTTAGAAGTTTTCATCCAAGTAAATTCTGCATTCCATAATAGCATTTATTTCCCATAGTTATTCTGTGATTAATTTCCACATTAATATTGTTATCAATTGAATTCAATTCAATTTTATTTCATCCATGAATCATCATACATGATATGGGACAAGTCAAAGATTAATATTAATACTAATACTAAATGGTAATAAGAATATAATAATACAGAAATAGTGTGCCAAATTATAATAAATGATAATGATAATAATAATAATATAGTAATACAGAGATAATAAAATGACAGTATAATTAGTCTTGAAAACAGTTTCTGTGATCTTAAATCCTCCATATGTCCTATTGTACCTTTACTGGTGGTAATGCCTATGGAGATTTGATGGAATGAGGTGACAGTCACAGGTGACTGGACCCAAGATATTGAAACACATTTACTTTTCTATATTTTTGCTGTCTATTATAATATGCTTCTCTTTAGTTTTATTATTGCTAACTTCCATAAATTTAGTTTTCTCTTGATCACTGGTTTACCACATTTGTTCCACTGCTTTCTTGAGCTTTATATATTCTTCTTTGACTGTTCTTTCATATCTACCAATAATATCAGCATATGCTAATATCTGTAGAGATTTATTGAGTGTGGTACCTCTTCTATCCAGACTGGTCTCTCTTATAACCTTCTCTAGGGCTAGATTAAACAAAAGGCACAACAGGGCATCTCCTTGTATGAGCCCTTTCTTGGTCACAAAGAATTCCATTAAAAGTTTTAACTCTGCATCTTACAGTTTTAATATTAAGCTCCACTAGACATCTAAGTTTTCTAGGGACCTGAAGTTCCTCCATAGCCTTGAAGAGCCCAGCTCTTATTAATGCTTTTATATGCAGCTTTAAAATCTGCAAACACGTAGTATGTGTTAATTCCAGATTCTTTCATATTTTCCAGTAATTGACCGACTGAATGTAAATGCCCTGAAGTAGACTTTCCAGGTGTAAAACCACATTGATAATTTCCAATACTTTTCTGCACAATGGGTTGTAGTCTTCAAAGTAGTATAACTGAGAATAATTTATATGCCATGTTACACAAAGAATTACCACAATAGGTTTTGTACATCATTTGTTATTTTTTGTAGATAAGGCATATTATAACCCTTTCTCCCACTGACTAGGAAATGTTTCCTCTTTCCATATCTTTTCAGTCAACTTGCATAAGACTCATTTCATGTACTTTTAAAAGTTTGACATCCATTCCATCTGGTCCTGAAGTTCTGTTATTTTTTAATTTTAAAACTGCAAAATTCACCTCCTCCAAGGTAGGTAATAGTATTTCTTCAACTTCGTCAGTAGATTGCTGTCTGCTGCGGAGGCATTTCCGAACTCTCCTTTGTCATACCATACAGATTTTGAAAATACTTCTTCCATCTATTCAGGATATCAGCTTTATCTGAGAGAATAGCACTGTCTCTGCTCTTGCAACTCTGTGGTCTAGCTGCAAGTTGTACCTGGGTCTGTTCACTTGCTTTTAGCATCATCTTGTGGCCATTTAAGTTGTTTTCCATAGTAATCCTTTTTCTTCTTACGGATCCTTTTTTCTTTCCTGCTAGATTTACAATATCCTCCTGCTGCTTTAGTATATTTCCTTTGAAGCATATGCTGGTATTTCTTAATCTTCTCCCCTGTTGCTTCATCACACTCTTGATCAAACCATCTATTCCTAATATACCTTCTTACTTTCTTCTGCTGCCGTTTTAAGAATGGTTTCCAAGTTGTGCACCCTTCTGCCTTAGTTACTGCTTCCTCTACCTCCTGACTTAAATCATTAATGTTTTGCTCATATTCTTTCCTGACCTCTGTTTGTTTTAGGTTGCATATATTTTATCTTATTTTCTCTTTATTCAGAACATACTTTGACAGTTTTGGTCCTTATTCTGATAATAACAAGATAATGGTAAGTAAGTACTCACTCTATCACATTATTATGTCTTACATCAATCAATATGTGATCAGTTATCAGTTGTGCTCTCTTGGGATCACCAAGTTGCTAAATGTATGTTCCTGTGGGGGAATGTAAGACTTCCAATTACCATGTTTTAGTGCATTAGTCAAACCAGTTAATCTGGCAAAAATGTGACCAGATGAGGAACTTCAGTATTACACACATCAAGCTTGGGTGTTCCTGGGGAAGTCTTCATAAAAAAAAAACAAACAACAAACACTGTGGCTTGAGTCCACAAGCAAATGATACTGACAAAGCAACTGCTGCTTGTCGATGAAGGTAGTGCCAACTTAAGCGGATAGAGGGTGTCGTGTGGTCAGCGGAACGAATCCCCACAGCCATTAATTTAGGTTTTCTAGATCGGAGCTGCCATTTCCTTAAAATAGCTCCTCAATTATCCCCACGAGGCTGAGTGGACCCCGTTCCAGGCTCACTCACTTATGGAGCTGAGCCCTTCTTGAGAAGCTGCCAATTGTGCAGCCACTCAAGAATTTCCCAGCATTTTATGGAACCTGAAGGTTCATTACTATGTTCACAAGAGCTCTCCACTGGTCCCTATCCTGAGCCAGATCAACCCAATCCACACCATATGATTCTCTCTCTCTAAGATCCATTTTAATATTGGCCACCCACCTATGTATTGGTCTTCCTAGTGGTCTCTTTTCTTCTGGCTTTCCCACCAATATCCTATATGCATTTCTGTTCTCTCCCATTCGTGCTACTTGCCCTGCCCACCTCATCCTCCTTGACTTGATCATTCTAATTATACTTTGAGAAGAGTACAAGTTATGAAGCTCCTCATTATGTAGTTTTCTCCAACCTCATGCCACTTCATCCCTCTTTGGTCCAAATATTCTCAACAACCTGTACTCAAACAGACTCAGTCTCTGTTCCTTCCTTAATGTCAAGAGACCAATTTCACACCCATACAGAACCACAGGCAAAATTATAGTTTTGTATCTTCTAATTTTTATGTTTTTGGACAGCAGATGAGAAGACAATAGGTTCTGGACTGAATGGTAGCAAGCATTACCAGAGTTCTATTTCCTCTTAATTTCCTCCTCAATCAAGTTTAGATTTGTTATGGTCGTTCCCAGATATCTGAACTGTGCCACGTTTTCAAAACATCTGCTCTCTATTGTTATGTCATGATTCTGCACTGCATTTTGGTGATGAGACAGCAACATATACTTAGTTTTCTCTGTGTTCTAGACCAACCTCCTTACTTGCGTCAATTAAAGTTTGTGTGTTTTTCTTTATGGTATCTATATTATCACCCAGTAGATTCACATCATCGGCATAGACAAACAGCTGATGTGTCCCATTTAACCTCAGTCCCACCTGGTTTTCCTGGACCTCCTAATGGCATATTCTAAAGCAAAGTTGAAAAGGTGTGGCAATAAAGCATATCCTTGTCTTAGACCACTGTGGATAGGAAATTTATCGGACAAATGTTTGCCTATACGGACTATACTATAAGTTTCGTTTAAACACATTTTAATCAACCTAACTAGTTTCATGGGTATCTGAAACTTGTATCAGTATATTGTACAATACTTCCCTCGTAACTGAATCATAGGCTTTCTTGAAGTCTACGAATAGCTGATGTACTCTCTCAGTGTATTCCCATTTTCTTTTTCCAGTATCTGACGAATGCAAAAGATCTGATCTGTAGTTGATATGTTACGTTGAAACCTACACTGATGATCCCCAATAATTTCATCTGTATATGGACTTAATCTTCAGAGAAGAATATTGGATAAAATTTTGTATGAAGTTGATAGCAGTGATATCCCCCAATAATTACTACAGTCAGTTTTATCGCCCTTGTTGTGGACTGGTACAATAATAGATTCCTTTCACTGATCAGCCAATTTTTTGTTATTCCAAATAGAGTAGCGTATGGATCTTAGAACGTAATTTTCGCCTCCTGCTTGAACAAGTTCTGCCGGAATTTTATCACTACCCGGCGATTTTAGTGTTTTCAATTTTGCAATAGCAATTCAACCTCAAAAGGGCTGGGATCAGGTATTAATGGCTCAGCTGTGTGCATTTCTATCTGCCTAACATCAGTGACTCTATGTACATTCAATAACAGAGAAGTAGTTCTTCCTGAAATGCCTGCTGGTTTCATGTCTTATGTTGTTCAAATTATCCCTATTTATTTGGATTGGATCCTGCAACCATTGCAATTTGGCTTATTTTCTTTGATCTAGTAATTTTGAGCATCCTTCATTGAACCATGGCTTATGCTTCTTTAATTCATAATAGCTGTTCCAGACCCACTACTTAGAAAATCTGATAGCGCCGGGAATCGAACCCAGGGCCACAGGATCTGTTGCCAGAAACTCTGACCACTAGTCCACAGAGGCAATCAGTCTTCAGCAAAGGACTACATATTTCTATTTTGGCTTCCACAAGAATCTCTCCAAGATATCAGTTCTGCTACTTGGTCACAACTGACAGTGTTCAAGGTCTGCTTTAGAAGGCAAGATCCAATCTCCTGACCTCAATGTCCAACAAGTTCAGTCTCCTCATTACAGTGACCTTCACTAAATTTCACAGTGTGAATACTGCAATTCTATACCCAGAGTTTTCTATTATAAATAATCATGTTCGTTGGAATACATTGTAAGACAAATCTTTTTCCAAATGGGATGAGACAGTTTAACTGGCTTTTATCATATCCTCACTGCACAGCTATTGTGCATTTTTTGCCATATTCAAACTGTTGTGTTTCTAATGTTGTATTTCAGCATCCTGTAGAAAGGATAGATTCTTTGAAGAACTAGAACATATATTTGATAAATTCCTGAAGTACCTCATGAAAATTTTGTTAGGAGATTTCAGTGCCAAAGTAGGGAGGGAAGACATTTTCAAACCAATGATTGGGAATGAGAGTTTACATGAAATTAGTAATGATAATGGAGTTAGAGTAGTAAACTTTGCCACATCAAAATATCTTACTGTCAAAAGTACAATGTTCCCACATTATAACATCCATAAATTTACTCGGACATCTCATGATGGGAAGATACACAATCAAATAGACCATATTTTGATAGATAGGAGACAGCACTCAAGTATACTTGAAGTCTGATCATTCAGGGCAGGAGATTGTGAAACTGACCACTACTTGGTGGTGGCAAAGGTTAGGGAAAGACTGGCAGTGAGCAAACAAACAACACAGAGTTCATATGGAGAGGTTCAATCTCAAGAAATTAAATGAGGTAGAGGATAAAGAGCAGTATTGTGTTGAAATCTCAAATAGGTTTGCGGCTTTGGAAAACTTTGAAACGGAGGTGGATGTTAATAAAGCTTGGGAAACTATTAGAGAGAATATAAAAATGTCTGACAAAGAGAGTCTAGGTTATTATGAACTGAAGAAGCATAAGCCATGGTTCGATGAAGGCTGCTCAAAATTATTAGATCAAAGAAAGCAGGCCAAATTGCAGTGGTTACAGGATCCAAGTGATTTAATTGGGGATAATCTGAACAATATAAGACATGAAACCAGCAGGCATTTCAAGAATAAAAAGAGGGAATATCTGAAAGACAAAATTGATGAGCTTGCAATGAACAGTAACAAGAACATTAGAGACCTATGACTTTAAGAGGGGTTACCAGCCTAACTTAGTGAAGGATGAGAATGGTGATCTGATTGCAGATTCCCACAACATTTTGAATAGGTGGAGGAACTACTTCTCTCAGTTATTGAATGTACATAGGGTCAGTGATGTTAGGCACACAGAAATCCATAGAGCTGAGCCGT
>NW_019721090.1:18080-20792 GCF_002891405.2 Cryptotermes secundus | reverse complement strand
ATTGAATTTCTCACTGCCAAACAAATTGCACCCATTTACATCCATCGACGCTTACTAAAGGTGTATGGAGACGATACAGTGGATGTCAGCACAGTGAGGTGGTGGGTAGTGCATTTCAACCGTGGCAAAAGTGAAGTGCATTACAAGCCACGCCCTGGGTGTCCCTGCTCAGCTGCCACTCCTCACAATGAACAGCACCTTGATCAGCTCATCCATACAGATTGGCAGATAATGACCAGGGAACTGTTTGCGTGGCTTAATATCAGCTATAATGCATTGGAAATGATGTTGGGGAAGCTGGATTATCGCAAAGTTTGTTCCAGGTGGGTCCCGCGGATGCTTACACAGGACCACAAAACTCACCGAATGGAAGTCTGTCAGGACCTGTTGCACCAGTATGAGGCTGAAGGTGACAAGTTTCTGGACAGCATCCATCACCAGAGATGAGACGTGGTGTCACCACTACGAGCTGGAATCCAAAAGACAGTCCATGCAGTGGCGACATCCAGATTTCCCAAGAAAAAAGAAGTTCAAGACACAGCCATCGGCAGGGAAAGGGATGTGCACGGTCTTTTGGGATAGGCGGGGTGTGATTTTCTTGAATTTCCTGGAGCCTGATGAGACTGTCAATTCTGAACGGTACAAGATGGCGTTGACTAAGCTGGAAGCTCACATTTCCCGAGTCAGACCAGAGAGGCAGACAGCCTTTCGCTTGCAATATGATAACGCTAGACCCCATACTAGTTTGGCGACCACCGCGCACATTGCAAAGTTTGGCTGGACTGTCCTACCACATCCACCAGATAGCCTGGATTTAGCACCTTCAGACTTCCATCTCTTTGGGCCTATGAAATATGGACTATGTGGGCAACATTTTCCAAACAACGATGCTGTCATTGCACCTGTAAGAAAGTGGCTAGCCTCTGCTAGCATCGTTGGCAAAAGTGCATAACGAATGGTGGTGATTATGTGGATAAATAACTTAAGTAGCTGAAATCTTGCTCTATTTAATTGCATTATTATGCTTTCTGTATCTGTTGTAGTTCTCATTAAAAGAAATAGGAGGCATTATATACGGAACGCCCCTCATACAAAATTTTGTCCAATATTCTTCTCTCAAGGTTAAGACCATATATAGATGAAATTATTGGGGATCATCAGTGTGGGTTTCGACGTAACAGATCAACTACTGATCGGATCTTTTGCATTCGTCAGATGTTGGAGAAAAAATGGGAGCATGATGAGACAGTAGATCAGCTATTCATAGACTTCAAGAAAGCCTATGATTCAGTTAGGAGGGAAGTATTGTACAATATTCTGATAAGAGTTTGGGATACCCATGAATGCATGAATGAATGAATGTATAGGCCCATGCATCGCGACCACAGTGATCTATTGTGCCTCCCCTTCTGATTATCCCTTCAACAATCCCGCGCTTTGAATGAAGCGTAGGATTTTGTATCTGGGAACGTCGAAATAGTCACTTGGTTCCATAAAATATTGACCCAAGTGACGCAATCTTAAATAAGCTAAGGCCTGACATTTGCACAGGATATGTGTGGCTGTTTCATTTTCTTCTTGACACCTCTCACAAGTGGTATCCTTTGAGGTGACAGTGTCCTGTAAGTAGTCCTACCACCCATCGTAGCTGGTTCCTGTTTAAGTTCAACAGTTCTTTTGCTCTTTTAGTAGAGGGTCCTCATATGAGTCCCTTTGCTTGCCTGAGTCCAGTCAAGGATCCCCAGTATTTCTTGTGATTCATATTTGTCCAGTCCCTGATTGCCTTTCTGGCAACTCCTACAGAGATGTCACAGGCTGGTTCAGGTCCTGTGAAAGGATGTTCAGCTCCAATCTTGGTCAATTGGTCTGCTATTTTGTTTCCAGCAATAATACCCTCATGCCCGGGCACCCATATCAGTGGGATACTCATGGAACTAGTTAGGTTGATTAAAATGTGTTTAAACGAAACGTATAGTAACGTCTGTATAGGTAAACATTTGTGTGATAAATTTCCTATCCAGAATGGTCTAAAACAAGGAGATGCTTTATCGCCACTCTTTTTCAATATTGCTTTAGAATATGCCATTAGAAAGGCCCAGGGAAACCAGGTGGAACTGAAATTAAATGGGACACGTCAGCTATTAGCCTAAGCTGATGATGTGAATATACTGTTTGATAATGTAGATAGCATAAAGAAAAACACAAAAACTTTAACTGATGCAAGTAAAGAGGTTGGTCTAGAAGTAAACACTGAGAAAACTAAGTATATGTTGCTGTCTCATCACCAAAATGCAGGGCAAAATCATGATATAAAGATAGGAAACAGATGTTTTGAAAATGTGGCACAATTCAGATATTTTGGAACAACGATAACATATCGAAACCTGATTCAGGAGGAAATTAAGAGGAGATTGAACTGGGGTAATGCTTGCTACCATTCAGTCCAGAACCTTTTGTCTTCTCGTCTGCTGTCCAAAAACACAAAAAAGTAGAACATACAAAACTCTAATTTTGACTGTGGTTCTGTATGGGTGTGAAACCTGGTCTCTGACATTATGGGAGGAACATAGGCTGAGGGTGCTGAGGAGAATATTTGGACCAAAGAGAGATGAAGTGACAGGAGGTTGGAGAAAACTGCATAATGAGGAGCTTCATAACATGTACTCTTCTCCAAGTATAATTAGAATGATCAAGTCAAGGAGGATGAGGTGG
>NW_019721090.1:12576-17832 GCF_002891405.2 Cryptotermes secundus | reverse complement strand
CCCAGGGGGGTCAAAATGAGGCCTGCGTGTGGTGGTAATTAGACGGCCCCGGTCATACTAAGACTGTGTCTGCCGCCACCGTGTGGTCTGTAGCCCAGGCTTTTGCCACATTCAGCAGAAACGCCTTGTATTTCAATTTTGAATGAGGGTTTAGATTTTTGAAAACCAAAAATGAATTGAGAATGGCATAATTTATAAGCCACAAGGCAACTTTCTATGTCCACTTTATTATTTTCCTAGGAAGAGAATAATAGGCCAAGTATTGATCAGCTCTATCAACTCCCTTCATGAACATATTATACTCAGAAATACAAATGGGCTCCTTTACTTGTCCATGTCTCCTTTGAACATCAACCATGCTTGAATTTTAAATTGTGGAAATCATATTCACAACATGAGCATCCCTATCTCCAAAAAACAGTTCTGCTACTTCAGACACTTGTGTTGGGTCCGATGGAATTTGCTTCACCCCTGGATTTCCAGTAAACTGTCCCAAAGCAGGCGTTTTGTCTACTTTTCCCCATGTGGCTCTCCCGGCAATGTTGCTACCCGCACTTTCATCTGAGCTACTGTCACTTTCACTTTCACTGTTTGTGGCCAGAATTTTTTGTTCGCCCCTGCCACACTCACTATCAGATTGTGAGTCGCTATCACTAGTGGACTCACAAGGGACGTCAGATAGCTCATCGGAGAACAAGACAGATATTTCTTGTTCTCTGGGAAAACGCTTGGACCTCAACCTCTTCCGACCTTGATCCATTTTGCACTAGCAACTTCCTGCCTGGTGCATGCAGCTGGAAGATGAACAAAGGCATTTTCTTTTGGAGTGAGAAAGGAAAACAGTGGGTCATAAACAGTTGGGTCATGTTTCTGACTATGGAGCAAACATTCAAGAGGTCTATCACGCACCAGTCATGCATCTGCCTGGCGCCAGTGCAAGGTATAGTGTGTTTCAACATAACGTGTCCCAAAGTCATAATAATATGCCACCGGTCCACCACGTTTAAAAGCGCTGGGCATAAAAATATGCCACCGGTCTGCAAAGTGTTAAAATGGATCTGAGAGAAATAGGATGGGATGGTATGGATTGGATTTATCTGTCTCAGGATAGGGACCAGTGGAGGACTCTTGTGAACATGATAATGAACTTTTGGATTCCATAAAATGCTGGGATTTTGTTGAGTAGCTGCAGAATTGGCGGCTCCTCCAGAAGGGCTCAGCTCCATGAGTAAGTAAGTAAGTTGCACTGGTGTATCATTCTACACTTTCACTTCCATCTTTAATGTGACTCTGTTCACAGTCTCTTCAAAATAACATTATAATCACAATGAACTGCTACATGTTTCTGCCTTACATTTCCATCCTCAGGTAACTCTTAATTTTTGGAAAATGCCATACCGCACTAATTTTTAAGTCAAAATATTTCAATGCTATTGCATTTTCATTATTCAAAGTATAATACATTTGTTTTGAACATAAATTTTTATCGTTTCTCGTGGAATTTTCCTCTAGTGGCATCCATGTTTTCTGTAATGCATAATGTATGTGTATGATCCTTGTTATTGTCAAATTTTCAAGTTTGGTAGTTGCTTTGGTATTACCTACTTGTGTTGTTTTATGTAACCAGCCCTATGAACATCAGTGTGGTCTTTATCATTTCTTTATCTGCAGTATGCAAATACATATAGTAATGATATATCTTTGCATATTGCAGATAAGGATAATGATAACACCATCACACCAATGTTCATAGGGCCAAATAAAATCACACAAGAAAGTAATATTAAAAGTACTACCAAAATTCAAAATTTGTAAAATTTAATAGTACATTACAGAAGACATGGACACCACAAAAAGAAAATAGTGCAAGAAAGGATAAGAGATATGTTTTCAAACAAATACATTTTAGTGGGGATGGTGAAAATCAAATAGCATTGAAATATTCTGACTTAAGAACTTGTGTTTTGCCCTGGTCATTAAGGGGTATGATTCTTATTTTATGAGGGGGTGATTTTATGCCCAATTTATTGGAGTTCATTATAAGTTTTGTAAATTGGAATATGTTAAGTGAACCACTGGTTGGCTGGATGGTAACTGGAGTTGAGATCAGCTTTGGATGTAGCACACTCCTCAGACATCCAGTTCTAGTTGTGTAGCTGATATAAAATGCTGACAAATCAAGTGAGCGACCCATGGGCAAGCCTCACTTGGTAGGCCATTGGCCAGTAAAGAATTTACCGACAATAAATTTTTCTTTATGTGGGCAGCAGTTCTACACGTCGTGAGAATGTTGAATAATTTCTGGGGCTCAGACATCAGAACTCCCTAGCAGTTTCATTTGAGCTGTCACTTGTAATGATTGGTTTTGAGAAACCGTTTGGGGAGGAGGTTCCTCCCATAGCATCGGACCCAGGAAGGAGACGGGATGGGGTCAGATGTCTTTATTATCACCCTCTCTTGTAAGCTTAATTTGCCTGTGGTTGGATCACTGATTGTTAATATGTAATTTCTTATTGAATGATGATAGGATATGTATTTTGGTTTATAATGGATTGTTAGGATAGAATTTGATCAATTGATTTTAGCATATAAACTTTGGTTCATCGATTATTAAAGTGGAAATTTTGATTTAATGATTGATTATTAGAATATATAAATTCGCTCATGGACTGATGGTTAAGATATAAAAATTTGGTTTCATAATTGTTAGGATGTAACATTTGGTTTGTTAATTGTTTGTTAAAATTTGAAAGTTGGTTAAATGATTTAACTGTTAGGATACAAAATTTGGTTCATTGGTTGCAGAGTATGAAAATTGATCCACTGATTGACTGTTAGGGCGTAACATTTGATTCACTAGTTGCTTCTTAAAACTATCAGATTTAACTCGTTGAGTGAGTGTTACTATAGAAAATATGGTTTATTGATGTTAAGAGATGAAATTTGGGTCATTAATCAATGGTTAGCATATGAACTTTGGATTCCTGACTATTTGTTAAGGTATGAAAGTTGATTCACTAAATGACTGGTAGAATATAAGGACTGACTTACTAATCAATCATAGGATATACAATTGGATTTACACGTGATTGCTAGGAGATAATTTGATTTACTCCTGCCACTTCCTAACTATGCTGTATGAAGATGAGGTCATTTTAATCCATATTATGAATAGGTTGTAGGTTCAAACAATAATATTATAATTTTCATAAAAAAGTAGATGTTAAAGTATGGCAAAACGAAAACAGATATAAAACATGAACTGCTCCCCACTGCTTGCCTATAAACATTGTTTAAATTACACATAATTTGTCCAAGCACACAGTATTTACATTTCCCCATAACAGCATTCAATGTGGGCAATACCGCAAGAGTCTGAATGGGTACCTGGCTACAGATGAACACACCACAACTGTCTCAGACTTGAATCACAATCTAATACCACTCCAGGTTTGAAAACTAATCCTAAAATCTGTAGGTACCGAAAGTGGTGTGAATATAGACTTTCAAAACTAATGAAAAACACAATATAACATATTAGATCGTGGGATTATTTATTATAAAACAAATCAGAACCAATTAAACATGCCGTTCTGAATAATATACACTTCTGCAAAATATGGTACTCTTTTATTACATGTCTAAATACATATCAGGAAGTCCAAATATCACAAAATTTTCCTTCTAAATTTTAACAAAACGTGTATAGTACATAGTCATGAACGTCCATTAAATATACATTTAAAGCACATATCCACATTTTTGTTTCAATATAAACTGGAAGAGACAACTTACGATACTTACATAGGAAGAACTCATCAATTTTCTTCCTCGTCAAATCTGTTTACTCCATTTTGATATTCATATGTATTTGGTGGTCAGCAATAATTAGTTTCTATGAATGCAGGTGAAATACATAAAGTAGTAGCCATCAGAGAAGGGGCTTACAATCACGTATGTTCTAACATCCTATTTTACATACCATTTTTTTCGTTTTTCAATTTGTGCATTTACATGGAATGAACTTGCACTATGGATCTTCTAGCCTACTATTTTCTTGAAGATTAAAGGACAGAAATTTGAAGAAATAATAATAAAAGAAAAATAATGGCAGGGATAACCAGAAAATTACATGCATTTCATTTCATTTATTCACCTTCCATAAATCCTGTCGAGAGTACATTCTCATGCGAATGTGGAGATCATCCTAGTTACAGTCGCAACTAAGAATTACAGTTGTCATCCAATAGCATACACATTTGTAATACAATACTGCTAAACATATACAATATAATAAAATAAGTTAAATTTANACATAATGTCATTAATGAGTTTTGTATAACATACATTAATAGTATAATAAATTGAAATAAAGAGTAGTATACAGTAATATAAAGATTGTGTATATCTAAAATAAGTAACTAAAAACTAGAACACAGATTGACAATCTTGCCTTCTTTAAATTGTAAAGCAAGACAGCTACTCGCATGTTAAATATCAGATATATTCCTGTAATGAATAAAAAGAATGTAAATGTAAAAATTGTTTTAATTGTACCTCAAAACTCTTAGTGTCACTCGCTATATCCTTAATATGTTGTGGTAAGTTATTATAGACCTTTGTTCCTAAACAATAAACTCCCTTTTGATATTTACTCAAATTTACAGGAGGTTGATGGAGATTATTTTGCTGTCTGGTATTTGTTCTATGAATTCTTTGAATTTACTATGAATTTGTTTCTCTTTTTTATCACAAAGAGCATGAGAGATAGTATGTTATATTTTAGCGTCCTGTTGCACTGATTTAAGTCCATGATTTATTTTATCCGTCTTCTAGTGCATACATTCATCTATCCCCTCTTCTCACTCTCACTGCATGTTTCGGCACAAATGTGCCATCTTCAGGTGCTGATCCAATCCACGACAAACTAGTTCATTGCATGCCTTGTCTATACATACTAAAATAACTAAAATATATATTTATCATATATACTGATAAATGTTAAGTGTTAAAATATTAAAATTGTACAGCATATTTCATTCTTACGTCGTGTTTCATTACGCGAGTCACGTCTATCATCTTCTGTTGGAGCACTCTTTCACTATCGTGTATCTGTAACATGAATTTGTTATTCATTAATACCGCGTTCCGCATCCTATCTATTACTTGTGGTATTATAATTTTAATGTTTAATACTCACTGTGCTCTATGTTGCGTCTCGCTCCTGTGACTGCGTGTGTTATACTGCTGGACCTG
>NW_019721090.1:0-12403 GCF_002891405.2 Cryptotermes secundus | reverse complement strand
GTGAGAAGAGGGGATAGATGAATGTATGCACTAGAAGACGGATAAAATAAATCATGGAGATAGTATGTACTGAGATGCCAGAGGCAGTATTTCTAATTCTCTAAATAAGTTTCTGCACAAATCCCTCCTTCTGCATCCCAACATAATTCTAATTATATTCTTTTAAATTCTAAAAATTTTTATACTTTGGTGTGAATTATTGTTATTGTTATTTAAGTGCTCAATAGATTGAATGCTCATAGCTTTTTGTAATACCTTAGAGAACGAAGTTGAAAGTGATATAGGCCTATAGTTTGAAATATTTGACAGTGGTCTTATTTCTGAATATCTTAAATGATCTGGGAAAATTCCTTGTGATAATGAATTGTTGCATATGCGAGTCAAAGGAGAGCTAATGAAAAGAGAACTCCTCTTAATACATTAGTGGATATTTCATCATATCCACAAGTTTTTTGATTTGAGAGATTTAATTATATTTTCAACTTCCTTAGGTGTTAAAGATTTAAGTTTACCTTCAAAAGTTTCACCCAACATCCTCATATGATGGGTTCAATAGATACCACAGAGATTTGTATCATATAAGGGTCAGTCAAATAAAAACGGGTCACCACGCATAACTCACGGTGCATGGTGCACAAGTTGGTAACACTCGGAATTTGCTTACAATACGAACATCTGGTGGGGACTCAGGAAAGCACAGTGACGTGCCCTTGCACACTAGTCATTTGTTTATTGTGCTGGAAGTAAGGTTAGCGCTACGTGTGGTCGTCCAACATCAGTAATGGAGGCGGGTAAAGAAGTACAGTGAAGTGTAGTGTGCTTTTTGACTGCTGGAGTAGGAGGACGAGAAATTCATTGTTGCATGTCTGTTGTTTATGGCGAACATAGCATGTCACATTTGAATGTACTGGCATGGCATAAGAGATTCTGAGAGGAACGTGTGTCACTGCAAGATGATGCTCGCCCAGGACAGGCTCATCGTGTCATCACTCCTGATGTTACTGCTGCGTTGGTTATATCCAGGCAAACCAACGGGTAACTGTGGAAGAAAGTAGTCTTTTGATGGGAATAAGTCACGGTTCTGTACATGCTATTGTGATAAAACACTGCTGTACCGCAAAATCTGTGCACAATGGGTTCCACATCAACTCTTGGAGGAACAAAAGACTTGGAGAATGGCTGCATCACTGGGTTACTTGCAACGATACCATGAGGAAGAGCATGCTTTTCTGTCCCGTACTGCCACTGGGGACAGAACTTGGTACCACCATTTTGAATCCAAGAGCAACTGACAGAGCCAGCAGTGGAAACACGTGATTCTCCGCCCCCCCCCCCCCNCACACTGCCAACTGTGAGGAATACGCTACAGAGATTTGGTTGGGAATTGCTTGAACATCCCCCCTACAGCCCACATCTCTCCCCATGTGATTTTCACATTTTTGGAGACCTGAAGAGAGACATGCGTGGACATCGGTTTGCATCAGACGAAGACGTGTGTGGCAGGGTAAAAATGTGGTTCCGTAGACAGCCCACAAGCTTTTTCAAGGATGGGACTGACCCTCTTATCTCCCAGTGGGATAAATGTATTAACAGTTTTGGCGATTACTTTTGAGGTATGAAGTGTTCTTTAATATGTTTTGGCTTCTGACCTGTTTTCATTTGACTGCCCCTCATATTTAAATTACTGTAAATTTTCAATTATTTGCAGCGATGGTGGGGAGAAACAGCCTAGATCCTTAAAAATAATGGCAAATAAAATTTGTAAATATCCACTATCCATGTGCATTCAGTAATGAAAATCAGAACAGTGAGAAGAAAGCGAACTTGTTCAATGGTAGTAGACCCCAAAAATGTAAAAAGTGTAACAGGATGAGAAGATGTACAATCTACTGCAAATCGCTGTAATGCATGAGTGCTATAATATTACAGAAACAGATTTAATGGGCAACACATGTATCATGAGAAGCTATAAGTAATAACTAAGATTTTCTGAAGAGTCATACAGACTACTGTCCGTATGACCATATATCAAAACACTGTACGATTTCCATAAAAGAATCCTGCTAAAACAATTACTCCATCAACAAATAACAGCTGGGAAATAATGCTTGCCATAATTTATATCATATTCAGCATTTACATCGTGTAAATAAACAGCCTGTATTATATTCAATAGTTATATCATGGAAATAAATAAATTCACGGAACAGAGTATTTGAGAAGTTAATAATCACTAGAATAACCAAGAAACTCATTGCTCTTTATGAAAACTTAAGGTTCATGCCATGAGATTGGATTTCAAAGCAGTGAACATTCAGGTTGCAGTCCTCTGAGTTATGGACACCAGGGTCCTCCAAAATGAAAATTCCTATCATCTGGGATATAATGCTGAGTAGTCTGTTCAAAGACAACTGACGTTTTGGAGGAACATGACATCTTCATCTTCAGGGTTGAAGAATAAGCCAAGCAAGAGCTCTACTTGCTACCTCGTTCATGCTGGTTTCTTGCTTAGCTTATTCTTCAACCCTGAAGATGGAAGCAACATGTTCCTCTCAAATGTCGGTTGACTTTCAGTGGACTACACAGCATTACATCCCAGAAGTTTTCATAACCACCACTGTGAGAACTTCCAATCCTGCATTCTTCCAAAATGTTTGTAAACATGTACAAAAGTATAAGGTGTCATAATCCAGAAGATTATGTTCTAAAAACATATTCCAGTGTTCATGATTACCCTAACCTCCTGAACCAGATGAACCTAGTTCACAACCACATGCCCCTTTTCTGTATGATCCATTTTTATATTCTCCCATCTATGCCTAGGTCTCAAGCAGTCTGTTCATTTCAGATTTTCTGACCAAAGTTTTGTGTTCTTTTCTCATCTTTCTCATACATGATATATTACCTGCCTATCTCATCTAATTTTGTTAACACAATATTATTTTGTGAAAGTTACCAATTGTGAAGCTCTCCAGTTTGCAGTTTTCTTGAGCCTATTGATACTTGGCATTTAGCTTCAAATATAACACCTTGTTCTCAAATGTCTGCAATCTGTGTTCTCTTTGGGTGAGAAACCAAGTTTCGATACCCACACAAAACTTGTAAATTTACAGTTATGTATACAGTAATCTTTATATTTTTAGACAGGAAAAGGGAAGATAAAAGATTCTCAACAGAACTGCAGCAAGCTCTCCCCAAATGTATCTTCTATTGTAACAGCAATAAATATTGTAACGTGTTTACGCTACCGAAGAGGCCGTAGAGATGGTTAATTGGTTTATTTAACAATCTACAAATAACGGCTACAATTACTTATCACACAGTTGCGGGGTTTCACACTTTATAACCCTAATCGCATTAATCTGTTAACACTGTTGCGGGGTTTCACACTTTATAACCCTATGCGCAAATCAGTTCACTCTGCCTTCAGTAGTCTACACGTTTACAGTAGGGGAGCTTTGTATCACTGTATCACACGCTCCCAATTACACAATCACTCACATGTCCGGTTCTTCTTTCCGCGACGGCTGCTATACTCCAACTGTAGTCGGCTGACTGGAGAACTGTTGATAACACACTCGCTTGACTGCTACAGTAGAACTCGCTGGTACCAGCTGTGCAGCTCACTTATATAGCTGCAGTGCTTGCCAGTTGCGTAATGAGTGCCACGTCATCCTGTTACGTCACCAATGTTGACTCGCCTTGCATAGTTACCAGGTTGCGGGGGCTCGGCTATCTTCGGCTCTGCTCGTGACGTCACCGCGCATAGCTGCCAGGATGCGGGGTGATTACTCGCCTATTACGCGAGCGTTACGTTACCGCTGAGGGGTGGGAGGGGAGCGCTGAATCACCCGCCGCGTCACTGCTGGTNGGGGGGGGGGCTCGGCTTTGCGCAACATGTCACAATATGTTATAGAAATTTACATGGTTGTCCCTCCATGCTGCTGGACCTGACATCCCATATTACCTTCCTTACAGAATAAAAAGTGAATATGTTTCTCCTATCCTCGTCAGTCTTGACCAATTTTTAGATTCATTCCTTTTCCAGTCCACAGAGGAACTATAAATTGAGCTAACAATTTATATTTTATTTATATCTGACAGAAATATTGTGAGAGACTTTCCCTGTGGGAATTCTGAAACTCAGGAATGTTGGCTGCAATGTTGGGATCTTTCTCATAATTGATGCTGATTTTCGTTTTGTCTCATTTATATATTAATTTTCTATACAGCTCTCACACTAAAACAACACTAATTTTTAAAAACTGTAGGAAAATACTTCTGCACATTATAACAGTATACCACAGCTGAGAGAAAATTCTTCAGTTCTGGTCTTAAATCATATCAGGCAAAGCTCTTACAATTCCAGTTCTGTTGTACAGGGGAGTCTTTATGACTAGGCTGATCAAATATTGACAATAGTGATTTTCTTTGCAACTGAGCATGTTATCAAATCATGTTATTCTGACACTAATGGAAATAGCTGTCAACATAAAGGAGTAGATCTACACTGCATTAACCACACTCCTGCTCCTACCACAAACACTTAATTTACTGCTCATGGAATGGCTTTATATTGCATACAGTGCACCTCATAATCAGCACCACTTATGGGATAATGGCTGAGGGCAGCACAATGAAAGCATAGGAATTATGTTATAGATAACATTATGCAGTGTGGTATAGACAGTGTCACGTAACTTCGAACAAAGCCCCGCATTCCTAGTCAAATCCTGTGCATAGCTTGTGGTGGGAGGAGTTTCTTAACACTCGTTCTTCCACTTTCACCAACCCCTTGTGTTCATTGAAACTACCCTATTCTCTTTTTGAAGGACATATTACAATAATACAAATATATTGTCACTCGTCATGCAAAGAAAAATATGTTTAATGTGTATTAGTAATTTATACTTTGAAAATTAAAATATAATAGTCAAATTTAGCCATTCGTCATGGAAGTATATGTAGAATTAACTAGTGTGTCCATGTTAAAAATGTAGTCTATATCATGAAAATTAAAACTGGTCATACCTTGTATCTCTTATTTACTCATCATCTTCATCTGACATTTCACTTTCCTCACTATCTGATGTGATGATTATATTATATGTCCTGGTGTCGATATCCATTTCCCTTTCAAAGTACTGGTCCTCTCGATTTTCCACTTTATTGCAATATGCTGCCCAGTCTTCGGGAGAAATGGAATTAAATTTCTCCTCTACTAGACACACTTAAATGTCATGTTCCTTTGGACCACCCAATTTTTATTGGTGCCCCACACCAGCTCAATAGGGTTAAGGTCTGGATGATAATGTGGGAGACATATCACAGAGTGTCCAGCAGCAGCACAAATAGCGTCTAGTCTATATTCTTTATTATCTGACTTGTGTTTTCGTATTGTTTCGTACAGGTCTGGTTTTAGTGCCGAAGCCGGATATGAAACGTTCTCTTCTGCCAACCACTGTTTCATTTCACCTACTTTGGTATTTGAAGTTGGTGCTCTGTTTACTTCAATATTATGGTAACTTGCATTGTCAATTACGATCACCGTTCTTGGAGGCAAGTTTCGAATTAATTTTTCCTGGATCCACTTCTCAAAGTTTCCAGAATTCATCTCGTGGTGGTAGTCTCCTGTTTTTCTGGCTGACTTACTCTTTAAGTAATTATATACATTTGCAATTACTTGCTTCGTCTGTGAGTGCAGACCTATACCCTGACCTAATTGCTTACCCATTATGTGCGATTTAGCACACAAGGAAACTGACGTTTTTAAACACATGATAGAAACACTGTAAGTATAACCTGCTTCGAGGGTGCCTTACAAACAACTGGCTGCCCGACACTTCTCATACCCTCAAACCCACCCCCTTGTCTGAAATATTTCTTCTGCGCATTCAAGGTTACTCTTGGCTTTGTTCAAAGTTACGTGACACTTGCTATATATTGCAGTCTTATTTTCAAACAAAAACAAAACTCCATGGCCTGTAGTCTGCAAGTCAACTATACCGACCAAGCGATTGCTGCTTGTAGGCGAAGTTAATGTCAACTTTTGTGGATATAGGGTGTCACGTGGTCAGCGCAATGGATCCCCACGGCCGTTAATATCAGTTTGCTAGACTGGAGCCTCTATTTCCTTGAAATAGCTCCTCAATTATCCTCACAAGGCTGAGTGGACACCATTCCAGACCCCCTACTTCTCAGAAAATCTTATTTTAAAACAATATAACATTAAACTAAGAGCCAAAACAATACTGATTTTATAATCCTAAGGGATTAATAGGTTAACAGATAATGAATACACAGAAAAGGCTTCTAATTATCTGTGAAGTCTTCTCAAGCAGTCATCTGTGCAGAGATGGAACAAATTTCTGGCTTGGAAACCCACTGCCTGTTATTATGGACTGATTCCTTGACAGAGGTGACTGCCTCAGAAAACTTACTGCCCTTACCTGCCAAGAAACCTTCAAGCGCTATACCTATTATAAGGAAAACTGAATGCACTATGCTGTTATCACTTGATTTGACAAGAGCATGTAATCATCCAGGACACATTTTAATATCAGTTACACAGTTTGGATCTTATAGGGTGGGGCGCAGAAACTTCCTTTTTGTGAAGATGCATTGTGAAGGGAGAGGAGGTGGCAGAAAAGTGAGGATAGGCTCAGCAAATGCAGCAGTCGCAGAAGTTTCTGTCTAATACCCCTCAGTAGGAAACATGAGGTGGACAAGTGAGCAGCATGCATTTGCTGTCAAAGCCTATTTTTCGAACAACCATTCCTATGTGGCGGTGCAGCGTGCGTTCTGTACTCACTTCAGAATTAAGCCCAGAGGTCTGGTTCCCAACTGGAAATCAATTGTTTTGTGGGTAGAGGACTTTAGGACAACCAGGAGTGTGGTGAAAAAATCATCAGGACGACAATGGACCATTACGACACCAGAAAATGTGGAGACAGTTCGACAGTCAATTTTGAGATCTCCAAGACGCTCCGCTCGCAAACATGCAGTCGCCCTAGACATATCCAATTGTTCAATGCACCGAATTCTTCACGAACATCTTCATTTCAATCCCTATAAGACGGTTCTTGTGCAAGAATTGTCACCACATGATTTTCAGAACGGAATAACGACGTGCAAAACGTTATTGGAACCTTTNGATTAAAAACTTTTTCGAACCAGCTCTGGAAGAAATGCATCTAGGAAATGTCTGGTTCCAACAGGATGGTGCCACGGCCCACACAGCCCGAGCTTCGATGAGAGTTTTGAGGGCAAAGTTCCACGGACGGCTCATCTTGCTTCGAGGTGACATCTGTGGGCAGTGCACTCACCTGATCTAACGCTCTGTGATTTTTCTTTATGGGAATACCTCAAGGCAGAGGTTTTTAAACATCGCCCCACAAACCTGCTTCAGCTGAAGAATGTTATTCGGCAGGAACTAGCTCAAATTCCAGTGCACATGTTGGAACATGCAGAGGGGAACTTCAGAAAACGGTTGCATCAGTGCATAGAGAATGGTGGCCACCACCTTCAAGATATTTTGTTTAAAACTACATGATTTAAAACTTTAAAGTATGTAATTTCATTAGCTAATCATAAATTTTGTCTATCATCAATACTTTTTCTTTTATTTGCCTTCATAAAAAGGAACTTTCTGTGCCCCATCCTGTATTTGCGTGCGCTGGCATGCTTTGCCACTTAGATTACAATTCACAGAATACATTCCTTTGTCGAACCACGGTTATTCCCTGTATTTTAATTTGCCATGCAAGTTCCCACGTTACTACAGTGCTGCTTTGTTACATACTGTGGCACTGCAGTGTCACAACAGCTGGCTGTCCCTAAGCAGCGGCCCATAAACAACAAAGGAATGGTGTTTTCTGCACATGCCATGCCAATGGCTGTGCATGCAACAGTGGAATATGTCATGTCATTGCTAAGCAACAATCATACTGCACCAGAAAAACGGTGTTTTCTATGCGGTCCATGCCACAATGTTATAAGCAGGACCAGTTTGGAGTTGCAGTAAGTAGAGAACTGCTGCAGTTCAGTTGCTGCAGGGTGCTGCTGTGAGGTCAGACCAGGGACAGCTTGGGAACCCAGAGGAAGGGGACGTCCACTGTTGGAAGCCGCTACCAAGCAATGGCTGATGAAGACTATAACAGACTTGGTGAGAAGACCTAGTGTGTCCTATATGTGAAGTGTTGAGAATTTAATAACGTAAAAATATTCAAGTTGGTAATAGTGATCTATATTCATTTTTATTCTGTATTATAATAAAAGTTTTTCTCAACCAATTTGGCTGTTAAGTGATATATAAGCAAGACACAATGAAAATCAACAGGTTATGGGCCCAGATTTGATCAAAAAGTAAAGGGGAAAAAAAAGAAGACAAAAAGAAAACGAAAAATGGCAACCACAGAGACAGAGGAAATAATGCATCAGCCAAAATTGAAGGACGTCAACTCATTTCCACTGTAAAATTTTAAAATCAAGATTCTGATGCATGCAAAAAACTATTAACATTGTTGAAGGCAGCGACCTCTTTAGTGACCAAGGAAGAGATGAAGAAAATGTAAGAAAATGGAAGATCCAAGACGCAAAGTGCCAATACTACATAGTAAGAACAATAGAGAAATGCGTGAAGACCCACACTGTGACATGCACAACCCCCCAAAAAATGTATGACACCTTGAAGCAAATTTATCAGTGAGACACCTCTCAAGAGAAGTGCCTTCTGCTACAAAACTTCTACAACTTCAAGTATAACAAAACTAAAAATATGATGACAAATATAAGTCATGTACAGAACAGTGACTTTAAGCTTCGTCAACTAAACCAAAACATTGATAAAAACATGATCATGACAAATATAACTATGATTCTACCAAAAAAGTACAAACACTTCTGCACTACTTAAAACTCAACAGCAACCATAAACAAAACCCTTGACAACCTAGTGCCCAAGTGTAAAAATTTTGATATACTTGTATGTTCAGTCTGTAGGCAGGCCAAACAAGTGAGACTCCCATTTGATACAGAAAGAAATAAAGCTAAAAACCATTAGAGATAATTCATAGTGACATGCGTGGACCAATTGATCCCATCCATTCATTCATCAATAATCTGTCAAGACGACAGATTGTCTTCCAAAACAGTTCCTCCACTTAATGCAATCTAGAGCTTTCTCCTTAACGCCTGCATGACATTTCCTCTAGAAACACTCCCCTCCAGAGATCTGATTGAGGGAGTAGTTTACTTCCTGATTGTTTTGTCTCCAGAGGAAACATCTCACATATATGGTATCTCTGTTTTTGGAAAGAGACTAACCAGGAAAAGTGATGTGGTAGTTTTTCCATTTGCTTTACACATCGCAGTACAACAGCTGTTCAAACCACTCTCATCACGCCTGTTGCTATACGAACTTGAACCATTTCAAGCATCATTTGCTCTGTGATTCAAGTCGCTGCTTCCAGCATCAGTTTTTAGTTTTTGGTCTCTCTCTCCATCTGATGCCTACCCTTTGACCTATCCAGCAAGGGAGGCCCTGCCAGTAGCTATGCTACCGCTGGTATAGCTCTCAGGGTCCTTGGCACCACTCATGACAATAAGACATATTTCCTTATGTATGTAGATGATTATACACATTTTTGTAAGATATACCTGTTAGAAAATAAGAATGAAGTGTATACCTTTCTGAAGGAATATGTAAATGAAGCTGAGTGTCATTTCAATACAAGAGTGAGAAGAATAAGATGCAACAATGGAGGGGAACATAAGAACAACGCCTTCAGAGAATGGTGCAAGAACAAGTGGACTGTAATTGAATTTACTATGCCATATTTGCCACAGCTAAACGGCACTGCTGAAAGAATGAACCGTACCATTGTGGAAAAGGCAAGACCATTGATTTTTTACTCAGGTTTAAGTAAGAGAATGTGGGGTGAAGCTGTACTCACTTCTGCATACCTGCTACACAGAAGTCCAACAGTGACAGTGAATGGAACGCCAGAGGAAAATTGGTATGGTAAAAGACCAGATCTGGCTGGATTAAAGATTTTTAGTTCAGAAGTGTACACTAAAATTCTCGGACCATTGAAAAAGTTGGACAGTCGTAGCAAGAAAGGAATATTCGTTGGATACAACACAAATGGCTACAGAATATGGGATCCAAATACTGAAAGGACCTATGTCTCCAGAGATGACATTCACAAGTAAACCTCTGACAACAAATAAACAAAAGGAAATGGAAAGAGTGACGGATCCAAAAGACAAGCCAAATACTCCAGATCAGGAAGACAGTGAACCGCAGCAAGAACCCAAAGCTGACAACAATGAAGAAGAACCAACAGATACTGAAGAGGATGAAGAAAATGAAAATGCTGACCACAAGGATAATGGAAGGAAGAATAAGGGACAAAACGAACATGGATATGCATTGAGACCAAGAAGAAACATTCAAATGCACCCAAAGTACCGAGACTATCACACAGAGAGTCAAAAGGAAGGGTATGCTCACTTATACATATGACGAGTGCATGTAGAGCGAAGACAGCGAGAAGTAGAAGAAAGCCATTAAGGAGGAGAAGGATTCGCTCTACCAAAACAAAACTTGGAAATATGTACACAGAGAGCAAGCAATGGGCAAGAAAATTCTGAGCACTAAATGGGTTTTCAAAATATAGGATGATGGAAGACACAAAGCCAGACTGGGTGTGAGAGGATATCAACAAAAGGAAGGGGAAATAGTTTCAAGGATACCTTTAGTCCAGTTGTTGACATGAATTCTCTTAAGAGTACTGTTTGCCATACCAGCACATAAGAATATGAACGTGCAAACCTTTGATGTGAAGACTGCCTTCCTGTATGGAGACCTTGAGGAGGAAAACTACATGGAGATACCAGAAGGATACAAGAACACTGGCAAAGTATGTCTCCTGAAAAAGGCATTATATGGCCTAAGACAAGCACCATCCCAATGGAACAAGAAGTTGACAACCTTTCTAAAGGAAGAAGGTCTAAACCAACTAAAATCTGACCAATGCATTTTTAAGAATGATGCCAATAGTTTGTTCATGGCCATTCATGTGGATGACGGGATAATTATGGGAGAGGATGGAAGACAAATAGAGGAAATTTTGCTGAAACTGGAAAATCAATACCAGTTAACAAAAACCACAAATGCAAAAGATTATATAGGAATACAAATTGAGAGGCAACCAGAGAGGATACATATCTCTCAAACCAACTATGCAAGCCAAATGTTGGAAAAATACAAAGTGCAAGAAAGTCGAGAAACGAAAACACCCATGGCCATGACCCCACCAACAAATGATGAAGGAGAAAATGACATAAGATTTCCTTACAGAGAAGCTGTAGGAAGCCTGCTATATATGACTTCTAACACCAGACCTGGTATGGCATTCACTGTAAATGTGGAAAGTTGAAACTTGGAAAATCCTGACAAAATAGCTGTTCAGAATGTGAAAAGGACCCTTAGGTATGTGAAAAGTACATGAGATTCAGGAATAAAACATACCTCATATGACTCCGAGACTGTGAAACTGGAAGCATTTAGTGATAGGAAGAGTGTAACGGGATATGTAATTATGATGTCAGGGGGCCCAGTATCATGGTGCTCTAGGAAACAGAGTATTGTTGCATTATCAACCACTGAGGCCGAATGTATTGCAGCAGCTGAGTGCTGTAAAGAATTGAAATACCTAAAGATGTTGATAGAAGAGTTGACAGGAGAAAGGGTGGAAGCTGAACTGTGCTGACAATCAGAGTGCAATCAAGCTAATAGAATCTGGACAAGTAACCTGTAGGAGTAAGCACATAGACGTTAGGTATCACTACATAAGTGAACAATTGAAAGAGAAACTGTTCTCAATCAAATATTGTAACACTGAAACTCAGGTGGCAGACATTTTAACAAAACTGCTATCACCAGAGAAATTTACCACGTTTAGAGACATTATACTTAAGAAGAAATGTCTGATTGTTATAAGACTGAGAAAATTTTAATTACGTGTACTATTTGAGTAATCTGGAGATCAAAATCACTAAGTATTATTCAACTGAACTATGTAAAACAGCTAACAATGTTGACAACATTTTGAAATTAAGGCAGAAAATGAGAAATGTGTTTGTAAATGTACCAAACCATGAATTACGTCACTTAAAAAGGACATGTATTACCAAAAAGTATACTTGGGAACACTTTTTGAGTGTTTTCTGTATAAAGTAACAAAAAGTATGAAGAACCTCATTTAGGAAATTAAAATAAGCTAGACGATAGCAATCACACAAGCACTAATAGCCTTATGAAATTTGTGAAGGACAATTCCAGATCTCAGCAGCAATTTGCATGCCACAGATAAGTCGGAAGAGAAATTACTAACTTGCT
>NW_019721089.1:0-1193 GCF_002891405.2 Cryptotermes secundus | reverse complement strand
CAGATTGCGTTTCTAGCTTGCCAGCTTTGCTTTGCTACCTTGCTAATTTTCCCTTGCTTGCTTGCTTGCTATCTTTGAGTTGCTATCTTGCTGTGTTGCGTTGCTAGCTTGCTGATTTTGAGTTTCTTGCTTGCTTTGCTCTTCTTGCTTGCTAGCTTTGCGTTGCTTGCTTGGTAGCCTTGCGTTCCTAACGTGCTAGTTTGCGTTGCCATCTTGATATTTTTGCGTTTCTACCTTGCTAGATGGCGTTGTTAGCATGCTAGCTTTGCTTTCTAGAAAGCTAGCTTTGCGTTGCTAGCTTGCTAGCTTCCCGCTGATAGCTTGCTACGTATGCGTTGCTAGCTTGCCAGGTTTGCGTTGCTAACTTACGACATTTGCGTTGCTAGCTTGCCAGGTTTTCGTTGCTAGCTTGCTATCTTTCCGTTGCTAGCTTGCTAGTTTTGTTTGCTAGTGTTTNTGTTGTGGATGCCTCTGATGATGGCTCTTTGTGAGCCGAAACATGTAAGGCAAATGTGAAAAAATGGGGACAAGAATATATATTGTTACACTCGACGGAGGTTCTATTGACAATTGGTGATTGATAGTGTAACGGACCAAAATGAAACAATTCAAAATAGGAACGCAAAGCTAGCAAGTTTGCAACGAAATCCTAGCAACCTAGCAAAGCCATGCTAGCAAGCTAGCAACACAAAGCGAGCAAGCTAGCAACGCAAAGCAAGCAAGCAACGCAAAGCTCGCAATCTAGCAACGCAAAGCTTGCAAGTTAAAAACGAAATCTTGAAAGCAATAAACGCAAAGCAAGCAAGAAAGCAACGCAAATCTAGCTTGCTAGCAACGCAAAGCTAACAAGCTAGCAAATAATGCTAGCAAGCTAGCAACGGAAAGCTAGCATGGTAGCATCGTATAGCAAGCAAGCTAGCCGCGGAAATCTATCAAGCTAGCAACGAAAACTGACAAGATAGAAATGCAAAGCTGGCAAGCTAGCACCGCAAAGCTGGTAAGCTAGCAAAACATAGCTAACAAGCTTGCAACTCAAAGCTAGCAAATTAGAACACAAAGTTAGCAAGCTAGCAACGCAGATCTTGTGAGCTAGCAACGCATATCTAGCAAGCTAGAAAAGAAAAGCTAGCAAGCAAGCAACGCAAAGTTGGTAAGCTAGCAAGGCAAAGCTGGCAAGCGAGCAACGCATAGAT
>NW_019721088.1:0-872 GCF_002891405.2 Cryptotermes secundus | reverse complement strand
GCTACCTTACCAGGTTTGCGTTGCAAACTTGCTAGCATTGCGTTGAGAGCTTGCTAGCTTTGAGTTGCTAGCATGTACTTTATGTTGCAAGCTTGCTTGATTTGCGTTGCCATCTTGCTATCTTTGCGTAGCTATCTTGCTAACTTTGCGTTCCTAGCTTGCTAGCTTTGCGTTGTTAACTTCCTATCTTTTACGTTGATAGCTTCCTACCTTGCTAAATTTGCGTTGCTATCTTCCATGTTTTGCGTTGCTAGATTTCTAGCTTTTCGTTGCTAGCTTGCTAGCTTTGCGTTTCTAGCTTGCTATCTTTGCGTTGCTAGCTTGCTTGTTTTGCGTTGCAAGCTTGCTAGATTTGCGTTGCAAGATTGCTATTTTTGCGTTACAATGTTGCTAGCTTTCGTTGCTAACTTACTAGATTTCAGTTGTTGCCTGCTAGTTTTGCGTTTCTAGCTTGCTGCTTGCTATGTTTGCGTGGCTATCTTGCTAGATTTGTTTTGCTATCTTGCTAGCTTTGCGTTTTTCCTTGCTAGTTATGCGTAGCTAGCTTCCTAAATTTGCGCTTGCTTCCTTGCTAGTTTTGCCTGCTAGCTTGCTAGCTTTATGTTGTTGCCTGCTAGATTTGCGTTTCTAGCTAGTTAGCTTGCTAGATTTGCGTGGCTAGCTTGCTAGATATGTGTAGCTCTCTTGCTTGCTTTGCGTTGTAACCTTGCTAGTTTTGCGTTGCTAGCTGGCTAGCTTTGATTTTCTAGCTTGCTAGATTGCGTTGCTAGCTTGTTAGCTTTGCGTTGCTAGCTTGCTAGCATTGCGTTGCTTGCACTTCATCTTTACGTTGCTAGCTAGCTAGCGTGCCAGGTTTGCGTTGCACACTTTTT
>NW_019721087.1:0-4351 GCF_002891405.2 Cryptotermes secundus | reverse complement strand
TATTAATAATATCGTGTGAATTATGTGGAGTGGTTTGAAAGAAATAAGTTTTAGTTGTTATAGAGATAGAGAGTGAATTATATTTAATTAGTGCATATTTGGTATGACAGAAAAGAGGGTGTAGTTTTGGTAGGTATCTTCTGAATGTTACATGTGTGTGTAGGTTGTTAGTCAGAATGATTTTTTGGTATTATTATAAGTACTTGTAAGAAGAGGGTGCAAAGTGAATTTGTAGTTCCCATTGAAGAAGTTATTTATTGAATTTATGTGTTAGTTCTGTGTGGCTGAGTGGTGTGTATAGTGTGTGTTGTTTTGTTTACAGTGTTGTCAAGTGTAAAGTGATGTTTATATTTTTTAGTGTGACATTGTATTTTTGTGTGAAATATATTCAATGATGAGTAGCGAGTTATTGTAGTGTTTCAAGAACGTTAGAATTTCCATTCAGCCACATTGGATAAAGAAGTTTGCAAAGTGAATTTCTAGTTCCCATTGGAGAAGTTATTTTTTGAATTTATGTCTTAGTTTGTGTGACTGAGTGGTGTGTATAGTGTGTGTTGTTTTGTTTACAGTGTTGTCAAGTGTAAAGTGATGTTTATATTTTTTAGTGTGACATTGTATTTTTGTGTGAAATATATTCAATGATGAGTAGCGAGTTATTGTAGTGTTTCAAGAACGTTAGGTTTTCCATTCAGCCACATTGGATTCAGAAGTTTACCCTTTCTTCTACATATCTTGTTTTTATTAACTTTTTTGCTTATAACAATGTGGTATGATAAGTGAACACATGTTATCGTTGGTGTTATGCTGGAAATCGTGTTAAATGACAGTGTGAAATGTTCACAGTGGTGTGTAGAGTATGTGTTATAGCTTGAAGAATGATGGTAAGTGATTTCTAAGTTAGATGTATAATTCGTGGTGATAGACAAAGGTTTGCATTATTGCCATCTAATCTTACAGGCTTACATGTTCTAGGAACTAGTATAGGGGATCAGGGAATTATCTTCTTTCCATCTATTAAACTACTTAGAGAATGACATTGTTTACAGGATTGCTCGAGTTGTTACAGCTGACAGCCTTGTAATGTTATTTTATAGTTAGTCTAGAAGATATATAGTGAAGTGTTCGTTTTTTGTTTTAGTTGAATTATATATTGCTACGTTCAGATCATAATCAATGATTTTCCGTTTCTATTATTTGAGCACTAGTGTTCTGGAGTGGATACCTTTCATGTGAAGCATATGTTTGTCCTTGAGATATGTCGAAACTTTTGGAAATTGTAAGAGTAAATCAAGATAATTGTGATATCATGCACTTAAGAGCGTTTTGAAATATCAGTATTTCGGAAAAATGCATTTACGTCCACTATAAATATCGTAGTATATTCCAGGTTTCTTAGATTATGTAGAGTTTAACAGAAAAATTATGCAAGGATCTATGACGTAAGAAATTTCGGAAATAAAATGACCCGTAAAAATATGATCTACTACGCTGTCATATGCATTAAATCGTAAGATATTGCCGACGGTCAAACCGTGCTTAACTGATCATAACGATGCGCAGAAGTCGTTTGCGCACACCTATAATAATGTACAATTAGAATGTAACATTAGCATAAATTACTGAACTTGGCCACCTCAAAATTATAGAGGGATGCGCAGTAGTCTTCTGCGCAAACGTAATCTGACCAACGTAAACTAACTTAACCTAACCTAACTTAACCTAACATCAGCGATCCAAGGGCCAGCCCCAGGTTTACATGTGGGTGCGCAGTAGTTCATTGCGCACACACAAATGTGACGTCATTTACGAAGCTGCTATTTAACCGAACGTAATATAGGACTGTCGTAACGTGGAATATAAGTCGAAATATGACGTTATGTGTAAAATTGAGCGTGTTAACTGTTTTTCCACCCAAAGTATAAAATTTTGTTGTTATATTCCGAGGTTATATTCCTACGTGATAGCTTAGATTGTGTCGAGAACGCCGCTCCCACCTCAAGAGTTTGCGAATCCCCCACGGTAATATAAATGATTACTGAATATCACATATTATGGCATTATGCTGCCCTCCAATGGCATAACTTTATGACGAAAAATCTTTCTTGTCAGTGAAATCGTTTCCTTGTTTCTCGTGTATGGATACGCGACCAATTGAGTGAGTGGTGGGCATTTGTTTCGCCCGAATTTCCTTTCGTGGATAGGAAGTAGAATAATTTAAACACGAAAATGGATAAAAAATAGGGTGAAAAATTTCCGTCCTGTAATCGGACTGATATTCGAATGTTTCTGTTTCAGTCATGTTAAGAGGTTGGCCGCCCTGACAGTGTGACCTAAATACGCGGTGAGCACCATCAAAGTTGGTTTCTTTCCTGGTATGAAGAGATATTTATAAATAATAAGAGGGTGTTATGTGTATGTTTAAATACATATATGTACATGTTGTGATTAATTATGTGCCTGATAGTATATGTTAAAGATTCAGTGAGATAGTGCAAATGTTAGGGGTTAATGTGTGTATTATCCTGGATCGAGTAATGGCCAGTGCATGAAATTTTACAAACATGAATTTCCTCTGTTCAACAACGAAATCGAAGTATTTTCCCTCTGAACCATGAAACTGAAGTATGTGTGAAGGAAAAATACATGATAAAAGTGATTTAACGAAATTAAATGAATATAAGAATAGTGGGTGTGTAGTGAGGCAATGTGTCTTTGGAAGTTTTCCTGGCACTATTAATAATATGTGAATTATATGGAGTGGTTTGGAAGATAAGTGTTTTAGTGGTTATAGAGATAGAGAGTGTATTATATTTAATGAGTGCATATTTGTTATGACAGAAAAGAGGGTGTAATTTTGGTGGGTATCCTCTGAATGTTACATGTGTGTGTAGGTTGTTAGTCAGAATGTTATGTTTTATTTTGTATTATTATAAGTAATTGTAATAAGAGAGTGCAAAGTGAATTTGTAGTTCCCATTGAAGAAGTTACTTATTGAATTTATGTCTTAGTTCTCTGTGACTGAGTGGTGTGTATAGTGTGTGTTGTTTTGGTTACAGTGTTGTCAAGTGTAAAGTGAAGTTTATATTTTCTAGTGTGACATTGTATTTTGGTGTGTAATATATAGTGATGTGTAGTGAGCTATTGTAGTGTTTCAAGAATATTAGGATTTCCATTAAGCCACATTGGACACAGAAGTATGCAAAGTGAATTTCTAGTTCCCATTGAAGAAGTAATTTTTTGAATTTATGTCTTAGTTCTCTGTGACTGAGTGGTGTGTATAGTGTGTGTTGTTTTGGTTACAGTGTTGTCAAGTGTAAAGTGAAGTTTATATTTTCTAGTGTGACATTGTATTTTGGTGTGTAATATATAGTGATGTGTAGTGAGCTATTGTAGTGTTTCAAGAATATTAGGATTTCCATTAAGCCACATTGGACACAGAAGTATGCAAAGTGAATTTCTAGTTCCCATTGAAGAAGTAATTTTTTGAATTTATGTCTTAGTTCTCTGTGACTGAGTGGTGTGTATAGTGTGTGTTGTTTTGGTTACAGTGTTGTCAAGTGTAAGGTGAAGTTTAAAGATTCTTGTGTGACATTGTGTTTTTGTGTGTAATATATACAGTGATGTGTAGTGAGCTATTGTAGTGTTTCAAGAATGTTAGGATTTCCATTCAGCCACATTGGATTCAGAAGTTTCCCCTTTCTTGTACATACCTTGTTTGTATGAAAATTTCTTGCTTATGACAAGGTGGTATGATTAGTGAAACACATGTTGTGGTTGGTGCTATGCTGGAAATCGTGTTAAATGACAGTGTGAAATGTTGACAGTGATGTGTATGGTATGTGTTACAGCTTGAAGAATGATGGCAAGTGATTTCTACGTTTGATGTATATTTCGTTGTGATAGACAAAGGATTGCATTATTTCCATCTTATTTTACAGGCTTACATGTGCTAGGAAGTAGTATAGGATATCAGGGAATTATCTTTTTCCATCTATTAAACTACTTAGAGAATGATATTATTTAGAGGATAGCAAGAGTTGTTACAGCTGACAGTCTTGTATTGGTATTTTATAGTTTAGTCTAGAAGATATATAGTGAAGTGTTCGTTTCTTGTTTATGTTGAATTATATATTGTTAGGTTCACATCGTATTCAATGATTTTCCCTATCTACTATTTGAGCACTAGTGTTGTGGGGTGGATACCTTTCATAAGAATCATATGTATGTCCTTGAGATATGTCGAAACTTTTGGAAATTGTAAGAGTAAATCAAGATAATTGTGATATCATGCACTTGAGAACATTTGGAAATATCAGAATTTCGGAAAAATGCATTTACGTCCACTATAAAT
>NW_019721086.1:0-770 GCF_002891405.2 Cryptotermes secundus | reverse complement strand
GTTATGAAGGTGTACCACAAGATAGTTTGTCCATCCCTCGGGATACGAGGCTACGGGAACGAAGGAGAAACAGAATATACGAACACTTTGCCGTTCGGACTGGAAACAAGACGCGGATAGACGGACATGAGTGAAATCTCACGAGACGAAACGAAGGAAACACATAAACACACACAGGTCCAACCTTATACACAGCCAGCCAAACGCAGGACGTTTCGACTTACTTCTGAAACATGAAACTGCAAAGCTGCAGGCTTCCCTCGCAGAGCAAATGCATCCTTCACGCAATTTGTAAGCGTGTATACGCTTCAGACCTGGTCTCGTCGTTGCGCATGCACAATACATAGCGAGGCAGTGGTTGTGGTTACATTGGGAGAATGAGTGGGGGTGACGCAATGTAACTAAGACCCGTCACTAACACATATACAACATACAATCCTTATTTCAGCAGACCGGGCCACATCTACTACGCATTCTGAAGACAACAGCTAAGTCTAAAGTCATGGACAGAAGAAATTGGACTTCACAAACAATTTTCGATAATACAGTTTACGCCAAAATTACAGTACTGAAATGAAAAGACGTCCTGTTGATACCACGGTCTATTCTTGCGAAGGTCCCTTGCACGACAGAAACTTCTCAAATCCTGAAGAAATGGTCCGATCACCATGTCCCTGTAGCGTTCTTGGGTGATGGTAAGAGCATTGCCTTCCTCGTCCTCAATTAAATATGGGCCTAATATACCGTGTGCTGAGACGGCACACTATATC
>NW_019721085.1:203-428 GCF_002891405.2 Cryptotermes secundus | reverse complement strand
GTTGATAGCATGCTAACTTTGCGTTGCTAGCTGGGTAGTTTTCGTAGCTAGCTTGCTAGCTTTGCGTTGCTAGCTATCTATAATTCCGTTGCTAGCTTGCTAGATATGCGTTACTAGCTTGTCAGGTTTGGGTTGCTATCTTGCCAGTTTGCGTTGCTAGCTTGCCAAATTTGCGTAGTTACATTGTTAGCTTTCCGTTGCTAGCTTGCTAACTTAGGGTTGCTA
>NW_019721085.1:0-190 GCF_002891405.2 Cryptotermes secundus | reverse complement strand
TTGCTTGCTTGCTTGCTTTACGTTTCTTTCTTGCTAGCTTTGCGTTCCTAGCTTGATAGATTTGCTTTGCTAGCTTGCTAGCTTTGCGTTGCTAACTTGGTAATATTGCGTTGTTACATACTAGTTTGCGTTGCCAACTTGAGAAGTTTGCGTTGCTATCTTGCTAGCTTGGCATTGCTAGCTTGCTAGC
>NW_019721084.1:0-528 GCF_002891405.2 Cryptotermes secundus | reverse complement strand
AATCCAAACTGATCTTCTCCAAGTATATCCTCTATTTTCATTTCAGTTCTTCATTTAAGTATCTTTGCTGTATGTGCAATAAGGCTTATTGTGCGACGGTCGCTGCATTTTATAGCTTTTATCTTTCTTTAAGGCAATCATTGTAACTTCTGTAAAGTCCATGGGCCACTCTCCAATTTCATATATGGTGTTCATTAGTTTTGTCGGTGCTTTCAAACCACCTTCTCCCAGTAACTTGAGCACATCTCCAGGTACATCATCATCTCCTGTAGCCTTTCCCTTCCTCATTTCCTTGATAGCTTCTTCCCACCTCACTTTGTAAAAAATATGGTCCTTTCTCATCTGTATCTACTTCTTCCGGTTCAGCTTCTAAGGTTTCTGGCCGATTAGGTCGATCATATATACAGGATGTCCCAGGTGGAATGTGCCAAACTTCGGGAGGGTGTTCCTATGTCCAAAGTTGAAATGCCTTTTGTGTTTTCACACGTTGAGTATTTTGATATGCATTTTGTGTATGGATTTTGCGGT
>NW_019721083.1:0-776 GCF_002891405.2 Cryptotermes secundus | reverse complement strand
CAATAAGATGTTCCACACTATACTTTGACATGTCAATTTTTATAACACGTTATTGTGCTGTGCACTCAGGACTGAAGGAACTGCAGCAGCTGCTATNATACTCTTCTAACCTAACTAAAGTGCCTTCCCTTCACTAACCACAATACACATGTAATAGCACATTCAGATGTAAGCTGGACACTGAACAGAAAAAGCAAGAGACAGATGCATAACAAGGTCAAGCTACCCCTGTAACAGGCTATGAGGGCCCATAGGGTTGTTAGACGTTAAGGCTCCCACAATTTCTATACAATTGGCTCACAGATGGTGGTGAAGCTGTCAGCCTTACACCAGAGAGAGATACACAGCAACCGTAACACAAAAACTGGAGTACACACAGCTTTCAAATGCCACCAGCCTGTGACTTCCAGTAAATGCTGATCTTGTTAAACTTTTCCAGTGTGTGCACGAACTAAAGCCAAGTACCATGGTGTCCAAAGCTGGATACTAAAGGTAGACTGCAGATACTTGAAATCTGCACGTGGTAAGATAGTTTAATATATTATATTATACTAATGCACAATAAACTGTAGCAAACTGTACTATAATGTACCACATTGCTTTGTACTAAACTATACTACATTAAGAGATATTACTTTATGATGAATTCATGACTATAACACCACAGAACAAGTGTGCACACAAGTGCAAGTACTAACACGCATGTCAGTGTGCTCTTGCCATGAATCCTGGCATTCTGGCTTTCAAAAGGCAGCACTATTCATACATTTGCAAGC
>NW_019721082.1:0-384 GCF_002891405.2 Cryptotermes secundus | reverse complement strand
CCGCGAGCTGCTGGCCATCTACGAGGCCGTAAAGCACTTTCGCCAAATGCTGGAAGCGCGCCACTTCAGCACCTTCACAGACCACAAACCTATCACCTACGCTTTCCAGCAGAAAAGGGACAAATGCTCACCAAGGCAATTCAACCACCTGGATTTCATAGCACAATTCACGACCGACATCCGACACATCTCGGGACAGGACAACGTCGTTGCCGACGCGCTTTCCCGCGTCGAATCCATCACGGCGCCACCGTCCTACGACGCATTGGCCGCATCGCAGGACAGCGACGACGAGCTCCAATCACTTCGGCAGTCAAACACCGCCTTGCAGCACGAAATGCTACCAATCCCCGGTACCATGGTGTCCATCTACTGCGATACCTC
>NW_019721081.1:0-466 GCF_002891405.2 Cryptotermes secundus | reverse complement strand
TTTCACAAGCCCCTGAAAACCAGCAGCATAAAATTCTTTTGGCTGGTGTCGGAGGCAGGCGGTGGCTTCCTTATCTACAGCTTTATCGTCGGGAAAATGTTCAGCCGAAAGATGATGTTTAAGAGGGCCGAACAAAGGGAAGTCACTCGGAACGAGGTCGGGGCTATACGGAAGATGCTCGAGGACTTCCCACTTGAAATTTCGCAGCGTCTCATTTGTCTTGTTGGCAGTATGGGGACGCGCGTTGTCATGCAAGAGCAACGCGCCTTTGGTGAGCAGTCCTGGTCACTTCCGTTGAATGGCCTTACGAAGTTTCCTGAGGATGTTACAGTAGGAGTCGGCATTTACCGTTTGTCCTTGAGGCTGGAATGTGGTGAGCAGTATGCCTTCATGATCCCAGTCACCGCCTGGCTCCGAGAGGAGCCCAAAGAATTTTATGCTGCTGGTTTTCAAGGGCTTGTGAAAC